>NC_135317.1:6532500-6852653 GCF_048772815.1 Callospermophilus lateralis
GGAGAGACTTCACCCACAATGACTGCTCTTTTTGACATTTTGGTTTTGGATGCACACATGGGATATCTCTTTAGATCCATCAGGTGCTGAAAATCTAAGCCACAGCCAAGAGGCTGTTTCAGACACATCCCTTCCCTAAGAAATTAAGCAAAGAGCCACAGGTGAGGCCCATATATTTCCATTTGAAAAATGTTTTCTTCAGGCTTCACAGGGGTGTGGCCTGAGGCAAAGACCTTCCTGACATTCAGGGGAACAGAACAAAAGGTAAGCAAAAAGGCCCAAAGCAGGTTTTCTCCACTGAGACTTTACTGGTCACAGTGATATCTGAGTTTTCTGAGATGCTCGCCATTCCCTTCAGCTATCCATTACATGGCCATGTCACAAAACTTGGAGGAGGTACATATCTTGGACACAAAATCATGAGCCTATTCTAGAGAGTGGCCAGAATTCAGGAAGAAAACCAAAACTTAGGAAGATTGCAGGTGTTGCCCATCGATAAGGCAAGCCGCAGTGCATTCATAAATTCTGCAGGATGAATGCTCGGAAGCTTTCTACTAGACAAGACACATCCATTGATGCATTCTCTTTTCTAATGTCTACAACCACGGACACAGTGGGATACACAGACATAGAAACACTCGCCTTGTCCAATGACTTACTAGAAACAGTCCATTCCAATCCAAACAAACCGCCTTTCCTACCTATTCTCAAAACATGAGACAAAACCACAAACACACACCTACACCCACAAAGTCACCTTCTTCCCCCAAGTAGGTCTCTGACTATCTGGAGTGTCCTCTGACTGGTGGGCCATAGTATGTTCCCCCGAAATTGCCTGTTCTATTTCAGATCTGTTTTTCATGTCCAACTCTTTGATGTTGTCAGGAGCCAGCATTGAGCCACTACCTGCTTGCTCATGAAAGGTCACTCTTCAGAGCTTTCCTGGCATTTGGCCATCCTCACATCAGAAGGTACTAAGAAAGACTGACTCTGTCCTTGGTAAATCCAAAGAAGTGAGAACACTGGGACTGGGACTGGGACTGGCTATGGGTTCCTGGCTTCCTGGATTCAAGTTCAGAGAGTTCCATCACCAAGGATGTGACGTGAGGTCACTTCATTCGGAAACTGAATGAGCTCACTGTCTTGGCAACCACGTTGTCCTAAAAGTTGCTTCCATGGGTCCCATGAAATAGAGGCTGCCCATACTTCCTGTGACAGTTTCACAAGTTAGAATGGTATATCAACCATAGGCAACCGGGAACAGCTCTCCACATAGCCTGGTTTGGTCCTTCTTCTCTACATTAAGAAGAGAGAGACTGATTCAGACACATCCCTTTGTCCTGACCAGGTTGTTTGCAACGGAAGATGACTTTTGCTCTCTCAGGTTCTTCATTGCTGCCTACATCTTCTCCAGGGATCATTTCTGCATGGACCTTTGAGTTTCTCAGCAATTGGAAGATCCCCTACATTCCTGTATTGTAAGACCTACTCTGTCCCTGCTCTTCTGTAAAGTTAGGTTGAGGGAACAGCGTATGGTTAGGATTAATAACATGTTGAATTTGGATTAGGAATCATTCTGCTGGATGAATAATGGTACTGGGATCCTGCAATATTTACAAAAATATATAGGTGAAATATAAGTATGAAAACAGAAATCTAGGTAAGATTTGAAGCCCAGAATGGTATTGGGCCCTTGATTGTGATACTTAACTTTGATTTATTTTCTGCACAGATGTCTCAGATACATCGATATACAATGGCAAACGTCCTTGTACCTCAGATGATTGATTGTCAAAGAGAACTTCCAGTCAAAAAGGGATAGTCGGTAGGATTAGGAACATAGTCAGTAGGTTTAGAATGCAGAGTGAGTATAGGATTTGGACCAAAAGTTCTTTAGCTATAGGGTTTCGGGTATAGAGTGAATGTAAATGTAAGCACATGTGAAAAGTCAGTCACAATGATGAACTGGGGAAAATATGTAGGAAAGCAGATATCAATAGAGACATTAGGAAATCTGGCAAATTATAGTCGGTGTTGAAATGTTAATAAAATAGATACTTGACACTTCCTGTTTTTCTAAATGCTTAATAAAAAAACTGTTGAAATGTTGAGAACTGTTTGCTAATTTTGTTCCCAGAATGTGCTGTCCCCAACTGCCAAACTGCAGAAAGTACTCCCTCACCCGGTTGCACGCAAACCGCTCACTCCCACAGACCCATCAATAAACTTCTCTCCCTGCCCTCACCAAGGAAAGTATATAAGCTCTGCTTAAGGCGTTCTCATTGCTCTCTGCTCTATTCAAGTGATCTCTGAGCCCCAGCATGCTGGACGCCAAATAAACCCTTTGGTTTTGCATGAGACAGTCTATTGGTTGTCGCTTCCCCCGACACTCGCCCATCCTTTACATATGGAGGTTCCACCAAGATCTGGCAGCGGCGGACGAGAGACCCCAATGGGCTCCTCTCGGGGTAAGTAAGGCGCCTCTTTCTGGTTTCAGGTTTCAGGTTAGGGCTTGGCAAAATGGCTGTCAATGAAGAACGTGAGCTCTCTCCGACAGTGGCTGACAGACATGTCACAGAGCCACAGGGAACATCCCTGTGGGAAGCCACAGAGGACTCGGAAATTCGAGGAACAATAGTCTCCTCGACTCAGTGATATTTTGTTTCAGATTTGGTATTGCCAGCCCTTCGGGTTTTGCCGGTTACTCAGTCCTGGTCTCAGTGTTGGACGTCCATTGCCTGTCTTTATTGTCTTATCTTGTCTGTTTCATGTGTCATTGCTTTTAAACTATGTGTATCATGCATTATGGGACAGAGCACTTCAATGCCTCTGTCCCTGACCATTGATGACTGGAACAAAGTCCACTAATGGGCTCAGAATCTTTCTTTCTCAGTGAAACGCTGGACCTGGCAGACTCTCTGTGCCTCAGAATGGCCCACCTTTAAATTTGGATGGCCCCTAGAAGGAACTTTCTACTTCCCACTAATTTAAAAAGTCAGAGATATTGTCTTTCAGCCAGGGCCACATAGCCATCAAGATCAACAGCCATATATCTTAACTTGGCAGGACCTCTGCAAATCTCCTCCTCCATGGGTGAAGCCTGTCCTTGCCCCTGCCCCCGCTCCTACTCCTTCCCCCACGATCTCTCCAACGATCTGCTCCTCCTCCTCCTCCACCCTCTGTTCTCCCTGAGTTACAAGATTTGACTCTACTGGACTCTCCTTGCCCTCCTTATCCCCTGCCCTCGTTCCCCAACCCCCAACACCCTCTAAGTGATTCCCCTTCTTCTGACTCAGCCTCTCCGCCATTGGAGGAAGCTAAGCCAGCCCAGCAGCCTCCAGATAACTCCCCCGTGGCAAACACAGCCCCTCCTCCCCTGGAGGAAACTGGCCCGGCTAAAGGAACTCACCAGGAGAGAATGATTGAAAACCCTGGAACTCCCGTGATACTCCCCCTCCATCCCTACAGGCCAATGATTGACAACGGCCATGGTGGAAAAATGCAAGCCTACCAGTATTGGCCTTTCTCCTCTTCAGACCTATATAACTGGAAAAATAACAATCCCCCTTTTACCGAGGACCCCACCCGGCTCTCAGGTGTGGTTGAGTCATTGATGTTTTCACACCAGCCTACTTGGCATGACTGGCAAAAACACCTAGGGACTCTCTTCATGACAGAGGAACAAAAGAGAATCCTCCTGGATGCTAGAAAAAAATATCCTCGGACCAGGTGGGTGACTGACAAAACTTCCCAATATATTCAAAGCTGGCTTTCCCTTGAACCGACCCAACTGGTACCCCAACAAGTTGGAAGGTAGAGAGCATCTGTCCACTTATCACCCGGCTCTAATACCGGGTATCTTAGTGGCCAGTAGGTGACCAACTAATTTGGCCAAGGTAAGAGAGATTATTCAATGGCCTGATGAATCTCCTTCTATGTTTCTAGAGAGAATTATGGAGGCATATAGGAGATATACTCCTTTCGATCCTCAGGCAGAGGATCAAAAGGCATCTGTCACAATGGCCTGAATTGGGCAAGCTGCCCTGGATATTAAAAGAAACTTACAATGCTTAGATGGATTACAACATATGACTTTGAGAAATTTACTCAGAGAAGCCAAGAAGGTATACTATAAGAGAGAAACTGAGGAAGATAAGGGAGCAAAGGGAGAGTAAAAGAAACAAAAGACAGACTAAGGCATTGACTAAGGTCCTGGTCACAACAACAAATAGGCCAGAAATTAAGAAACATGAAGACATGAAGGGATACCTGGGCCCAAACTAGAGGCCACCCCTGGCCTCAGATCAATGTGCCTACTGTAAAGAAAAAGGACACTGGGCCAAAGAGTGCCCTACAAAGAGACAGTTATGCCAGACAGACATTCTGACTCTGGAGGATGACTAAGAAAGTCATGATTCAGATGCCCTCCCCGAGCTCAGGGTAACTTTTGAAATGGAGGGGATCCCAGTAAACTTAGAAGTGGACACAGAGGCAATATACTCAGCCCTTAAGGCCCCATTTTGCCCTCTATCAAATAAAAGGTCTCTAATTCAATGGCTAATGGCAGTAAATATTGGGCTTGAACAACTAAGAGGACCAACTAAGAGGGGAAAGGAAAAATCCATCACTCCTTCCTAGTAATCCCAGAATGCCCTGCCCCATTGATGGGCAGAGATCTGCTCACCAAGCTCCAGTCCAAAATAACCTTTAACCCTTAAGGCCCTCAAGTGGAATTTCTAAATCCTTCAGTAAAATCTCCTATAATCACAGCTCTAACTATGTCAGTAGAAAATGTACATCAACTCACTCACCTTGGTTCAAAGAAACTGCATTTATTCCTAAAGGATCAAGAACAGAGTTTTCCACTCACCAACTCACAGCAAAAGGAAATAACAGAATGGGTAACAAAAGCCTGTCAGGTCCATCAATTGGTTAATGCTTACCCTTCCAAGCTTCCTGCAGGAAAGCACCTACGAGGAACCAGACCAGGACAATTCTGGGAAGTGGACTTTACTGAAATTAAGCAAGCAAGGTATGGCCTTAAATATCTCCTAGTTTTTCTAGATACATTTTCAGCATGGATTTAAGCCTTCCCCACAAAATAAGAAAAAAAAGAAAGAAAGAATCAGCGCAAATGGTCGTCAAGAAGATCCTGGAAGGTATTTTCCCAAGATACGGCTTGCCTAAGGTAATAGGATGTGATAAAGGACCGGCGTTCATGGCCTAGTTAAGTCAGGGGTTAGGCAGAACCCTGAGGATTAATTGGAAGTTACATTTTGCTTATAGACCCCCGAGTTCAGGACAGGTAGAAAGAATGAATAGAACCATTAAAGAGACCATAACAAAATTAAGCTTAGAGAGCGGAATAAAAGATTGGACTATGCTCCTGCCTTATGCACTGTTTCATGCAAGAAATACTCACTCTGTTTCTTTGTGTAACCTCACCCCATATAGAATTCTCTATGGTGCCCATCCTCCAGGAAGGGACCTACCCCAACTCTAAGAGCTAACGATCTCTTCCACATCCCCTTGCTTGACAGACTTGAAGCTCTTGAATGAACTCAGGGATACCTTTGAAAACAGATGGACACTGCCTACCAACCTGGGGATGGGGGGATTCCACATCGATATCAAGTAAGAGACTTTGTCTATGTAAGACGACATCATGTGTCATCCCTGGAACCCCGCTGGAAAGGACCATACCAGGTGCTGCTTATAACACCTACAGCGGTAAAGGTAAACAGAATTACTTCCTGGATCCATACCTCTCATATCAAGCCTGCACCCTGTCCAGACTCTGGCTGGAAACTGGAAAAGACTGGTAACCCTTTCAAATTGTGTATTCGCAGTGTGAATAAGGCTATAGACTCTCCCCTTGACCACCAGTAGTCCTAACCCTCATCAGCCCGTTCAGAAGCGATGGCTGATTACAAATCCTAGTGGACAAGAAGTATGGTCTATCTCGCATACAGCCCCCTTACGTACCTGGTGGCCATCTCTCCACCAAGACATTAGTCAGCTGGCTATAGATCTTTCCTATTGGGATATCCTTGATGAAGAGTATTCCACTAAAATTCCATTAAATCCCTTACATACCATAGATAATGGAAACAAACAGATGCAGGTTTGCTAGCCTAGATTACTATGTTTGCCCGGCGTACTATCAAAGCCACAAACAGTCAAGGCTGTGTGGGGGGAAAACCGACTTCTACTGTAAGTCATGGAGACGTGAGCATGCAGGGACTACCAGATGGAACCCAAACTCCTCATCAAATTTTGTACACAGTATTGGCCATATTACCAATTAGATAACCAAAACCAATGGCCTCCAGAGGGGTCTCTAGATCTCAAATTCTGCGTGACCTTTTTAACTTCTGCAAGTGCTCAAAAGGGTGAAAGGAGATTCCCCTATGTGGAGGCCATTTTCCTCCTTTGCTCACATCCTGAACTATGCTTCTCAAATCGATGCTCACCCTCAGCCTTCTGCTCCAGACTCTCTGCTGTCACTCCCACCTCAGCAACTTGATTTCTCCCCTCCAATTAGTAGATCAAAAACCCAAACCTCCGATGGTTCTCAGACCATTGCCCCCTTGCTGAGGTAGCAGGGTCTGAGGTACCCCTCCACTCACTCACTCCTCTCTTCTCCTGTCAGTGCCCGCACCGGGTCCCACCAGGTCCTATTACCAGCTAACCCAAATCTCAAACCAGCTGAGGAGAACCCTCAGGAAGCTATCCAAGATGTAATGAAAATGGCCTTTTATGTTGCTTTGTCATCACTTAAAACAGGTTACTAAGAATTTAAAGTCCCTCGCAGGCTTTTTGGTATACTCAGTCCCATCTACCCATCTGTTCTACCTGTTCTAATGCTCATGTTTTTTTTTTTTCCTAGAAAGATCCCAAAACCCTTTCCCATTATTCTTTTACATCTCTTCTTCATCAATCTCAGATCCAAGGAGCTGCTCTCAGCCCTACCTTTCCCTTCTCCCCCCACTGTACCAGGCCCACAGAAAAGTCTTAACTAAACTTCTCCAGATGTCTTCACCATGGTTGACTATAAGACTTTCAGCAAAAGAGTGTCTATAAAAGAGTTAAGTGTAGATAAACTTCCTCTTTTCATGTTCACCTGGTCTACTTGGCAACTGTCTAAAAAAATCAGTACTCCTGAGCTAGACACACTCTTACTATTTTTTCACAAAATATCTGGACAAGGCCTCTGGCCTTGAGGTGGGGCTTCACAGAGATGGTTACATTTCTAAGATAAAGAAGTTACATAGAAACAGTTGGAAGGGTGAAAAAAATGAAAGGGAATCAAAAGCTCTCCTTCACCCAGGTGTCCTTGAAAAGTTAACTTGCCCCTAACTGAGGAACAAACAGAAACAAAAACTGCTTTTTTAAACTTCTATGCAGATTGTGAACTTCTGAGCCCCTTCCCTTATATGTTGGGTACAAAATTCTGAAACTACCTAAACTTGGGATTCAGGGGATTAATTGATTACAACTGAAGCAATGCCCTCTGAATCTGGTTGCAACCATATAAGACTGCTTCCCTGTCTTTGGTGCTATCTTAGGTGCCTTGCCTTGTTCGTCCCTACAACAGTTTCATTCTATATACTTAAACATTGTTTATGTTTTCATGAAATGGTCAACAGATGTGAGTAATTGTGTAATGGTGCAGATGTTTCCCAGAGTGCTCTATCACGATGCAGGTTCATTTGAAGTTCAAATAGGGGGGCATACAACCAGGTTGTGCAAGGAACATATATCCCTCACCTTACGCATTCTATTACGAATAGGAGTTGCTGCAGGGGTGGGCACAGGAAACACTGCCCTGGTCCATGGGACACAACAAGTGACACAATTATAAGCAGCAATAGATCATAACATAAAGATATTAGAAACCTCCATCATAGCTTTGCAGGAATCATTTACCTCTCTCTCTGAAGTTGTTTTACAGAACAGTCGAGGGTTGGACCTCCTTTTCATGAGAGAAGGGGGCCTTTCTGCTGCATTGAGGGAAGAATGTTGTTTTTATGTCGACTATACTTGAGTTGTAAAAAAATCTGAGTAAATTAAAAAGACGCCTTGAAGAGCGTCTACAAGAGAGAAAGGAACAAAAAGGGTGGTTTGAGTCTTGGTTTACACAGTCCCCCTGTTTAACTACGTTTTTATCAACCCTGGCAGGTCCAATAATAATCCCCATATTATTGATAACTATAAAACCCTGTTTCCTCAACCGTGTAATTTCTTTTCTCCAAGGTCAAATTGGACAAGTTAAACTTGTGGTAATACTCCACTAGCAGACATAGAATGTGACACCCCCCAACAATCACTTTTATGATTAAAAGTAGCCAGAAAAAGAAGTGGGGAATGAAAGGTTAATAAAATATGTAATTGTCACTTTCTGTTTTTCTGCATGCTTAACAAAACACTGTTGAAATGTTGAGAAATGTTTGCCAATCTTGTCCCAGAATGTTCTGTCCCCAAATGCCAATCTGCAGAATGTAATCCCTCACCCGGTTGCTTGCAAACTGCCCACTCGCCCTGACCCATCAATAAACATCGCTCCCTGCCCTCCCCAAGGAATGTATATAAGCTCTTCTTAAGCTGTTCTCAGGGCTCTCTGATCTATTCAAGTCAGCTCTGAGCCCCTGCATGCTGGACCCCCAATAAACCCTTTGCTGTTGCATGAGATATTCTCCTGGTGGTCTCTTCCTCCGACACTCACCCAATCTTTACGTGGATGATTGAATGTACAACAGAACATCCATTCAAAAACTGATAGTCGGTAGGATTAGGAAGAAGAGTGAGTAAAGGATTTGGAACAAAAGTTCTTTAGCAATAGGGTTTTGGTTAGACAGTGAATGTAAATGTCAACAAAAGTGAAGAGTCAGTCACAATGATTAACTGGGGAAAATATGTAGGAAAGAAGATATCAATAGAGACATTATGAAATCAGGCAACGTATAAAGTCAGTGATAGGATGAGACATTTTCAACAGGGTTGAGTTTGAATATATAATCTCAGGTAGAAACAAATATGTAGTCACCAATAGGATTGACATTTGAGAGCATTAGGCAACATGGACATGGATGTTTTTAGTAATCCATGTTCACTTTCCATTTAGGCTTTGGTGCAATCATAACTGTGACCTTTGTATTTTGTGTCCAGAATATTACTGTGATAAAATGTATATATAGATCGTGTGAAATAAGTATTTATTCCACCATTTCTTTGAGCAATATTTTGAAGACGTATTAATTAGTATTGGGGGTACAAAGAGGTGTACCCTGTGTCTATGATTATAGAGATAATGCATAAATAGACCACACTGTGAATAAGTAATATAACTGTTTGCAGTTTAAATAATGGATTGAATTGATATTTGATAATACATAAAAATCTTATATTGATATACAATCATTCATTTCAACCAGTTATATATCAATGTTAATATTAGATTTATGGTTTATCACGAAGGGTGTGTGAGTTTTGCTTTAATGTGATTATGGAAATCGAAAATAATGTGTTTGGAATGAAGTCTCATGAAAAGACTAGTCAAGAAATATGGAGGAATACATGTGTTCTGAAGTAGGAAGTGATTGAAAGTGAAACAAATGCCTATAATTTTGTGAACTTGTGGATGTAATATATATCCTATGATGTGCATAAACTGAAGATATAGTAAGGTACCAGGATTGAATTAAAATGAACAGAAAAATACACATCATGTGAAATAGGAATCTTCTTGCATTGAGGTTTAACTGGGTCAGTTAGTGTAGATATATTAGGATATATATGCAACATTCACTGAAGTTGATTTTCAGTACTAAGTAACAAATAAGGATTTCAGGTGAATGAATACTTCTGAGAATAATATTGTAAAAAAGTTTATTATAAATCCACATACATGAATATGAATGAATTTAGGGAGTGTATTATAAGACATATATATTTCATATTTTGAAAAATCTGGAAAGTGAGTGAGTATATATATATATATATATATATACACACACACAAACACACACACACACACACACACATTAAAAACTAGCAATATATATGCTATTCAAAATTTATCATGAAATACATGTCATTCACAGATCTAAAAATATTCATTTTATGAACATATATTTATGAATAATGTTGTAAACCTAGGAAGCTCACCCATAGGTTGTATTTTCAGTTCCAACAGCGTTAAGGAGGAGTGATCTCCTCTCTCAATTTGTATCTGCCAAGTCGTCCACCTCAAAAGAATGTAGGTGTGGCACCAGGTAGGATTCTATATGTGTTTATTGCTGCTGCACTGGGCGTTTGGTAATTGCATCATGAAATACAAGGTGTTAAACTGGGACACAGTGCTGGAGGGAGTTCTGTCACATGTGGTGGGTCAGGGTATGCAGGAGAATGCACCAACCAGGCTTCTATCCCACATAGCTTGCCCCCTTGACCATACCAACCTGATTGTGAACATAGCCCTGAAACCTCACCATATAACAAGATGCCTTTATATAGGAAGGTCTGCTGGCTACACCATGTCAGTCACAAGCCATTTGGAAGACAATGGCAGATCCACAGGGCCCCACCACAGATGTTTTATCACACACCTGCGAACCATTGCTCTAGGAAAACTACTCAGCAGGCTCCAACGTACTGACATCTCTTTTCTACACCATTTTCATAAAACACAGTCAATCAAGGCACTGTCTGGTACTCTCATGATCAACAACAGGACATCCAAAGGTTCTCCAGTGCCTCCTAGTCATGTGAATTTCAAAAATGACATGGTATTAATGTAGCCATTTTTCAAGGATAAAGTTGGAGGCACTGTTGGTTTCAATTCATTCAGGAACCATTAAATGCTGAGGAAGCTCATTTCAATGAAGGTTCTAGAGAACTCTCACAGGCAAGGCTTCCCAAAGAGTGGCCAAAAGGTCACATGAAGCCAGGCCCATTGAGGTCTACAAAATGGTTTCATTGTGAGTTTTGACTCTCAACTATGGCTGCCAAGTCTTTCAGAATAAAATCATGTGATATCCTTGCTGAGATTTGTAGTGCTCTTTGGAAAGCCAACCTGGGACTAGATCTCTGTTTCCAAGGGCGACTCTCATGCTTGGTCTCCTAAAATCCCAACTAAATTCATGGCAATACTTCTCTGAGGTCAGTTCTAGAACTCAGTCTCTAAGGGGAATCACACCAGAGTTCAAACCCAGGTGGACCCAGTCATCTCTTCCAACCATCACACAAATCAACACAATTGAAACCAAAACACTCCCACAAGGCCCACATATTTTTCCATATAGACACTCATCATAACCTCTGGCTGGAGGTTTCTATTAGGGCGCAGCCCAAGACAGTGTGCAATGTAAGCTCTCTTACCCTCATTTACCTAATGTGAGGGTGTCCTGGACTTCCTTAATGTGAACCAAGAGTGATCAAAAAGGCTTGCCATTAATACTGCTCTGGTTCTCCAATTTGAGGCCTACTGAATGTCAGGTAAATATTCTTTATATGATTTGGAGTCATGAGAATACCCAAGCTCCTCTACAAGCCTTTGAAGAACTCATTTGAATAAAAGGATCCCTATTCTGATTTGATGGAGGTAAGGAACCTTACAGAGGAATGTGAGAGACTTCATCCACAATGACTGCTCTTTTGGCAATTTTGGTTTTGGATGCACACATGGGATCTTTCTTTAAATCCATCAGGTGCTGAGAATCTAAGCCACAGCTTCACACAGGGCCAAGAGGCTGATTCAGACACACCCCTTTCCAAAGCAATTAAGCAAAGAGCCACAGGTGATGCCCATTAATTTCCATTTGAAAATTGTTTTCTTCAGGCTTCACAAAGGGGTGTCCTGAGGCAAATAACTTCCTGACATTCAGCGCAACAGAACAATAGGTGAGCAAAAGGCCCAAAGCAGGGTTTCTCCACTGAGACTTTCCTGGTCACACTGATATCTGAGTTTTCTGAGATGCTGGCCATTCCCTTCAGCTATCCAGTACAAGGCCATGTCACAAAGCTTGCAGGTGGTACATATCTTGGACACAGAACAATGAGCCTATTATGGAGAATGGCCAGAATTCAGGAAGAAAACTGCAACTTAGAAAGACAGTATTTGTTGCCCATCAATAAGTCTAGCCGCAGTACATTCATAATTGGGAAGGATGAATGCTGGGAAGCTTTCTACTAAACAGGACACATCCATTCATGCATTTTCTTTTCTAATGTCTACAAACATGCACATAGTGTGATACACAGACATAAACACACTCCCACACCCACAAAGGCACCTCCTTCTCCCAAGTATATCTGTGACTATCCGGAGTGTCCTCTGACTGGTTGGCCATACTCTGTTCCCCCAAAATGGCCTGTCCTCTCTCAGATCTGGTCTCCTTGGCCAACTCTGTGAAGTTTTCAGGAGTCATCAGTGAGCCACTACCTGCTTTCTCAGGAAAGGCCCACTTCAGAGCTCTCCTGGCATTTGGCCATCCTCATATCAGTAGGTACCCAGAAAGACTGAATCTGACCTTTGAAAATCAAAGCAACTGTGACCACTGGGTCTGTGACTGTGACTGGCTCTGGGTGCCTGACTGCTTGGATCCCAAGTTCAGAGAGTTCCATCAGCAAGGAAGTTAGGTAGGTCACTTCCTTCAGGAACTGAATGAGCTCACTGCTTTGGCAACCACTTTGTCCTAACAGTTGCTATCAAGGGTCCCAGGAGAGGGAGGGTGCCCATACTTCCTGTGACACTAATACAAGTTAGAATCGTTAATCAACCATAGGCACCCAGGAACAGCTCTCCACACAGGCCTGGTTTGGTCCATCTTCTCTATATTAAAAAGAGAGAGGCTGATTGAGATGCATCCCTTCATCCAGGTTTATTGCCATGCAAGATGACTTTTGCTCTCTCAGGTCCTTCATAGCAGCCTACATCTTCTCCAGGGATCATTTCTGCATGGACCTTTGAGTTTCTCAGCATGTGGAAGATCCCCTAAATTCCTGTATTGTAAGACAAACTATTTCAGTGCTCTTCTGTAAAGTTAGATTGAGGGAACAGTATATGGTTAGGGTTAATAACAGGTTCATTTTGGGTTAGGAATCATTCTGCTGAATGAATAATGGTATTGGGAACCTGCAATATTTCCAAGAATATATAGGTGAAATATAAGTATGAAAACAGATATCTAGGTAATATTCGAATCCTAGAAAGGCAGTGGGCCCTTGATTTGGATACTTAGCTTTGAATTATGTTCTGCACAGTGTTTCAGATAAATCGATATACAATGGCACTGGACCTTTTACCTTGTTTGATCGAATGACGAAGAGAACTTCCAGTCAAAAGGGATAGTAAGTTGGATTGGAAAGATAGTCGCTAGGTTTAGAAAGAAGAGTGAGTATAGGATTTGTTCCAAAAGTTCATTAGCATAAGGGTTTCGGTTAGAGAGTGAATATCAATGTGGGCCCAGGTGAAGAGACAGTCACAATAATGAATTGGGGAAATTATGTAGGAAAGCAGATATCAATAGAGACATTATGAAATCAGGCAAAGTATAAAGTGAGTGATAGGAGTAGACATTTTCAACAGGGTTGAGTTTGAATATATAATCTTAATAAGAAACAAATATGTAGTCACGAATAGGATTGACATTTGGAGCATTAGAAAACCTGACATTTATGATTTTAGTAGTCCTTTCTCACTTTCCATTTAGGCTTCGGTACAATCATAAGTGTGACCTTTGCATTTTGTGTCCAGAATATTACTGTGATAAGATGTTTATGTAGATCAGGTGACATAAGTATTTCATCCACCTTTTTTGAGAGCTGTATTTTGAAGATGTATAAATTAGTATTGGGGGTACAAAGAGGTGTACCTTGTGTCTATGAAAAAAGAGATAATGCATGAATAGCCAATACAGTGAATATATAATATAACTGGTTCCAACTTTAAATAATGTATTGAATTGATATCTGAAAATATACAGGAAATGTATTATGGATATATATATGTGTGTGTGTGTGTATATATATATATATATATATATATATATATATATATATTCATTCCAATCAGTTATACATATAAAGCTAATATTATTTTTATGTTTTATCATGAAGAGTGTGTGAGTATCGCTTCAAAAGTGATTATGGAATTCGAAAATAAAAAGTTTGGAAAGAAGTGTCATGAAATGACCAGTCAAGAAACTTGGCAGAATACCTGTGTTCTGAAGCAGGAAGTGATTGAAAGTGAAAAAAAAATGCCTATAAATTTGTAAAATTATGGATGAAATATATACTTTATAATGTGTAAAAACTGAAGAAATTGTAATGTACCAATGTTCAATCAAAATGAACTTCAAAATACACATCATGTCCCATAGGAATCTACTTGCATTGATATTCAACTGGGTCAGTTACTGTAGAAATATTAGGATTTTTCAGCACCATTCTCTGAAGTCAGTTTTCAGTACTAGGAAACAAATACGTAGTTCAGGTGGATGAATATTTCTGAGAATAATCTTGTGAAAAGTTGATTATAAATCCAGATACATTAACATGAATGAATTTAGGGAATGTATATAAGACACATATATTTCATATTTTGAAAAATTTGGAGAGTGTATATATATACACACACACATAACACACACAGATATTAAAAATAACAATATATATGCCAATCGAATTTCATCATGAAATATGTATCATCCACAGATACAAGAATATTTATTTTACTGAACATGGATTTATATACAATGTTGTTCTACTAGGAAGTTCTAGCATAGGTTGAATTCTCAGTTCCAACAGTGATTAGGAGGAGTGATGCCTTCTCACAATTTGTATCTGCCAAGTCAGCCACCTCACAAAAAGGTACGTGTGATACCAGGTAGGATTCTGTATATGTAAATAAAAATACATGTGCTGAATAGGCTATAGAGAAAGGGAGACAAGAATTCACATATTTGTTAATTTAAAATCACACGGAGAACTATTTCAACCAAAAAATTGACTAGATTTATAACTCCTACCCTTTATCATGCAAAAGGCATGTCCAATTATACATCATGGCTCTTCTTAACTGCTTGTGTTTCTATTCTGTTTTGGTTATTATTCTCCATCATATTAGGATTAGTAGTCAGAGTTTAGTAGGGTATGGGTTGGTGCCAGGGAATCAGTATTTCGAATGGAAAATTTTAATATGAATCCAATGTGTATGCAAATATGTTGTACACAAAAATTTTTCCACTCTCATTTAGAACAATGCCTTGAAATTACCTTCGCCCCAAGTAAGATACAATTAGAGGATAAGAGTTTGAAAATCTTTGAATAAATATCTGGAATGGAAAATGCTCAGCAGTTTAAAACCTTGGATGTGGTAGAGGAGTTTCCAAAAGTAAGGAACAGGGTAAATACTCAACAAACATGAAGCTCTGCTGGCCTAAAGACTTCTTGAGAAACTGCCTTTGAGGTTGGGCAATTAAAATATATGTTGTTGTCCGTAGCTTTAACTGCTTTTGTAGTAAGACAATCAAAACTGCGTCTGCATCTATGTGACTTGGAGGATATGTTTTATTATTTTCCAATATACATGAGGCAGCAGTGCTGAATTCTCTCTTTATAGGTAAATGTGGCCACTGGGGGCTAAGGTTCTCCCTGTATGGACTGTGAAGCCATTTGGTCAACCTCCATTTTAGGGGTCTTTCTTGATGCTGCACTGGAAATTTGGTATTTTCTTCATGAAACCCAAGGAGTTCAACTGGGACACAGTGCTGGAGGGAGTTCTGCCACGTGCGGTCTGTCAGCATCTGCAGGAGAATGCATCAACCAGGCTTCTATCCCACATAGATTGCCCCCATGACCTTAGCAACATGATTCTGAACATTGCCTGGAAACCTCTCCATATAACAAGATGCCTTTACATATAAGGGTCTGCTGGCTGCACCATGTCAGTCACAAGCTATTTGGAAGAAAATGGCAGATCCACATGGCCCCACCACAGATGTTTTATCACACACTTTCTCAACTTACTGTCATCTCTGATCCATACCATTTTCATAAAACCCAGACAATCAAGGCACTGTCTGGAATACTCATGATCAGCAACAGAACATCCAAAGGTTCTCCAGGGCCACCTGGTCATGGGAATTTCAAAAATTTCAAGGTATTTATCTAGCCATTTTTCAAGGATGAATTTGGAGGCACTGTGAGTTTCAATTCACTCAGGAACCATTAAATGGTGAGGAAGCTCATTTCAATGAAGCTCTGGAGAATTCTCACAGGCAAGGTTTCACAAATAGTGGCCAAAAGGTCACATGAACTCAGGCCCATTGCGGTGTACAATGTGAGTTCCATGTATTTTTGACTCTAAATTATGGCTGAGAAGTTTTTCAGAATAAAATCATGTGTTATCCTGACTGAGAATCCAAGTTCTCAGCAAAAAGCCACCCTGGGCCTAGATTTCAGTTTCCAAGAAAGACTCTCATGCATGGCCTCCTAAAATCCAAACAGAATTCATGGCAATACTTCTCTGAGGTCAGTTCCAGAACTCAGTCTCTAAGGCAATCACACCAGAGTTCAAACCCAGGTGGACCCAGTCATCTCTTCCAACCGCCACACAAATGAACACAATTAAAACCAAAACACTCCCAGATGGTCCTCATCTTCTTCCATATAGATACTCATCATAACCTCTGGCTGGAGGTTTCCATGAGGGGTGCAGCTCAAGACAATGACCAAAATAAGCTCCCTTGCCCCTCATTTGCCTAAAGTCAGGGTGGTCTGAACACCTTTCCTGTGAACCAGGAATGATCAAATAGACCAGCCCTAAATACTGCTCCATTTCAGCAATTTGAGGCTGTCTGACTTTGGGGTTTAGATTCTTTATGTGAATTTGAGTCATGAGAAACCTCAAGCACCTATGGGCTAGCCTCTGCAGGGCTTGAAAAATTCAGTGGACCCAAAGGATCCCACTTCTCACTTGATTGAGATCAGAAACCTTACAGAAGAAGTCAAGAGACTTCATCCAAAATGACTGCTATTTGGGGCATTTTGGTTTTGGACGCACACATGGGATCTTACTTTAGATCCATCAAGTGCTGAGAATCCAATCCACAGCCTCACACAGGGCCAAGAGGCTGATTCAGACACATCCCTTTCCAAAGAAATTAAGCAAAGAGCCACAGGTGATGCCCATTACTTTCCATTTGGAAACGTTTTCTTTCAGGCTTCAAAAATGGGTGAGCTGAGGCAAAGACCTTATTGACATTCAGGGCAACAGAACAGTAGTTAAGCAATAGGCCCAAAGGAGGGTTTCTCCACTGAGACTTTACTGGTCACACTGATATCTGAGTTTTCTGAGATGCTCGCCATTTCCTTCATCTATGCATTATATGGCCATGTCACAGAGCGTGGTGATGTTACATATCTTGGACACAAAACCATCAGCCTATTTTGGAGAGTAGCCAGAATTCAGAAAAATACAGGGACTTAGGAAGATAGCAGGTGTTATCCATCGATAAGGCAAGAAGCAGTCCATTCATAAATTGGGCATTCATAAATCTAGCTTTCTACTAGACAGGACACATCCATTGATGCATTCTCTTTTCTAACGTCTACAACCACGGACACAATAGGATACACAGACATAGAAACACTCACCTCATCAAATAACTTATCAGAAACAGTCCACTCCAAACCAAACAAACCACCTTTTCTACCTATTCACAGAACATGAGACAAAACCACAAACTCACACCCACACCCACAAATGCGTCTCCTTCCCCGAAGTAGGTCTGTGTCTATTCAGAGTGTGCTCTGAGTGGTGGCCCATACTATGTTCCCCAGAAATGACCTGTCCTGTCTCAGATATGGTATCCTTGGTCAACTCTGTGAATTTGTCAGGAGCCAGTGGTGAATCACTTCCTGCTTCTTCAAGAAAGGCCCCTCTTCTGAGCTCTTCTGGCATTTGGCCATCCTCACATCTGTAGGTGACAAAAAGACTGACCCTCTCCATGGTAAATCCAAACCAGTGAGCCCACTGGGACTGGGACTGGGTGTGGCTCTGAGTGCTTGGCTTTCTGGATCCCAGGTAAAGAAAGTTAAATCACCAAGAAAGTGAGGTAGGTCACTTCCTTCAGGAAATGAATGAGGCCACTGCCTTGGCAACCACATTGTCCTAACAGTTGCTTTCAAGGGTCCCATGAGATGGAGGTTGCCCCTACATCCTGTGACACTTTCACAAGTTAGAATGGTATATCAACCATAGGCACCCGAAACAGCTCTCCACACAGACCCCCTTTGGTCCATCTTCTCTACATTAAAAAGAGAGAGGCTGATTCAGACACAACCCTTCATCCTGACCAGGTTGTTTGACATGGAAGATGACTTATACTCTCACAGGTCCTTCATAGCTGCCTACATCTTTTCAAGGGATCATTTCTGCATGGACCTTTGAGGTTCTCAGCAGGTGGAAGATCCCCTACATTCCTGTATTCTAAGATCAACTCTGTCCCTGCTCTTCTGTAAATTTACCCTGAGGGAACAGTGTATGGTTAGGGTTAATAATATGTTCGATTTGTGGTAGGAATCATTCTGCTGTATGAATAATTGTATTGGGAATCTGCGATATTTTTAAGAATATATAGGTGAAGTATATGTATGAAAACAGAAATCTTAGAATCATTTGAAGCCCAGAAGGGCATTGGGCCCTTGATTGGGATACTTATCGTTGAATTACGTTGTGCACAGATGTCTCAGATAAATCGATATACAATAGCTTAGGACCTTGTACCTTGGATGATTGAATGTAGAAGAGAATATCCAGTGAAAAAGGGATAGTTGATAGGATTAGGAAAATAGTCAGTAGGTTTAGGAAGAAGAGTGAGCATAGGATTTGGACAAAAAGTTCTTTAGCAATAGAGTTTCGGGTAGACAGTGAATGTAAATGTCAGCACATGTGAAGAATCAGTCACAATAATGAACTGGGGAAAATATGTAGAAAAGCAGATAACAATAGAGGCATTAGGAAATCAGGCAAAGTATAAAGTGAGTGATAGGATTAGATATTTCAACAGGCTTGTGGTTCAATCTTAGAAAGAAACAAATATGTAGTCACCAATATGATTGAAATTTGAGAGCATTAGATGTTTTTCGAAATCCATGCTCACTTTCCATTTAGGCTTTGGTACAAACATAAGTGTGATCTTTGTATACGTGTCCAGAATATTACTGTGATAAAATGTACAAGTAGATCAAGTGACATGAGTATTTCTTCCACCATTTCTGGCAGCAACATTTTGAAGATGAATAAATTAGTATTGGGGGTACAAATAGGTGTAACCTGTGTCTATAAATATAGAGATAATGCATGAATAGACCATACTATGAATAAATAATATAACTGGTTCCAACTTTACATAATGGATTGAATTGATATCTGAAAATATACAGGAAATCATATATTCATATACAATCATTCATTCCAACCAGTTATACATCTAATGGTAATATTATGATTATGGTTTATCATGAAAAGTTTGTGAGTTTTGCTTAAAAATGATTAGGGATATCGAAAATAATGTGTTTGGAAAGAAGTCTCATGAAAAGACCAGTAAAGAAACATGGAAAAATGCATGTGTTCTGAAGCAGGAAGTAATTGAAAGTGAAACAAATGCCTATAATTTTGTGAACTTCTGGATGAAATATATATCCTCTGATGTGAAAAAAACTGAAGAAATAGTAGGGTACCAGTGTAGAAATAAATGAACACCAAAAACGCATCATGTCCCATAGGAATCTACTTGTATTAATGATAAACTGGGTCAGTTACTGTAGAAATATTAAGATTTGTATGCACCATTCAATGAAGTTAGTTTTCAGTACTAGGAAAGAAATATGTATTTCAGGTGGATGAATATTTCTGAGTATAATCTTGTGTAAAGTTGATTATAAATCCACATACATGAACATGAATGAATTTAGGGAGTGTATATAAGACACTTATATTTCATATTTTGAAAAATTTGGAGAGTGTATATATATACACACACACATAACACACACAGACATTAAAAATAACAATATATATGCCAATCGAAATTCATCATGAAATATATATCATCCACAGATGCAAAAATATTTATTTTACTGAACATGGATTTATATATAATGTTGTTCTACTAGGAAGCTCACTCATAAGTTGAATTTTCAGTTCCAACAGCGTTTAGGAGGAGTGATCTCACAATTTGTATCTGCAAAGTCAGCAACCTCACAAGAATATACATGTGATTCCAGGTAGGATTCTCTATGTGCATATAAAAAAATACATGTGCTGAATAGGCTTCAGAGAAAGGGAGGCAGGAATTCACATATTTACTTACTTTAAAAACACATGGAGAAGTATTTTAATTAAAAATTAACTAAATTTATAACACCTTCCCTATATAATGCAAACGGCCAGTCCATCTATAAACCATGCCTCCTCTGAACTGCTTGTATTGCTATTCTGTTTGGGTCATTTTTCTCCATCATATAAGGATTATTAGTCGAGTCTAGTAGGTTATCTGTTAGTGTCAGGTTTCCCCGCCGGCAGAACACATCAACTTGGGCGGCGAACCTAGGTGGGGAGTAATGAAGGGACAAAGACATGAGAGATGACAGCAAGACAGGAGTTCTGATCAGTCTGCAAATTTTTATTGTTCTCACAGGGGTATTTTAATAGGGCGGATGGTAAAGCTCTCTTATCAGCAGTTGTTGGATGTCTTCACAAAGTCAGATAACCTCAGGATGTTTCAGGAAGACAGATGGCCACAAGATGTCTCAAGGAGATAGATGGCTGTGGGATGTCTCCCAGGCTGGATGTCTCCCAGGGGGCTGTTTCTTGTAACTGTCAGGTTATTCTTTGAAGGAGAACTTCCTTCTAGCACCTGACCTCTACCCCTTTCTTATGTAAAATATTTGGCCATACATTTCCAGCCATGTTTTTAGGGGGTGATACAGGCTCTGTTTCTCCAGGCGGCCTTAGAATATGTCCTGATCTGAGCCAGCGTCTTCACTAGGAGATTTCATGGTGGCCTTGGCATGTTTTTGGAGGAGACGGCTGTGAGGGGGAAGCATGCCAACCGCGATGCACCAGAGCCTCTCACTCAGAGGTCTTGGATTTTGGGATCCGTGGATCCATCCTCCTGCAGTCCTTCCTGCACCCTCCGTTATTATTGCTGAACATCCTCACTCCATGGGTGCGTCCTCCCCCAAGCAGAGGGGCCCATGGAGGAGCGAATCCTAATGGCAAGGGTAGAAAATCGTTGGTCAGAGCTGTTACTTATAGTTTTATATAAGAAAGAGAGATCTTTCAGGATGTAAACTTAAGAAATAAGCCTGTGAGAAGGGTAGAACATCCTTTTAAATGTTGGCAGTGCGGTCTTCCATCTCCAGACGATGATAGTGGACCTGTATGGGCTTAGAAGCCAAAATATTAATCTGTTATTTAATAAATTGTACCAGCCTCTTTATAATGCAGGGTCCTATGGACACCATGAAAAGTAAACCCAACAAAGGGCCTAAGAGGGGAAAAAGGTAGGTTAGAAATCCATTAAGCCCAGTCCAGAGGGGATTTTCAAATAGTTCCTTTTGTCTCTTTTCTAGATCTTCTTGAAGCTGCTTAATTTTACTGAGTACTATGCCTGATTTATTGGAATAAAATCAGCATCATTCCCCTAAGGCCAAGCAAATACCTCCCTGGTTAGCTGTCAGCAAATCTAAGCCTCATTTGTTTTGAAGGACCACTTCTGCCAGGGAGTCTATCTGGTCCTGCAAATCTTTAATGGTTTCTGATAGAGTTTGTACATCATTTATACGTTGTTGAGACATGCGACGGTAAGATTGTATACCTGTGCCTAAGCCAGCTGTACCTGTTCCCACAGCAGCTGTTATTCCAAGGCTGGCAAGGAGTGGTAAGTCCTGTATTGCCTGCCTGTGTCTTTTGACTAAGGTGTCTAGGCTAGGAATCGGTAGAGGTTCGTCTCCTGGGAAAATAGTTATATCAGGGAGAAATAAGGCAAGAACACCACCACCGGTCCAATTCGCTGGAAGCCTGGGGAAGGCTGAGTTTCCTCCACACATAACAACTGTGCCATTGGGAGGACAAAGAGATGGGGTGTTTGAGGAATAATTTTGTACTGTTGAGCAATTTCCAAAGGAAGTAACTCCAACCTCAATATCATACGTATTATTCTGCATCACGCCTAAAGACATAATATAAAAGTGCCTATAGGCTGTACTTTAAAAGGAAATCCGGGTTGGCATGTATTATCATTGTCTATGATAGAATTAATAGGAACTGCCATAGGCATGATTTCCCCTGTTGTCATGCAGAGCCAGCAATCACAAGCAAGGTTGGGGTTGGAATTATTAAGCAAGGAGAAGGTACTTTCCAAAATGTCTAATGTATTGGTATCTAAATCTGGGAGCTGAGATTTAGGCAGCATAAAAGAATGATATGTGAGCTCAGCTATTTGGGGTTTCAAAGGTTTGATTATCTGAAGATGCTCCACCATCAGATACCCCTGTAGGGGCCTTAATGTGCCAGCAGGAGGGTTTACCGACAGTGCCTTGGCACCCAGCTGACTGTAGCTTGGTGTATTTGCCTTCTCCTCCCCAGTCAAAGAGAACGGGTGTATAATAAATAGTGTTCCCCCCTGGTGCATGAGTTTTTGTTAGGGTGGCTTCAAAAAATTGTTCTCTCTGCTGGTTAACACAAATTGAGGCCAACGCATAACAAGAGACATGCATCGCCTGGGTATGCATACAAGTTGCAGAACAATTTTGGAGAGCTTTACTTGTACTAGGGGGAATAATTTTTGGCTTGTTAACACATACCCATTTAGGCTGATGAACTACTCCGAATTCATGGTCAACCTCGGCACAGAGGTAAGCTACCTTATTCATGCAGTCAGCAGTCTGGGTCCAACTATTGGGAGTCTGAGTTCAAGATCCTTCCTTGCATTAACAGGGGGCACCAAAAATGTACTCCATGATGTTGGATGGTGGAAGGCAAAGGCCTCCGTGTATAAACCTGTTCAGCAGAAGTGCCTTAAGCAGGATCCTCACACAGATTGTTGGCTGTATCGGAAAAAGAGGAAAATTTGTCCTCAGGGGCAGGGCCTCCATCCCTGTGTTGAGGTAAATCATTAACCTGTATAACCAGGCGTTCTGGTAACAATCTTGGGGCTGCTTGCTCTTGGTCCAAAACACAAGCTGAGCCTCGTCCCCAGATGAGGACAGGACATGGGCCTTTCCATTTATTTTTAAGGGGATTGTGCCACATAACAGGTGGGTGAACAGAATTGGACGTGGGATGCCAGTGTCTGTCAGCGGCCGAATGGCCTTCACTGTCTAGGGTAAGAAAATAAAGGGCAAATAATGCATGGTTAAGGCGATCATTGGGAGTGGTAAATACAAGGGCAGACGCCTTAATGAGGGTTAGCCAAGTCTTTAAGTTAAGGTGGGCACGTTCCACGATGCCTTGGCCCTGAGGGTTGTATGGAATTCCAGTAGTATGACAAATTTGCAAGGTAGCACAAAACTGTTTAAACTTGGCACTGATATATGCAGGACCATTATCTTTTTTAATATGTGTTGGTTTATCCATTACGGAATGGCTGAAACAAGATGAGAAAGGACAACTTTGGTAGCCTCTCCAGAATGTGGTGATGCAAAAATAAAGCCGCTTAAGGTATCTATAGAAACGTGTATATATTTGGTTTTTCGACATTCAGGAAAATGAGTAACATCCATTTGCCAAAACTGATTGGGCAGTAATTCTCGAGGGTTAACTCCCAAGTGTTGAATGGGGAGGGAGACAGAGTAAGCAGTGCATGCTTTTACTATTTCTCGTGCCCGTTGCCTAGTAATTTTACAAAGTAATAAAAGGCTCTGGGAGTTTAGATGGTGAAGATTGTGTTACTCCATGGCGTTTTGAATGGAGCCAACAAAAATTGGAAAGATGGACCAAGTTGCTACATCAGCTTGGGCATTACCTTGTGTTAGAGGGCTGGGAAGATCAGAGTGTTCCCTGATGTGTCCTAAGAAAAATGGGTGTTGTGTGGACTGCATTAGCTGCTGACGCTGGAGAAACAGAAAAGCTGCATTGGACAAACCCTTTATGGTGGGTGAAATCTCCAGCAGGGGAACAGAATGAGCAATGTAGGCACTGTCTGTATAAATATTAACAGGCTTATAAAATATGTTATAAAAACTTGTGTTATGGCAAACAATTCCACAAGCTGTGCTGACTGATAGACAGTATCAAAGGTGGTAGGCTGGTGATTAACAACAAAGCCCGCACGGCCATTACTGGATCCGTCTGTAAAGACAGTAAAGGCTTTAGTAATGGGTGCATTTTGAGTAATATTTGGAAATATAAATGGATGTAATTGGGCAAAATGTAAAAGGGGGTCAATGGGGAGGTGGTTATCACTTGTTCCCCAAACGTCTGGTAGGACTATACCCAATTCATCCCTGTCGGTAGTAAAAATTGGGTTTGGTCCTTAGTATATGGAATTAAAATATTATCAGGGTCTTTGCCAAAATGTTGTCGAGAAAGCAAATGACCTTTAATAATAATAGAAGCTACCTGAGCAGGATAAACAGTAATAACCTTGGAGGATGCGGTGGGTAAATGGACCCAAAGCAAGTGGCAACCTTTATTTTTAAAATGTCGATCTCGCTGCCAAAATATTCCTGTGGGTGTATGAGGAGTGAGTAAAATAACCAGAACCAGAGGAAGGTTATAAGAAATTTGTGTAACAAACTGTTGGGCAATGGCTTCTGTGACTTTGTTTAATGCCTGCCATGCCTCAGGAGTAAACTTTTGAGGGGAGGAGGGGTGGGAATCACCTCTCAAAATATCATTAATGGACAAAAGTACACAAGTGGGTAATTCTAAATATGGTTCTAGCCATTGAATATCCCCCAGTAATTTTTGAAAATCATTAAGGGTGTGAAGATGGTCCACACGTAGTTGGATTTTAGGAATTTGGATCTAATTATCTTGAAGTTTAAGGCGCAAATAGGTATAAGGGTCCTGTGTTTAAAACTTATCAGGAGCTATCGGTAGTCCGAAGGTAGGGAGGGTTTTCTGAAGGTCCAAGTAACAATTATTAAGGTCATGAGTATTAGGTGCAGCAATTAACAAATCATCCATATAATGTAAAATATAAATTTGTGGCCATCGCTCTTTCACAGGGTCTACTGTTTGAGCAACGTATTTTTGGCAAATACTAGGGCTGTTTGCCATTCCTTGGGGAAGAACCTTCCATTGAAATCTCTGCTTAAGGCCCTGAAAATTAATGTGAGGTAGACTAACAGCAAAACAGGGTCTATCCTCAGGATGTAAAGAAATAGTAAAAAAGCAATCTTTAAGTCAATAACCATTTTACAATAGTTTTTTGGGAATAGCCACTGGTGTGGGAATGCCTGGCTGTTGTACTACCATCGGGCACATAACTTTATTAATGGTGTGCAAATCTTGTAAAAGGCACCACTTGCCTGATGTTTTCTTGATAACAAAAATAGGAGTACTCCATGGTGAGGTTGAGGGCTCTACATGGCCGGCTGCCAGCTCTTCCTGCTCTAACATGGAGGCAGACTCCAATTTTTCTTGGGTAAGGAACCACCAATCCACCCACACAGGAGTCTGAGTCTCCCAAATAACTTTATCTGCAAGGGGTACAGGTGGGTCAGGGACTGACACTAAAAATCCGAATACCCATGTCCATATGTATTTTTTATTGTATGGGTTGTATAGGCTCCACCTGTCCTTGTCTCAGTCTCCCAAGGCCTGTACCAGGGACAAAATTCATAGGAAGCATTTGGTGAGTCACCATGGAATTGGGACTGGCAAAAATAACTTCCATTTGACTCAAAATATCTCGGCCCCATAGGTAAACAGGGAGGTCTGGAACAATGAAAGGAGTGACAGTTCCCTTATTACCCTCTTTATCAGTTCAGCTAAGAGCCATAGAACTGAACAGAGAATATTTTGACTGTCCTATCCGTTTAAGGTCAGTCAAGGATGGTTTGAGGGGCCAACCTGATGGCCAGTGTTTTTGAGAAATAATTGTGGCATCAGCTCCAGTATCTGGAATTCCTTGGAATTCCTTTCCTTCAATAAGTAAGGTAAGGGTGGGTCTATTGTGGGAAATGGGCTGAACCCAATACACACCAGAGGAGCCCAAGGAGGCAGTCTCCCACGGTAGGTTTTGGGCGGTGGATGTGCCTCCTGAATCTAAAAGAAGGAGTATTAATTGTGCACGTCTTGTTCCTGCTGGGATGGCCGCAACTCCATTAATAGCTGTGGCCAGTATTTTTATTTCTCCAGTGAAATCATTATCAATAATGCCAGGGAAGACCTGAACACCTTGTAAGGTAGTAGAGGCTCTTCCAAGAGTAAGGGCACATATATAAGATGTAGGGGGACCCATAATTCCAGTGGGTATTTTCTAGGGCCCTTGCATTGAGTCTAATATTGTATCAGTGGCGGTACAGAGGTCCAATCCTGCGTTGCCTGGGGTGGCTCGTTGGAGGGAGGAAATTGTGGGGAAGAATTTTGAGGTAGGTTGGGAGTTTGGGAGAGAAAAACCCTTATTGCCCCTGAGTTTTTTCTTGGGGAGGTCGGGACCAGGGGCTGGCCCCACAGGGAGTTTCCTGAGAAGCGGGAAGAAATAGGCAGTCCGAGGGCATTTGTCTTAGATCTACACTCACTGGCCCAGTGATGACCTTTACTGCGTCTAGGGCAAAGGGTGGCTGGGGGCGGTTAAGCCCCAGTTTGAGGAGATGATATCCCTAGGCTGTGTTTGCCTGTCGGACACTTTCGTGCAAAATGGTCAGGTTGTTTACAAATAATGCAAGTCCGTGAGCCAGGATTGCGAAAGGCATTGGTAAAAGCGGCATCTATGGGGAGACCCATGGCATGGGCTGAACACACCTTGGCACAGAGTCTAATAAAATCAGAAAGTTCCCCTTTATCCTTATGTGGTCGAAGAACATCCTGACATGCCAGGTTGGCATTTTCAAAGGCAAGATGTTTTACAAAGGTGCTTTCACTTTAGCTTGGTCCAAGCAAGGGTCCCCAGCTAGGTTAGGTTGGGCAACAAAGTTGCTATAAGGCTCAATGGGCACTTGTCGAATTTTTGCCAGGGAAGTGGTAGCCGAGACCTTTTGAGGGAGGTGTCTCCAAGCATGTAAGCCAGCTGTCTGAATCTGCGCCAAAAGTCCAGCAGGGAAACACGCCTGTTTAGGGTTAGTGTCAAAAGGCGCATTGCCCACTAGCTTAACATAAGTTCAGGATTTAGAGGAGGCCTTAGTTATATTTTTTTGAGAAGTTTCTCGACAGTGCTGTTTGAAATCTGCATTCCATAACAGGAAGGCTCCGGCACTGGGCTAAAAACTTCCAATCATTGGGAGTAAGCCATTGTGTGCTGTGGTTCTCTAATAAAGCCAATGTGTAGGGCGCAGTGGGGCCATAGAGAGCACAAGCCTTTTTAAGTTATTCAAGAAAACACAGGCTTAATTTTTTGTAGACACTCTGGGTTCCTTCATGCCTAGGATGAACTCTTCATCCTCTGAGTCCTGATCTTCCTCTTGCCATCCCCCTGCTTCGTCTTCTTGATCCATTTCCCCTGCTTCCTCCTCTTGGCCCTCGTCAAAGTCTTTCTCCTCAGCCTGGGAAGGCTTATCTATCTGACTGAGGGTGGCTGGGAAGGTGAGAACAGGCCGATGGAGCGGCTTAGCCTTTGTAATAGACCACCTTTGGCCAGTTCTCGTTGACTCCTTGCCTAAGGCTAATTAGCAGAGCTCAGAGTCAAGGGATCTTAATTCTTTTAAAAGTTGGATCTGTTCCCATTTATGTTGGAGAGACTCTCACAAGGGAGCCAGGTTAGGCAAGGGAAGTGGGGAAAAAATATCTGGGGGGGCAGTTGGCCCCTGAAGGGCCCTAGCACAAAAGGCAGGAGGGATATAGGAGGGAGGTGGATTTGTAAGTCTTTTAAGCTGTGGCAGGGTCCTGAGAGGTGGGGGGTCTTCTGAATGGTGGCTTCCAAGGTAGCCTCCTACCAAGGGGTCAATGTGTTTCCGGGATTTAAAACTGGATAAAGGTGGTTGGTAACCATTGGAGCCTTATTCATTAGGTTGGAATTTTGAGGGGAACCAGGAAGGTTCCCAGGGTCCTGGGGAGTCTGAGAAGGGTCTATGTCTATACTAATTGATGGGCATGCCGAGGGGGACGAGAGGTCTTTTGCATAGCCTCTTTCCCAATCCTGACAAGTTTTAAGGTACCATTGTCAAAGGGTGAACTTTTAAGACTTTCATTAATTAAGTTCTAGGATAAAAAGGTGGGAACAGGTCCTTTTCTGGGTGAAAGGATTCATAATAATCTTTTAAACAGTCTCCTACTCTAAGCTGTCGTTTTCCATCAATGGTCCCTTCAAGGGAAAACCATGGACACAATTCTCCTATGTATGAAAAGAATAATTTTACGTCCTTTTTCTTAACATGCGTCCCCCATGTCTTGAGGGCCTCCTTGAGGCCTGACAGAAACAAATTATGTGAGGAAACTGCTTGTCCCATGGTGGGTCACTCACCGTGCGTCATTGCCACTCTCCTCCAGGATCTGTTTTTCGGTGGTGTCTGCCGAGGCGATCGCAAGCTCTGCTTTTCCAAGTCTTCTCGGAGGACTGGGTTCTCCCTCAGTCAAAGGCCCCAGTCGGTGGGCGCCAGGTGTCCCAGCCGGCAGGAAACATCAACGTGGGCGACGAATCTAGATGGGGAGTCATGAAGGGACAAGAGACACGAGAGATGACAGCAAAACAGGAGTTTTGATCAAGCTGGAAACTTTTATTGTTCACACAGGGGTATTTATATGCTGGGGATGGGAACACTCTCTTATCCGCAGTTCCTGGATGTCTTCACAAGGTGAGATAACCTCAAGATGTTTCAGGAAGACAGATGGCCACAGGATGTCTCAGAAAGACACATGGTAACAGGATGTCTCCCAGACAGGATGTCTCTCAGGGGGCTGTTTCTTGTAAGTGTCAGGCTATTCTATGAAGGAGAACTTCCTTCTACCCCTGATAGTCAGGGATTTAGTATTTCAAATGGAAATTTGGAAAATGAATCCAATGTGTATGCAAATATGTGCTACACAAAAATCTTCTCACTCTCATTCAGAACAATGCCTTTACATTACCTTCGCCCCAAGTAAGACAAAATTAGAGGAGAAGAGATAGAGCATCTTTGAATACATATCTAAAATGGAAAATTCTCAGGAGTTCACAACCTTGGAGGTGGTATAGGAGATTCCAAAAGTAAGTTACAGGGTAAAAATTCCACAAACATGGAGCGCTGGCGTCCTAAAGACTTCATGAGAAACTGCCTCTGGGGTTGGGCACTTGAAATTGATGTTTTTGTCAGGAGCTTTAGCTTCCTTTGTAGTGAGACCATCAAACCTGGGTCTGCATATATGTGACCTGGAGGACATGGTTTCTTATTTTCCAATGGACTTGAGGCAGCAGTGCTGAATTCTCTCTTTGTAGGTAAACTGTTGAGACTGGGGGCTAAGAGTCTCCCTGTGTGGACTGTGAAGCCATTTGGTCATCCTCAATTTTTCGTGGTGTTTCTTGCTGCTGCACTGGGAGTTTGGTATTGGCTTCACGAAATACAAGGAGTTCAACTGGGACACAGTGCTAGAGGGAGTTCTGTCACATGTGGTGGGTCAGGGTCTGCAGGATAATGCACCAACCAGGCTTCTATCCCACATTGCTTGCCCCTTGACCATAGCAACCTGATTCGTAACATTGCCCTGAAACCTCACAGTGTTACAAGATGCCTTTACATACAAGTGTCTGCTGGCTGCACCATGTCAGTCACAAGCCATTTGGAAGCCAATGCCAGATCCACATGGCCCCACCATAGATGTTTCATCACACACCTGCACACCACACATCTGGGCCCACTACTCAGCAGGCTCCAACTTTTTTTTCAAGAATGAAGTAGGAGGCACTCTGGGTTTTCATTCTTTCAGGAACCTTTAAATGGTGAGGAAGTTTATTCCAATGAAATCTCTGTAGAACTCTCACAGGCAAGAATTCCCAAACACTGGCCAAAAGGTCCCATGAAGTCAGGCCCATTGTGATCTACAATGTGAGATCCATGTGTGTTTTGACTCTCAACTATGGCTGCCAAGTCTTTCAGAATAAAATCATGTGATATCCTGGCTGAGATTCCCAGAGATCTCTAAAAAGCCAACCTGGGCTTAAATCTCAGTTTCCAAGGGCAACTCTCATGCGTGGTCTCCTAAAATCCCAACACAATTCATGGCCAAAACACTCCCACATGGCCCTCATCTTCTCCCATATAGACACTCATCATAACCTCTGGCTGGAGGTTTCCATGTGGGGCAAAGCCCAAAAGAGTGTGCAAATTTACCTCCCTTGCCCCTCATGTGCCTAAATTCAGGGTGGCATGGACACCCTTCCTGTGAACCAGGAGTGCTTAAATAGGCCTGCCATTAATACTGCTCTGCTTCTCCAAATTGAGGCCAACTGACTGTCAGGTATAGATTCCTTATGTGAATTGGAGTCATGAGAATCCCCAAGCACCTATGAGCTCGACTCTACAGGGATTTGAAGAACTCATTTGACCCAAAGGATCCCTATTCTCACTTGATGGAGGTCAGGAACCTAACAGAGGAAGGCAAGAGACTTCATCAACAATGACTGATATTTCTACCCTTTTGGTTTTGGATACACACATGGGAATTTTCTTTAGATCCATCAGGTGCTGAGAATCTAAGCCACAGCCTCACACAGGACCAAGAGGCTGAAACATACACATCCCTTTCCAAAGCAATTAAGGAAAGAGCCACAGGTGATGCCCATTCATTTCCATCAGAAAACTGTTTTCTTCAGGCTTCACAAAGGTGTGCCTGAGGCAAGGACTTTCCTGACATTCAGGGCAACAGAACAATAGGTAAGCAGAAGGCCCAAAGCAGGGTTTCTCCACTGAGACTTTCCTGGTCACAATGATCTCTGAGTTTTCTTAGATGCTAACCATTCCATTCAGCTATCCAGTAAATGGCCATGTCACAGAGCTTGGAGGTGGTACATATCTTGGACACCAAACAATTAGCCTATTCTGCATAGTGGCCAGAATTCTGGAAGAAAACAGGAACTTAGGATGATAGTAGTGGTTGCTCAACCATAAGGTAAGCTGCAATCCATTCATAAATTGGGTAGGATGAATGCTGGGAAGCTTGCTACTAGACAGGACATATCCATTGATGTATTCTCTTTTCTCATGTCTACAACCACAGACACAGTGGGATACACTGACATATAAACACTCGCCTTGTGAAACGACTTTCTAGAAACAGTTCACTCGAAACCAAATAAACCGCCTTTCCTACCTATTCTCAGAACATAAGACAAAACCACAAACTTACACTCACACCCACCAAAGCACTTCCTAACCCCAATAGGTCTGTGACTATCCAGAGTGTTCTCTGACTGGTGGACCATACTATGTTACCAAGAATTGGCCTGTCCTGTCTCACAACTGGTCTCCTTGTCCAAATCTGTGAAGTTGTCAGGAGCCAACGGTGAGCGACTCCCTGCTTTCTTAGGAAAGGCCCCTCTTCAGAGCTCTCCTGACATTTGGCCATCATCACATCAGTAGATACCAAAAAGACTTTCTCTGTCCTTGGTTAAACCAAACAAGTGATCCCACTGGGACTGAGACTGGGACTGGCTCTGGGTGCATGGCTTCCTGGATCCCAAGTTCAGAGAGTTCCATCACCAAGTAAGTGAGTTGAAGTCACTTTCTTCAGGAAATGAATGAGGTCACTGCCTTGGCAACTACTTTGTCCTAACAGTTGCTTCCAAAGGTCCCATGAGATGGAGGCTGCTCCTACTTCCTGGGACACTATCACAAGTTAGAATGGTATATCAACCATTGGCACCAGGGAACTTCTCTCTACACAGGCCTGCTATGGTCCATCTTCTCTACATTAAGAAGAGAGAGGCTGATTCAGACACATCCTTTCATTCTGTCCAGGTTGTTTGACATGAAAGAGGACTTTTGCTCACTCAGGTCCTTCATAGCAGCCTACATCTTCTCCAGGGATCATTTCTGCGTGGACATTTGATGTTCTCAGCAGGTGGAAGATCCCCTACTTTCATGTATTGTAAGACCAAATCTGTCCATGCTCTTCTGTAAAGTTACATTGAGGAAACAGTGTATGCTTAGTGTTAATAGCATGTTTGATTTTGGTTAGAAATCATTCTGCTGGATGAATAATGGTTTGGGAACCTGTGATATTTATAAGAATATAGACGTGAAATATAAGTATGAAAACAGAAATCTAGGTAAGATTTGAAGCCCAGAAGGGCATTTGGCCATAGATTTGGATACTAAGCTTCAATTATGTTCTGCACCGAGGTCTCAGATAAATCGATATACAAATGGCATAGGATGCTGTACCTCGAATGATTAAATTTAGAAGAGATCATCCAGTCCAGAAGGGATAGTTCTTAGGATTAGGAAGATTGTCAATAGGATTAAGAAGAAGTGTGAGTCTAGAAGTTGGACCAAAAATTCTTTAGCAATAGGGTTTCAGTTAGAGAGTGAATGTAAATGTCAGCATATGTGAAGAGTCAGTCACAATAATGAACTGGGGAAAATATGTAGGAAAGCTGATATAAACAGAGACATTAGAAAATCAGGCAAAGTATAAAGTGAGTGATAGAATTAGACGTTTTTAACAGGGTTGAGTTTGAATATATAATCTTAGGAAGAAACAAATATGTAGTCACCAATAGGATTGACATTTGAGAGCATTAGGGAACCTGGACATGGATGTTTTTAGTAATCCATGCTCACTTTAAATTTATGCTTTGGTTCAATCATAAGTGTTACCTTTGCATTTTGTGTTCAGAATATTACTGTGATAAAATGTATATGTAGATCAGGTGACATGAGTATCTCTTCCACCATTATGGGGAACAATATTTTGAAAACTTATAAATTAGAATTGGGGTTAAAATAGGTGTAACCTGTGTTGATGAATATAGAGATGATGCATGAATAGACCATATAGTGAATAAATTATATAACTGGTTCCAACTTTAAATAAAGCATTGAATTGATATCTGAATTTATATAGAAAATCTTATTTTGATATACATACAATCATTCCAACCAGTTATACATCTAATGGTAATATTAGGGTTATGGTTTATCATGAAGTGTGTGTGAGTTTTGCTTCAAAAATGATTAAAAAATCGAAAATTGACTTTAATACTGCTCTGCTTCTCCAATTTGAGGCCTAATATCTGTGGAGTATCGATTCTTGATGTGAATTGGAGTCATGAGAAAACACAAGCACATATTGGCTACTGTCTATAGGGTTTTGAAGAATTCATTTGACGCCCAAAATCCCTATTCTCACTTGTTGGAGGTGACAAACCTTACAGAGGAAGGTGAGAGACTTCATCCTCAATGACTGCTCTTTGGGCCATTTCGGTTTTTTGTGCACACATGGGATCTTTCTATAGATCCATCAGGTGGTGAGAACCTAAGCCACAACCTCACACAGGGCCAAGAGGCTGACTCAGACACATTCTTTTCCAAAGCAATTAAGCAAAGAGCCACAGGTGATACCCAATCATTTCCATTTGAAAACAGTTTTCTTCAGGTTTCACAAAACTGTAACCTGAGGCAAAGACCTTCCTGACATTCATGGCAAGAGAAGAATAGGTAAGCAAAAGGCCCAAAGCACGGTTTCTCCAATGAGACTTTCTTGGTAAAAGTGATAACTGAGTTTTCAAAGATGCTCATATTCCCTTCAGCTATCCAGTAAATGGCCATGTCATAGACCTTTTAGGTGATACCCATCTTGGACTCAAAACCATGAGCCTATTCTGGTGAGTGGCCAGAATTCAAGAAGAAAACAGAAAGTTAAGAAGATAGTAGGTGCTGCCCATCCATAAGGCAAGCTGCTGTCCATTCTTAAATTGGGCAGGATGAATGCTGGGAAGCTTTCTACTACACAGGACACATCCATTGATGCATTCTCTTTTCTAATTTCTACAACCACGGACACAGTGGGATACACAGACATAGAAACACTCGCCTTGTCAAAAAACTTACTAGAAATAGTCCACTCCAAACCAGACAAACCGCTTTTCCTACCAATTCTCAGAACATGTGACAAAGCCACAAACCCACACCCACACCCACAAAGCAACTCCTTCCCCCAAGAAGGTTTGTGACTATCCGGAGTGTAATCTGACTGATGGGACATACTATATTCCCACGAAATTGCCTGTCCTGTCTCAGATCTGGTCTCCTTGTTCAACTCTGTGAAGTTGTCAGGAGCCAGTGATGATAAACTACCTGCATTCTCAGAAATGGCCCCTCTTCAGAGCTTTGCTGTCATTTGGCCATCCTCACATCAGTAGGTACGAAGAATGACTGACTCTATCATTGGTAAATCCAAACAAGTGAGCCCACTGGGACTGGGACTGGGACTGGATCAGGGTTCCAGGCTTCTTGTCTCCCAAGTTCAGAGAGTTCCATCACCAAGAAGTTTGGTAGTTCACTTCCTTCAGGAACTGAATTATGTCACTGCCTTGGCAACCACTTTATCCTACCAGTTGCTTAGAAGGGTCCCATGAGATAAAGGATGCCTCTACTTTCTGTGACATTTTCAAAAGTTAAAATGGTATATCAACCATAGGAACCTGGTAACAGCTCTCCACACAGGCCTCGTTTGGTCCATCTTATAGTGATATACAACCATACATTTAAATCAGTTACACATCTAATGGTAATATTAGGGTTAAGGTTTATCATGAATAATGTGTGAGTTTTGCTTCAAAAGTGATTATGTAAATCAAAAATAATGTGTTTGGCAAGAAGTCTCATGAAAAGACCAGTCAAGAGACCTGGAGGAATACATGTGTTTTGAAGAAGGAATTGATTGAATGTGAAACAAATGCCTATAAATTTGTGAAATTGTGAATGAAATATATATACCATGCTATATATATATAGAATACATAGGTGAAATATATGTATGAAAACAGAAGTCTAAATAAGATTTGAAGCCCAGAAGGGCATTGGGCCCTTGATTGGGATACTTAGCTTTGAATTACTGTCTGCAAATCTGTCTCAGATAAATCCATATACAATGGCATAGGACCTTGTACCTTGGATGATTCAATGTAGAAGAGAACATCCAGTCAAAAAGGGATAGTCGGTAGTGAAAGGTTAATAAAATAGGTACTTGTCACTTCCTGTTTTTCTGTATGCTTAAGAAAATACTATTGAAATCTTGAGAATTGTTTGCTAATCTTGTTTCCAAAATGTGCTGTCCCCAACTGCCAAACTGCAGAATGTACTCCCTCACCTGGTTGCACGCAAACTGCCCACTCGCCCTGACCCATCAATAAACTTCCCTCCCTGCCCTCTCCAAGGAAAATATATAAGCTCTGCTTAAGCTGTTCTCAGGGCTCTCTGCTCTATTCAAGTGAGCTCTGAGCCCCAGCATGCTGGACCCTCAATTAATCCTTTGCTGTTGCATGATAAAGTCTCTTGGTTGTCTCTTCCTCCAACGCTCGCCCTACCTTACATATGAAAACTCCACCAAGATCCAGCAGTGGTGGATGAGAGACCCCAAGGGAACCCTCTTGGGTAAGTAGGCACCTCTCTCTGGTTTCAGGTTTCAGGTTAGGGCTTGGCAAAATGGCTGTCAGTGAAGAGTGTGAGATCTCTCCGAAGGTGGCTGACATTCGTGTTACAGAACAACAGGCCACGTCCCTGCAGAACGCAGCAGAGGACTTGAGAAATCGAGGAACAATAGTTTCCTCGACTCATTGATATTTTGTTTCGGATTCGGTATTACCAGACCATTGGGTTTTGCCGGATACTCAGTCCTGGTCTCAGTATTGGACGTCCATTGCCTGACTTTATTGTCTTGTCTTGTCTGTGTCATGTGTCATTGCTTTCACTGTTTGTGTATCTTTCATTATGGGACAGAGCACTTCAATGCCTCTGTCCCTGACCCTTGATCACTCAACCAAAGTCCGCTTAATGGCTCAGAATCTTTCTCTTTCAGTAAAGCCCCGGATGTGGAAGACTCTCTGTACCACAGAATGGCCCACCTTTGGAGTTGGATAGCCCCTAGAAGGATCTTTCTACTTCCCACTAATTTAAAAAGTCAGAGATATTGTCTTTCACCGGGGGCCACATAGCCATCCAGATCAACAGCCATATATCGTAACTCTGCAGGACCTCTGAAAATCTCCTCCTCCATGGGTGAAGCATTTCCTTGCCCCTGCCCCCGCTTTGACTCCTTCCCCCACGATCTCTCAAACCCTCTGCTCCTCCTCCTCCTCCACCCTCTGTTCTCCCTGAGTAACCAGATTTGATTCTACTGAGCTCTCTTCACCCTCCTTATCCCCTGCCCTCGTCCCCCAAACCCCAAGACCCTCTAAGTGATTGCCCTGCTGCTCACTCAGTCTCTCCTCCATTGGAGGAAGCTAAGTCAGCCCAGCACCCTTCAGATAATTCCCCTGCAGTTCATGCAGCCCCTCCTCCCATGGAGGAAGCAGGCCCGGCTAAAGGAACTCACTGGCGGAGAAATATTAAAAACCCTGGAACTCTTGGGATGCTCCTCCTCCATCCTTACGGGCCAATGATTGATGATGGCCATGGGGCAAAAATGCAAGCCTATCAGAATTGGCCTTTCTCCTCTTCAGACCTATATAACTGAAAAATAACAATCCCCCTTTTTTCGAGGACCCCGCCTGGCTCACAGGTCTGTTTGAGTCATTGATGTTTTCACACCAGCTTACTTTAGATGACTGCCAACAACTCCTAGGGATTCTCTTCATGACAGAGGAACAAAAGAGTATCCTCCTGGAAGCTAGAAAAAATATCCACAGACCAATGGGCGACCGACAGAGCTTCCCAACATAATCAAAACCGGCTATCCCTTGAACCGACCCAACTGTGGTCCCAAAACCTTTGAAGGTAGGGAGCATCTGTCCACTTATCGCCGGGCACTAACAGTGGGTCTCCGAGCAGCCACTAGGCGACCAACTAATTTGGCCAAGGTAAGAGAGATTATTCAAGGGTCTGATGAATCTCCCTCTATGTTTCTAGAGAAAATTATTGAGGCATATATGAGATATACTCATTTTGATCATCAGACAGAGGATCAAAAGGCATCTGTCATGATGGCCTTTACTGGGCAAGCTGCCCTGGATATTAAAAGAAAGTTACAATGCTTAGATTGATTACAAGATATGACTTTGAGAGATTTAGTCAGAGAAGCCAAGAAAGTATACTATAAGAGAGAAACAGAGCAAAAGAGAGGGAGCAAAGGGAGGATGAGAGATGCAAAAGACAGACTAAGGCATTGACTAAGGTCCTGGTCACAGCAAAAAATAGGCCAGATATGACTTTGAGAGATTTAGTCAGAGAAGCCGAGAAGGTATACTATAAGAGAGAAACTGAGGAAGAGAAGGGAGCAAATGGAGGATAAAAGAAACAAAAGGCAGAATAAGGCATTGACGAAGGTCCTGGTCACAACAACAAATAGGCCAAATTTAAGAAACAGGGAGACAGGAAGAGATACGTTGGCCCACACAAGAGGCCACCCCTGGCCTCAGATCAATGTGCCTACTCTAAATAAATAGGACACTGGGCCAAAGAGTGCCCTAGAAAGCGACAGCCACACCAGCCAGCCATTCTGACTCTGGAGGATGATTAAGAAAGTCGGGGCTCAGATCCCCTCCCCGAGCTCAGGGTAACTTTTGAAGTGGACGGGACCCAGTAAACATTGAAGTGGATTCAGGGGCAATATAATCAGCCTTTAAGATGCCATTGGGCACTCTAATCAAATAAAAGGGGATAACAGCAGTAAATATTGGGCTTGGACAACTAAGAGGACCATTGACCTGGGGAAAGGAAAAATCCTTCACTCCTTCCTAGTAGTCCCAAAATGCCCTGCTCCATTGATGGGCAGAGATCTGCTCACCAAGCTACAGGACAAAATAACTTTTAACCCTGAAGGCCCCCAAGCAGAATTTCTAAATCCTTCAGTAAAAACTCCAAGAGTCCCGTCTCTAACTATGTTAGTAGAAAATGTATATCAACTCACTCACCTTGGTTCAAAGAAACTGCATTCATTCCTGAAGGATCAAGAACAGAGTTTTCCACTAACTGACTCACAGCGAAAGGAAATAACTGAATGGGTAAAAAAAGTCTGTTGGGTCCATCAATTGGTTAATGCTTACCCTTCCAAGCTTCCTGAAGAAAAGCACCAACGAGGAACCAAACAAGGACAATTCTGAGAGGTGGACTTTACTAAAATTAAGCCAGCAAGGTATGGACTTAAATATCTCCTAGTCTTTGTAGATACATTTTCAGGATGGATTGAAGCCTTCCCTGCCCCCCCAAAAAAGAAAAGAAACAGCTCAAATTTTGGTCAAGAAGATCCTAGAAGATATTTTTCCAAGATATGGCCTGCCTAAGATAATAGGGTCTGATAATGGACTGGTGTTCGTGGCCCAGGTAAGTCAGGGGTTAGCCAGGACCCTGGGGATTAATTGGAAGTTACATTGTGTTATATATCCCATAGTTCAGGACAGGTAGAAAGAATGAATTAGATTGATTTATCAACCCTGGCAGGTCCAATAATAATCCTCACATTATTGCTAACTATAAAACCCTGTTCAACCTTAACGAAATTAAGCTTAGAGACTGGCATAAAAGATTGGACTATGCTCCTGCCTTATGCACTGTTTCATGTAAGAAATACTCACTCTTTTTATTTGTGTAACCTCATCCCCTATGTAATTCACTATGGAGCCCCTCCTCCAGTAAGGGAACTATCCAGAACTCTAAGAACTAATGATCCCTTCCAAACCCCCTTGCTAGACAGACTTAAAGCTCTTGAAAGAACTCAGTGATACCTGTGAAAACAGCTGGCCACTGCCTACCAACCTGGGGACGATGGGACTCCATATCGATATCAAATAAGAGACTTCTTCTACATAAGATGACATCAGGTGTCATCCCAGGAACCCCGCTGGAAGGACCATACCAGGAGCTACTTATAACACCTAGAGTGATAAAGGTAGATGGAATTACTTCATGGATCCATGCTTCTCATCTGAAGCCTGTGCCCTGTCCAGACTCTGGATGGAACCTGGAAAAGACTGGTAACACTTTCAAATTGCGCATTCACCATGTGGATAAGGCTATAGACTCTCCCCTTGACCACCAGTATTCCTAACCCTCATTAGCCCGTTCAGCAGCTTTGACTGATCACAAATACTACTGGACAAGAAGTATAATCTATCTTGCATATAGCCCCCTTAGGGACCTGGTGGCCATCTCTCCACCCAGACATTTGTCAGCTGGCTATACGTCTTTCCTATTGGGAGATCCCTGATGAAGAGGATCCCACTAAAATTCCATTAAATCCCATCTGTACCATATATAATGGAAACAAATATTATGGATTTAGGGACAGGTGAGTCAGATGCAGGTTGGCTAGCCTAGATTACTATTTTTGCCCCGGGGACTATCAAAGCCACAAAAAGCCATGGCTGTGTGGGGGAAAGCCAACTTTTCTGTAAGTCATGGGGATTTGAGCAAACAGGGGCTGCCTGATGGAACCCAAACTCCTCATCAAATTCAGAAACAGCATTTGCCATATTACTAATTACATAACAAAAACCGATGGCCTTCAGAAGGGTCTCTAGATGCTCAAATTCTACTTGACTTTTTAACTTCGGCAAGTGCTCAAAAGGGTGAAAGGAGATTCCCCTATGTGGAGGCCTTTACCCTCCTTTGCTCACATCCTGAAATATGCTTCTCCAATAGATCCTCACCCTCAGCCTTTTGCTCCACACTCTCTACTGTCACTCCCACCTCAGCAACCTGATTTCTCCCCTCCAGTTACTAGATCAAAAACCCAAACCTCCTCCGGTTCTCAGACCATTGCAACCTTGCTGAGGTAGAAGGTACTGATGTACCCCTCCACCCACTCACTCCTCTCTTCTTCTGTAAGTGCCAACACTGTGTCCCACCAGGTCCTCTTACCAGCTAACCCAAAGCTCTAACCAGCTGAGGAGAGCCCTCAGACCCCTATCCAAGATGTAATGAAAATGGCCTTTAAAGTTGCTTTGTTATCACTGAGAACAGGTAACTAAGAATTTAAAGTCCCTCACAGGCTTTTTGGGATACTCACTCCCGTCTTCCCCTCTTCTCTACCTGTTCTACTGCTCAAGTTTTTGTTGCTAGGAAAATCCCAAACCCCTTTCCCATTATTCTTTTACATTACTCCTTCCTCATTCTCAGATCCTTGGAGCTGCTCTAAGCCCTTCCTTCCCCATCTTTCCCCTCTGTCCCAGGACCACACAAATCTTAACTGACCTTATCCAGAAGTCTTCACCATGGCTGACATTAGGACTTTCAGCAAAAGATTCCCTATAAAAGAGTTCAGTGTAGATAAACTTCCTCTTTTCCTGTTGCCCTGTTCTACTTGGCAACTGGCTAAAACAATCAGCACTCCTAAGCTAGACACCCCCCCTTACTAGGTTTTCACAAAATATATGAACAAGGCCGCTGACCTTGACCTGGGGCTTCACAGAGATGGCTACAATTCTAAAATAAAGAAGTTACCAACTGGACTTCATGGTAACAGCTGGCAGGGGGAAAAAGAAAGGGAAGAAAAAGCTCTCCCCCTCCAAGGTGTCCTTGAAAAGTTAACTTGCCCAGAACAGAGGAAGAAAAAACAGAAACAAAAACTGCTTTTTGTGAACTTCTGCAGACTGTGCACTTCTGAGCCCCTTCCCTTACATGTTGGGTACAAAATTCTGAATCTACCTAAACTTGGGGTTCAGGGGATTAATTTATTACAACAGAATCAATTCCCTCTGAATCTGGTTGCAATGAAATAGGACTGTTTCCCTAGCATCAGTGCTATCTTAGGTGCCTTGTCTTGTCCGTCCCTACAACAGTATAATTCTATATACTTAAACATTTTTTTGTTTTCATGAAATGGTCATCAGCTGTGATTAATTGTGTAATGGTGCAGATGTGTCCCAGAGTGCTCTATCATGATGCAGGTTCATTTGAAGATGAAACAGGGATGCATTAAACCCGGTTCTGCTTGGAACATATATCCCTCACTTTAGCCATCCTATTAGGAATAGGAGTTGCTGCAGGGGTGGTCACAGGAACCACTGCCCTGGTCCATGGGACACAACAAATGACCCATTTAGAAGAAGCAATAGACCAAAATTTAAAGATATTAGAAACCTCCATCACAGCTTTGCAGGAATCTTTAACCTGTCTCTCCGAAGTTGTTTTACAGAACAGTTGAGGGCTGAACCTCTTCTTCATGAGAAAAGGGGGCCTTTGTGCTGCATTGAGGGAAGAATGTTGTTTTTATGTCGACCATACTGGAGTTCTAAAAAAATCAATGAGTAAAATAAAGAGACAACTTGAAGAGCATCAAGGAGAGAGATAGGCCAAAAAAGGGTGTTTTGAGTCTTGGTTCACACAGTCCCCCTGGTTAACTATGCATTTTTCAACATTGGCAGGTCCAATATTAATCTTCACATTATTGCCAACTATAAAACCCTGTTTGCTCAACCGTGTAATTTCTTTTCTACAAGCTCAAATTGGACAAGTTAAACTTATGGTAATACCCCACTAGCAGATGTAGAATGTGACACACCCCAATAATCACTTTTATGATTAAAAGTAGCCAGAAGAAGAAGTGGGGAATGAAAGGTTAATAAAATGGTACTTGTCACTTCCTCTTTTTCTGTATACTTAACAAAACAGTTCTTGAGAACTGTTTTCTAAACTTGTTCCCAGAATATTCTGTTCCCAACTGCCAAACTGCAGAATGTATTCCCTCACCCGGTTGAATGCAAACCGCCCACTAGACCTGACCCGTCAGTAAACTTCCCTCCCTGCTCTCTCCAAGTGCCGCAGTCTCTGTCTGGGCACAAATCACGAGTCTCCACACGGCTTGTAGATTCAAACAGCAATTCTTTATTCCCGAACTCACACCGGCCGTCTACAAACACGCTCTGGGGGAATCCACGTTCTCTGCCCAAATCCACACCGCATGGGCTTCTGTCTCCCAAAATATACTGTCTGACCCTAAGCACTCAAGAGGAACTCAGCAGCAGGATACGCCCTATTCCAAAAGAGGAACACCCTAATCTCCTATTATACTAAACCGCCCTACTCTCCTATTATGCTAAACTGCCCTATTCTAAAGCGGGAACACCCTAAACACGGATCCTGCCCTGGTCCTTGAGCAAGGTCACCTTTCAGAAGTCCTTCCACTAGACAGCATGGGAGTAAGCTGGCAAGGAATTTGTCATACCTACTTGGCTGATGGCTCCCAGCATCCAAGGAAAGTATATAAGCTCTGCTTAAGCTGTTCGAAGGGCTGCTGCTCTATTCAAGAGAGCTCTGAGCCCCAGCATGCTGAACCCCCAATAAACATTTGCTGTTGCATGAGACAGTGTCTTGGTGGTCTCTTCCTTCGACTCTTGCCCAAAATTTACTTGGATGATTGAATGTAGAAGAGAACATCCAGTCAAAAAGGGATTGTTGGTAGGATTAGGAAGATAGTCGGTATGTTTAGGAAGAAGAGTGAGTATCGGATCTGGAAAAAAAGTTCTTTAGCAATAGGGTTTCCATAAGAGAGTGAATGTAAATATGAGCACATGTGAACAGTCACAATGATGAACTTGGGAAAATATGTAGGAAAGCAGATAGCAATAGAGACATTATGAAATCAGGCAAAGTATGAAGTGAGTGATAGGATTAGACATTTTCAACAGGATTGAGTTTGGATATATAATCTTAGGAAGAAACAAATATGTAGTCATTAATAGGATTTACATTTGAGAGCATTAGGCAACATGGACATGGATGTTTTTGGTAATCCATGTTCACTTTCCATTTAGGCTTTGGTACAATCATAAGTGTGACCTATGCATTTTGGGTCCTGAATATTACTGTGATCAAATATATATGTATCTCAGGTAACATGAGTATTTCTTGCACCATTTCTGGGAGCACTATTTTGAAGATGTATAAATTCGTATTAGGGGTACAAACCGGTGTACCCTGAGTCATAGAATATATTTATAATGCATGAATAGACCATAATGTGAATAAATTATATAACTGGTTCCACATCAAATAATGGATTGAATTGATATCCTAAAATATATAAGAAATCTTATATTGAAATACAGTCATTCATTCCAATGAGTTATATATCAAATGGTAATATTAGGGTTATGGTTTATCATGAAGGGTGTGTGAGTTTTGCTTTGAAAGTGATTATGGAAATTGAAAATGATGTTTTTGGAAAGAAGTCTCAGGAAAAGAACAGTCAAGAAACATGGAAAAATACTTGTGTTCTGAAGCAGAAAGTGACTGAAAGTGAAACAAATGCCTATTAATTTGCTAACTTGTGGATAAAATATATGTCCTATGATGTCCATAAACTGAAGAAAAAGTAATGTTGAAGTGTTGAATAAAATTGAACATCAAAATACATATCATGTCCCATAGTAATATACTTGAATTGATGTTAAACAGGGTCAGTCACTGTAGAAATGTTAGGATATGTATGCATCATTCAAAGAAGTTAGTTTTCAGAACTAGGAAACAAATATGTATTTCAGGTGGATGAATATTACTAAGAATAATCTTTTGAAAAGTTGATTACAAATCCACATAGATGAATATGAAAGAATTTAGGGAGTGTATAATAAGACACATGTTTCATATATTGAAAAATCTGGAGAGTGTATATATACAAAACACACACACAGACATAAAAAATAGCAATATATATGCCAATCAAAATTCATTGTGAAATATATATAATCCACAGATCCAAATATTCATTTTGCTGAACATGTATTTATGTATAATGTTGTTCAACTAGGAAGGTCACCCACAGTTTGAATCTTCAGTTCCAACAGCATTTAGAAGGAGTGATCTTTTCTCACAATTTGTATCTGCCAAGTCAGCAACCTCTCAAGTAGGATTCTATATGTGCACATAAAAACACATGTGCTGAATAGGCTACAGGGAAAGGGAGATAGTAATTCACATATTTGTTAACTTTAAAAACACATGGAGAAATGTTTCAGTTAAAAATTGACTAGATTTTTAACTCCTACCCTATATAATGCAAAAGTCAAGTCCAACTGTACAACAAGACTCCACTGAGCTGCTTGTATTTCTATTCTGTTTGGGTTATTATTCTCCATCATTTTAGTATTAGTACTCAGGATCTAGTAGGGTATGGGATAGTGTCCAAAATAAGCTCCCTTGCCCCTCATTTTTTTAAAGTCTTGGTGGCCTGGGCACACTGCATGTGAACCAGGAGTGATAATTTGCAGTTACTACTGCTCTGCTTCTCCAATTTTAGGCCTACTGATAGACAGGAATAGATTCTTTATGTGATTTGGAGTCATGAGTAAATCCAAGCACTTCTGTTGGGCTTTGAAGATTTCATTTGACCCAAAGGATCCCTATTCTCAGTTGATGTAGGTCCGGAACCTAACAAAGGAAGGCAAGAGACTTCATACACCATAACTGATCTTTTTGCCATTTTGGTTTGGATGCAAACATGGAATCTTTCTTTAGATCCTTCTGGTGCTGAGAATCTAAGCCACAACCTCACCAATGGCCAAGAGGCTGATTCAGACCCATCCCTTTCCAAAGCAATTAAGCAAAGAGCCACAGGTGATGCCCATTCATTTCCATTTGAATACCAGTCTCTTCAGGATTCACAGAGGGGTGGCCTGAGGCAAAGACCTTCCTGACATTCAGGGCAACAGAAACATAGGTAAGCAAATGGCCCAAAGCAGGGTTTCTCCACTGAGACTTTCCTGTTACATCAACCATAAGCAACTGGGAACAGCTCTCTGAACAGCCTGGTTTGGTCCTTCTTCTCTATATTAAGAAGAGAGAGGCTGATTCCGACACATCCCTTTATCCTGACCACGTTGTTTGCAATGAAAGATGACATTTGCTCTCTCAGTTCCTTCATAGCTGCCTACAACTTCTCCAGGGATCATTTTTGCATGGACCTTTGACTTTCTCGGTAGTTGGAAGATCCCCTACATTCCTGTATTCTAAGATCTACTCTGTCCCTGCTCTTCTGTAAAGTTAGATTGAGGGAACAGTGTATAGTTAGGGTTAATAAGTGGTTTGAGGTGGATTAGGAATCATTCTTCTGGATGAATAATGGTATTGGGAACCTGCGATATTTATAACAATATATAGGTGAAATATAAGTATGAAAACAGAAATCTAGGTAAGATTTGAAGGCTAGAAAGGCATTGGGCCATTGATTGTGATACTTAGCTATGATTTATTTTCTGCACAGATGTCTCAGATACATTGATATACAGTGGCAAATGACCGTGTACCTTGGATGATTGAATGTTGAAGAGAACATCCTGTCAAAAAGGGATAATTGGTAGGATTAGGAAGATAGTTGGTAGGTTTAGAAAGAAGAGTGAGTATAGGATTTGGACCTAAAGATCTTTAGCAATAGGGTTTCAGGTATAGAGTGAATGTAAATAGTCAGCACTTGTGGAGAGTCTGTCATAGTGATGAACTGGGGAAAATATCTAGGAATACAGATATCAATAGAATCATTAGAAAATCAGGCAAAGTATAAGGTGAGTGATAGGATTAGACATTTTCAACAAGCTTGAGGTTGAATATATAATCTTAGGAAGAAACAAATATGTAGACACCAATAGGATGTACATTTGAGAGCATTAGGCAACATGGACGTGGATGTTTTCCATAATCCATCCTCACTTTCCATTTAGGCTTTGGAACAAACATAAGTTTGACTTTTCTTTCTGTGTGCAGAATATTTCTGTGATAAAATGTCTATGTAGATGAGGTGACATAAGTATTTCTTCCACCATTTTTGGGAGCAATATTTTGAACATGTATAAATTAGTATTGGAGATAGAAATAGGTGTACCAAGTGTCTATGATTATAGAGATAATGCATGAATAGACCATACTGTGAATAATTAATATAACTGGTTCCAACTTTAAATAATGAATTGAATTGGTATCTGAAAATATACAGAAAATATTATATTGATATACAATCCTTCATTCCAACCAGTTATACAACTAATGGTAATAGTAGCGCTAGGGTTTTTCATGAAGAATGTGTGAGTTTTGCTTCAAAAGTGATTATGGAAATCGAAAATAATGTGTTTGGAAAGAAGTCTCATGAAAAGACCAGTCAAGAAAGTTAGAGGAATACATGTGTTTTGAAGCAGGAAGTGATTTAAAGTGAAACAAATGCTTGTAAATTTGTGAACTTGTGGATGAAATATATATCCTATGATGTGCATAAACTGAAGAAATAGTAATGTACCACTGTTGCATAAAAATGAACGTCAAAATACACATCATGTCCTGTCCCATAGGAATCTAATTGCATTGATATTAATATGGGTCAGTTACTGTAGAAATATTAGGATATCTATGCACCATTCACTGAAGTTAGTTTTCAGTACTAGAAGCAATTATGGATTTCAGGTGGATGAATATTTCTAAAAATAATTTTGTGAAAATTTGACTTTAAACCAACATACATGAACATGAATGAATTTAGGGAGTGTATAATAAAACATATATATTTCACATTTTGAAAAATCTGGAGAGTATACGTATATACTCTCTCTCTCTCTCTATATATATATATATATATAACACAAAACAAACACATGGACATTAAAACATAGCAATATATATGACAATAGAAATTCATCATGAAATATATATCATCCACAGATCCAAAATGATTTATTTTACTGAACTTGGATTTATGTATAATGTTGTTCAACTAGGAAGCTCACACATAGATTGTATTTTCTGTTCCAGCAGTGTTTAGGAGGAGTTATCACTTTTCACAATTTGTATCTGCCAAGTCAGCCACCTCACAAGACTGTACGTGTAATGCCAGGTAGGATTCTATGTTGCATATAAAAATATATGTGCTGAATAGGCTACAGAGAAAGGGAGACAGGAATTCACATATTTGTTAACTTTAAAAACACATGGAGAAGTATTTCAATTACAAATTGACTAGATTTATAACACCAAACCTTTATCATGCAAAAGGTAAGTCCAACTATAAACAATGCCTCCTCTGAACTGCTTGTATTTCTATTATGTTTGAGTTATTTTTCTCCATCATATTAGGATTAGTAGTCAGAGTCTAGTAGGGTATGGTTTAGTGTCAGGTTTTTAGTATTTTAAATGGAAAATTAGATAATGAATCTAATGTGTATGCAAATGTGTACTACAAAGAATTCTTCCCACTCTCATGCACCACAATGCCTTGACATTACCGTGGCCGCAATAAAGACACAATTAGAGGAGAAGAGTTAGAAAATCTGTGAGTACATATCTGGAATTGAAAATGCTTACAAGTTTACAACCTTGGTGGTGGTAGAGGATTTTCAAAAGTAAGGGACATGTTTGATAGACCCATCCTGATCTTTTATTAAAATTGGGAGCCGTCTTGCAACAAAGCCATGAAAAGAAAATTTTGGCTTTACTATAAATTACTGCAAATTCTGAACCTGCTTGGAATGCCTGCCCGCACCTTGAACTCACCCAAGCCTGGCTCTCTGACCAGATAGTAGCCCTCTCTGAAACTTTAGTGACACCTCATAAATATTTTCCTTCCCTGGCCAGACAACAACCCTCTCTGAGGCTCTAATGGTTTTCATAATTTCTGATGTTGGGGCCAGCAAAAAAAAAAAAAATTATATTCATTTGTGTGATGCTTGTCAAAGTTCTGTTATCTGTAACCCCCCTTTTGTATATCTTTCTGTGCTATATTGCTGGGCTGTAGAAACAGTGGGGTTGCTGTCTTGTTCCCGCTGTTTTGAGATGGAGAGGCAGCCTGGCCGGTTGAAATAATAAGCTTGCCTTAATTTTATTTTAATTGGAGTCAGTGGTCTTTTCTTACATCCTGGTCTAACGTTTTGGAGTTCCCCAGCGAGATGACCCTGCCCCAACAGATCACAAGACTAGACTGCTGGAAATTCTGAAGCTGGTCTTCCCTACAGGGCTCCAGGCTGTAGAGCCACTCTAGGTGGTGCTCAACTTGAGACAAGGCCTTGGATTTAGCCTTTGCTCCACAGAGCACTGCAGTGAACCACCGCACTAAAACAATTAGCAAGCACCTGGTGGAGGAGGCCTCCATAGGTAAGTGGCGCCTTTATAACATCTGATATTCGGTTAAAGGATATCTATTCTGATGACAGAGAGGTGGCCTGGAAAGCTCACATATACTCCTGCCCGGGACAGTAACGAGAATTGTTCTGTCCACTGTTCTGTTCTGTAGGGAATTCCTCTGGAAGGGCAGTGAGGTGCTGATGGGCACGCACGCGCTCCTACCCCGAAGCTTTAGCAAGATGTTGCGTTGCTCTTCTGTTTTTCTGTTTTGGCGCTGGGTTTCTTTGTGTGTTTTGTTCTGTGTTCTGTATGTTTTTCGTTTGTTTGTTTTTGTGCGTTTTGTTGTGTGATTTCTGTGGTAAAAACTTAAGGATATTGGATGTGAAAATGGATAATAAAGCAAGTAAGCCTGACCCCATTTTGGACTGTGTTTTAAGGAAATGAGATGAACTTTACCCCCCTTTGTTAAGCAGGATGAGAGAAGCCAGTAGCTGGCTGCCTGGAGCACACCCACTGCAGAGGGCAATGCCTGCTGTGGACCTAAGAACTGAGTATCTCCCAGGTTAACAAGTGAAACTCTTTTAAAACCCCTTGTCCCTCTAGATCAAGAGAGTCACAACCATTGGGCAGAGTCCCCTGTGTTTCTCCTTTGTTATCAAATCAATAAGGCTCCCTTTTTCTTTTTCTCAAAACCCTGTCCTCATTATTTAATTGGCATTAATTGGCTTCAAGTTCAGGAACCAAACTTTAAGTTACAAATTTTGATAACCCCCCTGCCCCTCCCAGGAATGTTTTGAGAGCTGATTACTGAAATGTTAGCAGATGGAGCATGCTTGGCGTGGAACCAAACCAGAGGAGCTAATCCTGTAAGTAAAAGGAGGGACTGAGGGACTCCCAGCAGCTGCTGAAGCCCTGTTGCTTCAGGGAATTTCCTCCTTCCTTCCCTGCACTGTAAGGATTATGCCACCTCTGTCTTCTTACAAAAGAGAAAAAGAAAAAGGGGACACTAAATGCAGTAAAGTCACCATGGAGACCCTAGATTTTACATTTCAGGTTGCCCCTCTGTGAAAACATCTGGTCCCCTTGTGGGGACATCTATGGTGTCACTGGTGTAGGAGATTGTTCTCTTATCTGCTCTGTTTTAAAGGTTTCTGTATGTCAGCCATAGTCTGGAGCTCCTTTCTGTCTCTCTTGTGTCTTTGTTTCTGGCCCTTTAAGACATGTGCAATAATGTGTTGATATTATAAATCGTTTCTTGGGAATGATCTTAGCTGAATATGTGTCTAAACGATGATGTTTTATTGTAACAATCTAGTATCTGAATGGTTTTTTTAAGCATTGAACAATCTTGCAGTTAATAGTCTGGTTTAGGTAATTGTTTAGTTTATGATTTCAGATAATTCATGCTAGAGAATTTAATACTTAGAATGGAAAACTAAAGAACTCTACTTCCAAGTTGGAAAGTAACTTCCCAATCATTCAGTCTTTATTTTTCACCAATTTTGAATTGGGTAGCCTGGGAAAATGTCACTGTGTGTACCAGTGCATTAATTTGGACAAGGCTATTAAACCATAGTATGTTATCTGTTGACCAAACCAGATGTAAAGATATAAAATTTTGTGAATTTTATCTTAAATTTCTATCATAATTTTCAACATCCGTACCAGAAAATTATGGTTAAAATACCTTAGGCCTGAGGTGTCTGCTCAGAAAAGCAGTTTTTCCAGCTCCTTCCAGACCTCAGCCAAGACTTATGTTGAAATGCAAATGAAAGAAGCCTGCAAGTTCAGTAGGCAACTGATCTGAGGCCTAAGTGGGGAAAAAAAAGGTAAATGGTATGGTATCTACTAATTAATAGCCAGTAATTTTTTCTAGGACTCTTATATTTTTCCTTAGATTCTTTATTTTTTTTTACTTTGAGCTCATGATTTTGATCCTACAGACCTAGGTTAATGTTTTTCTGATCAGTTCTATCTTTGACCAACTGTGGTGTTTTTGAAACATTCCAATGGAGATTTCACCTGCGAAAAGCTGCAAGGCCTTTACTATTATTATGTGTGCACACTTTTGTTATGTGTTGTATGTCTATATATATATATATATATATATATATATATATATATATATATATATATATATATATAAATACATATGTCCTTATATCATATATAAGATACACAACTTAACATATATAAGGAGCGCTCATAACAAATGCGCTAATAAAAACAAATTTTAAAAAGTGGATCCAAAGATCTTTAATTCATGTGATTTAAATGATTCAATTTAAATTGGATAATCAGATAAAAATAAATGTGTTTAAATTTAAGCTCACAAGTTTTTCTAGGTGTTCAAAAATCTAATAAAATATTAATGTCTACAAAAGGTCTAATATGCCTTTGTTCTAGGACTTTTCCTTCAACAAAAAAATGGTTTACCCTGTTCAATACATTTGTCTAATATTTTGATAAATAAGTAAAGTAAATTTGATATGGGATTACTCATTCATGAGTACTTTTGTTTGATATCTGATTGATTTACTAAGGTCTGTATAAGTTTGTACTATAGTCTGTATAAGATTGTAAAAATCAGTCATGTGTTGAAGAGACAAAAATTTTCTAAAACATAAATTTACTCATAACATTGTTTTTATTATGTTTTATTTTTTCTAGAGCAAGCAACCATAAAAATTAAACAACTGATTAAATAAGAACTGTTATTTTAGAGCACTGTACTGCCATTTCTTTAAAAGCTAAACTTGGTCAATGTAGAAACATCAATGTAATCGTGATGCTATTAATGTGTTCATATCTTTCAGGTATACAAGTCTGTACGGTAGAAACTTTAAAAGACCATTATATCAAGCTGGTGTTCTGATGTTGTATGGTAAAAAAATATATATTGGGAATTTATTTACCTGTCATCAAAAATATATGAAAAGTTTTATGTTACTTTTTACATTGGGGAACAATTTAAATGTATTTTTAAGATTATGAGAGTCTAATCTATATAAAGGTTGAAAACTTTCAGCTTTATTTAATTCATGATATAAATGTGATATCATATTGTGTTAGCTAATCTTCATGTGACCTCAAACAATTTATGTAAACTTTGTAAAATGATATTTAAAAGAACAAAGATCAGCTTTAGAACTAAAACACTTAAGATTCATAAAGAGCCCTGCTTTCCCTGAGATAAGGCTCTATGTCCCATTTTACTACATGTGAGAATGATTACGAAAGCAGTAGGTCAGATTTTATATCATTTAAAGTTTTGTTAAAAAGTTTTTTTTTTTCTGTCTAGATTACTAGATCTCAAACAGGGGATATAATGTATAACTGAGCCAAGAAATTCAGGGTAGCTATTATGCAAACTAAGTATTTTTACTCTTGTTAAAAATTTTTATTTTGTAATTTCCTTATAAGTGATCTAAAGATTCCCTGTTAGTGTTTTACAGAAGTGTTGCTTTAAGAACACAACATGGGTTAATTTAAGATAATAAGTCATCACCAACAAGACAGACAGAATAATACACATCCCAATTAATAAAAAGATAAATAATTATAAAGTTATAGACACTAAAGTCCAGTACTCGTAATATAAGGCTTTTAAAATTTATTTCCTGGATATTTAAGATTAGGATTTAAAATTAATGTTAAATGAAAAGGGCCAAAAAAATCAATATTTGGCTCTTGCCCTCTGAGTCTGTCTGAATCCAGGGAACAAGGGACTTCTCTAAAGAGCTTTGCAACTCTGGGCCACATAACCTCCCCATCAGGGAGATTAATAAGACCACTGGAGAACAGAAAGCCAATCAGTGCATTTGCTAAGAAGAGGAGAGTCATCAGAGAACGGAGACATCCCTGATGCTTCCAAGGGAAGCCACATGGTTAAGCAAGACCTGGACCCACCTAGCGCAAATGGCACTCGCAGAACTGATAAGATGCTCTCAAGTTTCCCCAGGAATGACTCCCATAGAAGCTCAGCTGACTATTAACAATAGATAGAAACAAAAGTCAGTTTGACTGCTTCATCTTAAACACTTAGCAAAGACAGTTAAAACCAAAATACAGCCATTCCTGGGTATTTTAAATAATAATAATAATAATAATAATAATAATAATAATATTTTAAGGTATACACTTTATGTTAGCCTCCCAATATAAGTAAGAGTGGAGGCTACAAAGAAGGATTTTCAGACAGGAATGCCTGATAAGTGTAAAAAGAGACTATCAAGAGGAGCTGCCAGAGGCAGAAATTTTTAGTTTAAGGCCTACAGATATTCCTAACCTACACAAGTAGGCTTGGTGTTTGCTAGTATGATTATCTAGCCCTGAATAACAGAATTAATGATTTATCTATTACACACAGAGGTCATACTAGTAAAAGAATTTTGCAAGATTAGATGACATTAAATTATTAAACTGTATCTTATGGGGATGGACAACTGTAACACTAAAAGTAAAGTGTTAAGTTCAGAGTCCTGATAACTGGGGATACTAAAGACTGGTGAGGGAACTTCTATACAGTGACGTGTTCCAACTGCTGCAACATTTATTCAGTACTCATGTTTTTTTTTTCTCTCACAGAGAAACAAAAACTTTCAGGGCAACAGAACAATAAGTAAACAAAGGACCACAGCAGGGTTTCTCCACTGAGACTTTCATGGTCACACTGATATCTGAGTTTTCTGAAATGCTCTCCATTCCCTTCACATATCCAGTACATGGCCATGTCACAGAGATTGGAGGTGGTACATATCTTGAACACAAAACCATGAGCCTATTCTAGAGAGTGGCCAGAATTCAGGAAGAAAACAGGAACTTAGGAAGATAGCAAGTTTTGCCTATCGATAAGGAAAGATTCAGTCCATTCATTAATTGGGCAGGATGAATGCTGGGAAGCTTTCTACTAGACAGGACACATCCATTGATGCATTCTCTTTTCTAATGTCTACAACCACGGACACAGTGAGATACGCAGACATAGAAACACTCGCCTTGTCAATTGACTTACTAAAAACAGTTCACTCCAAACCAAACCAACCGCCTTTCCTACCTATTGTCAGAACATGAGACAAAACCACAAACCCACACCCACACCCATAATTAACCTCATTCCCCCAAGTAGGTCTGTGACTCTCTGGAGTGTCCAATGAATGGTGGGCCATACTATGTTCACCGGAAATTTCCTGTCCAATATCAGATCTGGTCTCCTTGGCCAACTCTGTGAACTTGTCAGAAGCCAGCATTAGCCACTACATGCTTTCTCATTAAAGGCCCCTCTTCAGAGCTTTCCTGGCATTTGGCCATCCTCACATCAGTAGGTACCATTAAAGACTGACTTTGTTCTTGGTAAATCTATACAAGTGAGACCACTGAGACTGGGACTGGGACTGGCTCTGGGTGCCTGGCTTCTGGGATCCCAAGTCCAGAGAGTTCCATCACCAAGCATGTGAGGTGAGGTCACTTACTTGCTGAATTGAATGATGTCACTGCCTGGCAAGCACTTTGTCCTAACAGTTGCTTCCAAGGGTCCCATTAGATGGAGGCTGCCCCTACTTCCTGTGACACTTTCAAAAATTAGAAAGGTATATCAACCATAGGCACCCGGAAACAGCTCTCCACACAGGCCTAGTTTGGTCCATCTTCTCTACATTAAGAAGAGAAAGGCTGATTCTGACACAACCCTTCATCCTACCAGGTTGCTTTCCACGGAAGATGACTTTTGCTCTCTAAGATCCTTCATAGCTCCCTACATCTTCTCCAGGGATCATTTCTGCATGGACCTTTGAGGTTCTTAGCAGGTTAAAGATCCCCTACATTCCTGTATTTTAAGACCAACTCTGTCCTTACTCTTCTGTAAAGTAAAATTGAGGGAACAGTGTATGGTTAGTGTTAATAACAGGTTCGATTTCAGTTTGGAATCATTCTGCGTGATGAATAAATGTATTGGGTACCTGCATTATTTACAAGAATATATAGGTGAAATATAAGTATGAAAACAGAAATCAAGGTAAGATTTGAAGCCCAGAAGGGCATTGGGCCCTTGATTGGTATACTTAGCTTTGAATTATGTTCTGCACAAATGTCTCAGATAAATCAATATACAATGGCATAGGACCTTGTACCTTGGATGATTGAATGTAGAAGAAAACATCCACTCAAACAGGAATAGTCGGTAGGATCTTCAATATAGTTGGTAGGTTTTGAAGAAGAGTGAGTAAAGGATTTGAAACAAATTTCTTTAGTAATAGGGTTTCGGTTAGAGAGTGAATGTAAATGTCAGCACATGTGACGAGTTAGTCACAATGATGATCTGGGGAAAATATGTAAGAAAGCAGATATCAACAGAGACATTAGGAAATCAGGCAAAGTATAAAGTGAGTGATAGTATTAGACATATTCAACAGGGTTGAGTTTGAATAAATAATCTTAGGAAGAAATAAATATGTTGTCACCAATAGGACTGAAATTTGAGAGCATTAAGCACCCTAGACATGAATGTTTTAGTAATTCATGTTCACTTTCCATTTAGGCTTTGGTACAATCATAAGTGTGACCTTTGCATTTTGTGTCCAGAATATTACTCTGATAAAATGAATATGTAGATCAAGTAAAATGAGTATTTCTTCCACCATTTCTGGGAACAATATTTTGAAGACGTATAAATTAGTCCTGGGGGTACAAATAGGTGTACCCTGTATCTATGAATATAGAGATTATGCATGAATAGACCTACTGTGATTAAATAATATAACTGGTTCCACTTTAAATAATGGATTTAATTGATATCTGAAAATATATAAGAAATCTTATATTGATATACATTCATTCATTCCAACCAGTTGTGCATCTAATGTTAACATTAGGGTTATAGATTATCATGAAGGGTGTGTGAGTTTTGCTTCAAAAGTGATTATGGAATTCGAAAATAATGTGTTTGGAAAGATGTCTCATGAAAAGACCAGTCAAGAAACCAGGATTAATACATGTGTTCTGAAACAGGAAGTGATTGATAGTGAAACAAATGCCTATAATTTTGCGAACTACTGGATGAAATATATACCCTATGCTGTGCATAAACTGAAGAAATGGTAAAGTACCAGTGTGGAATAAAAATGTATGTCAAAACACACATCATATCACATAGGAATCTACTTGCATTGATGTTAACTGGGTGAGTTACTGTAGAAATAATAAGATTAGTATGCACCATTCACTGAATTTAATTGTCAGTACTAGGAAAAAGTATGTGTTGCAGGTGGAATAATTTTACTGAGAATAATCTTTTGTAATGTTGATTATAAATCCACATACATGAACATGAATGAATTTATAGAGTGTATAATAGGACACATATATTTCATATTTTGAAAAATCTGGAGAATGTGTGTGTGTGTATATATATATATACACACACAAAACACACACAGACATTAAAATGTAGCAATATATATATATATGCCAATTGAAATTCATCATGAAATATAAATCATCCAGATATCCAAAAATATTGATTTTACTGAAAATGGATTTATTTATAATGTTGTTCAGCTAGGATATTCACCCATAGTTTGAATTTTCAGTTCCAAAAGGGTTTAAAAGGGGTGATATCTGCTCACAATTTGTATCTGCCAAATCAGCCATCTCAAAAGAATGTACATGTGATACCAGGTAGAAATCTATATATGCATATAAAATTACATGTGCTGAATAGGCTACAGAGAAAGGGAGACAGGAATTCACATATTTGTTAACTCTAAACACATTGAGAACAATTTCAAGAAATAATTGACTAGATTTATTACTACTACCCTATATAATGCAAAAGGCAATTCCAACTATACACCATGCCTTTTCTGAAGTGCTTGTATTTTTTTTCTTTTTGGGTTATTTTTCTCCATCTTATTAGGAATAGTAGTCAGAGTCTAGTATGGTAGGTGTTAGTGTCCGGTAGTCAGTATTTCGAATGGATAATTGGAAAATGAATCCAATGTGTATGTAAATATGTGGTGCACAAAAATCTTCCCACTCTTCTCCAGAACAATGCATTGACATTACAATCGGCCAGAGTAAGACACAATTAGAGGAGAAGAATTAGAAAATCTGTGAATAAATATCTGGAATTGAATATGCTCAGGAGTTCACAACCTTGAAGGTGATAGTGGAGATTCCAAAGGTAAGGGACAGGGTAAACTGTCGACAAATATGGAGCTCTGCTGGCCTAAAGACAACTTGAGAAACTGCCTAGTGAGGTTGGGCACTTAAAATATATGTTATTGTCAGGAGCTTTAGCTTCCTTTGTAATGAGACCATCAAAGCTGTGTCTGCATCTATGTGACCTGGAGGAATGGTTTCTTATTTTCTACTGAACATGAGGCAGCAGTGCTGAATTCTCTCTTTTTAGGTAAACTGTGGCCATGGGGGGCTAAGTGTATCCACATGTGGACTGTGGAGCCATTTCGTCTTCCTCCACTTTTCGTGGTGTTTCTTGATGTTGCACTGGGATTTTGGTATTTGCTTCATGAAATACAAAGAACTCAACTGTTACCCAGTACGTGAGGCAGTTCTCTCATGTGTGGTAGGTCAGGGTCTGCAGGAAAATGCACCAAACAGGTTTATATCCCACATATATTGCCCCCTTGTCCATAGTAACCTGATTCTGAACATTGCCCTGAAACCTCTCCATATAACAAGATACCTTTACATATAAGGGTCTGCTGCCTGCACCATGTCTGTCACAAGCCTTTTGGAAGCCAATGGGAGATCCACATGGCCCAAACACAGATGTTTTATCACACACCTGCCCATCACTGCTCTAGACCCACTCCAACTTCCTGGCATCTCTGTTCTTCACCATTTTCACAAAAAACAGCCAATCAAGGTACTGTCTGGTATACTCATGATCAGCCACAGGACATCCAAAAATTCTCCAATGCCACCTGGTCATGGGAATTTTAAAAATTTCATGATATTCATCCAGCCATTTTTCAAGGATGAAGTTGGAGGCACTGTGGTTTTCAATTCATTCTGGAACCATTAAGTGCTGAGGAAGCTCATCTCAATGAAATATCTGGTGAAATCTCACAGGAAAGGCTTCCCAAAGAGTGGCCAAAATGTCACATGAACTCAGGCCCATTGAGGTCTACAATGTGACGTCCATGAATGCTTTGACTCTCAACTATAGATGCCAAGTCTTTCAGAATCAAATCATGTGATATACTTGCTGAGATTCCCTTTGCACTCTGAAAAGCCACCCTGGGCCTACATCTCAGTTTTCAAGGGCGACTCTCATGTGTGGCCTCCTAAAATCCCAACACATTTCATGGCAATACTTCTCTGAGGTCAGTTTCAGAACTCAGTCCATAAGGGGAATCACACCAAAGTTCAAGCTCAGGTGGACCCAGTCATCTCTTCCAACCGCCACGCAAATGACCACAATTAAAACCAAAACACTTCCACATGACCCCCATCTTCTTACCTATAGACACTCATCATAACCTCTGGCTGGATGTTTCCATTAGGGGTGCAGCCCAAGACAGTGTCCAAATTAACCTCCCTTGTCCCTCATTTGCCTAAAGTCAGGGTGGCCTGGACACCTGTCCTGGGAACAAAGAGTGATCAAATAGGCCTACTGTTAATACTGTTCTACTTCTCCAATTTGAGGCCTACTGAGTGGCACGTATAGGTTCTTTATGTGATTTGGATTCAGTTGAAAATCCAAGCACCTACAGGCTAGCCTCTGCAGCATTTGAAAAACTCATTTGAATCAAAGGTTCCTATTCTCACATGATGGAGGTCATGAACCTTACAGAGGAAGGCCAGAGACTTCTTCCACAATGACTGCTCTTTTGGCCAATTTAGTTTTGGATGCACACTTGGGATCTTTCTTTAGATCCATCAGGTGCTAATAATCTAAGCCACAGCCTCTCACAAGACCTAGAGCCTGATTCAGACACATCTCTTTTCAAAGCAATTAAGCAAAGAGCCACAGGCTATGCCCATTCATTTCATTTGAAAACTGTTTTCTTCAGGCTTCCCAACTAGTGGCCTGAGGCAAAGACCTTTCTGACATTCAGGGCAACAGAACAATAGGTAAGCAAATGGCCTAAAGCAGTGTTTCTCCACTGAGACTTTCCTGATCACACTGATATCTGAGTTTTCTGAGATGCTCGCCATTCCCTTCAACTAACAAGTACATGGCCATGTCACTGAGCTTGGAGGTGGTACATATCTTGGACATAAAACCGTGAGCCTCTTCTGGAGAGTGGCCAGAATTCTAAAAGAAAACAGGAATTTAGGAAGATATCAGGGGTTGCCCATCCATAAGTCAAACCAAAGTCCATTCATAAATTGTTCAGGATGAATGCTGGGAAGCTTTCTACTAGAAGGACACATCCATTGAAGCTTTCTCTTTTCTAATCTTTATTACCATGGACACAGTGGGATACACAGACCTAGAAACACTAGCAATGTCAAACGACTTACTAGAATCAGTTCACTTCAAACCAAACAAACCACCTTTCTTACCTATTCTCAGAACATGAGACAAAACCACAAACCCACACCCCCACACACAAAGGCACCTCATTCCCCCAAGTAAGTCTGTGACTCTCCAGAGGGTCCTATGACTGGTGGGCCAAACTATGTTCCCCTGAATTTGCCTGTCCTTTCTCAGATCTGTTCTCCTTGTTCAACTCTATGAAGTTGACAGGAGCCAGCAGTGAGCCACTATCTGGTTTCTCAGGAAAGGCCCGTCTTCAGAGCTTTCCTGGCATTTGGCCATCCTCACATCAGTAGGTACCAAAAAAGACTGACTCTCTCCTAGGTAAATCCAAACAAGTTTTACCACTTGGACTGGGACTAGGACTGGCCCTGGGTGCCTGGCTTCCTTCATCCCAAGTTCAGAGAGTTCCATCACCAAGGAAGTGACGTGAGGTCACTTCCTTCAGGAACTGAATAAGGTCACTGCCTTGGCAATCACATTGTTCTAACAGTTTCTTCCAAGGATCCCATGAGATGGAGGCTGCCCTATTTCCTGTGACACTTTCACAAGTTAGAATGTTATATTCATCATAGGCACTCAGGGACAGCTCTCCACACAGGCCTGATTTGGTCGATCTTCTATACATTAAGAAGAGAGAGGCTGATTCAGACTCAAACCTTCATCCTGACCCGGTTGTTTCCCATGGAAGATGAGTCTTACTCTCTCAGGTCCTTCATAGTTGCCTACATCTTCTACAGGGATCACTTCTGCATGAACGTTTCAGGTTCTCAGCAGGTGGAAGATCCCCTACATTCCTTTATTGTAAAACCAACCATTTCCCTGCTCTTCTGTAAAGTTAGATTGAGGAAACAGTGTATGGTTAGGGTTAATAACATGGTCGATTTCGGTTAGGAATCATTCTACTGGATGAATAATGGAATTGGGAACGTGCGATATTTATAAGACTATAGAGGTGATATATAAGTATGAAAACAGAAATCTAGGAATGATTGGAAGACCAGAATGTCATTGGGCACTTGATTGGTATACTTAGCTTTGAATTACGTTCTGCACAGAGGTTTCAGATAAATAGATAATCAATGTCATAGGACCTTGTATCTTGGATCATAAAATATAGAAGAGAACATCCACTCAAACAGGGATAGTCGGTAGGATTAGGAAGATACTTGTTAGGTTTCAATAGAAGAGTGAGTACAGCATTTGGACCAAAAGTTCTTTAGCAATGGGGAAACAGTTAGAGAGTAAATGTCAATGTCAGCACATGTGAAGAGTCATTCACAATGATGAACTGGAGAAAAGGTGTAGTAAAGCAGATATCAATAGAGACATTAGGAAATCAGGCAAAGTACAAAGTGTGTAAGAGAAAAAGATATTTTTAACAGGGTTGAGGTTGAATATATAATATGAGGAAGAAACAAATATGTAGTCACCAATAGGAATGATATTTGAGAGCATTTGGGAACCAGGACATGGATGTTGTTAGTAATACATGGTCACATTCAATTTAGGCTTTGGTAAAATCATAAGTGGGACCCTTGAATTTTGTGTCAGGAATAATATTGATTTTAAATGTATATGTATATCAGGTTAGTAGAGTATTTCTTCCACCGTTTCTGAAGCAATATTTTGAAGACTTATAAATTAGTATTGGGGATACCAGTGGTGTACCTTGTGTCTATGAATATAGAGATGATGCCTTAATAGAAAATACTGTAAATAAATAACATCACTGGCTCCAACTTTAAATAATGGATTGAATTGATATCTGAAAATATATAGGAAATCTTATATTGATATACATTCATTCATTCCAACCAGTTATACATCTAATTCTGATATTAGCATTATGGTTTATCATGAAGAGTGTGTGAGTTTTGCTTCAAAAATGATTATGGAAATTGAAAATAATGTTTTTTGAATGAAGTCTCATGAAAAGACCAGTCAAGAAACATGGAGGAATACATGTGTTCTAAAGCAGGAAGTGATTGAAAGTGAACCAAATGCCTATAAACTTTTGAACTTGTGGATGAAAGGATATATCCTATGATGTCCATAAACTGAAGAAATAGTAATGTACAAGTGTTGAATGAAAATGACCTTAAAATATACATCATCTCCCATAGGATTCTACTTGCATTGATGTTAAACTGGGTCAGTTACTGTAGAATATTCAGATTTGTAAGCACCATTTACCAAAGTTAGTTTTCAGTACTAAGAAATAAATATGTATTTCAGTTGGATGAATATTTCTGAGAATAATCATTTGAAATGTTGATTATAAATCCACATATAGAAACATGAGTGAATTTAGGAAGTGTATAATAAGACACGTGTATTACATAATTTTTAAAAATCTGGAGAGTATATATATATATATATATATATATATATATATATATATATATATAGAGAGAGAGAGAGAGAGAGATAGATATAGATATAGATAGATTGATAGATATAGATAGATAGATAGATAGATAGAAACACACTTACACAGACATTAAAATGTAGCAATATATATGACAATCGAAATTCATCATGAAATATATATCATCCACATATAAAAAATATTCATTTTACTGGACATGGATTTATGTATAATGTTGTTCATCTAGGAAACATACTCATTGGTTGAATTCCAGTTCCATCAGTATTTAGCGGGAGTGATCTCTTCTAACAATTTGTATTTTCCAAAATCAGTGAGCTCACAAGAATGTACGTGTGAAACCAGGTAGGATTCTAAAAATGCATAAAATAATACATGTGCTGAATAGGCTACAGAGAAAGGGGGACAGGAATTTACATATGTGTTAACTTTAAAAACTCATTGAGAAGTATTACAATGAAAAATTGACTAGATTTATAACACATACCCTTGATAAAGCAGAAGGCAAGTGCAAGTACACACCATGCTTCCTATGAATGGCCTGTATTCCTATTCTGTTAGGTTTCTTTTTCTCCATCATATTAGGATTAGTAGTCATAGTCTAGTAGGGTATGGATTAGTGTTAGGAACTCAGTATTTCAAATGGAAAAGAACAAAATGAATCTAATGTGTATGCAAATATGTGCTACACAAAAATCTTCCCACTCTCATCCAGAACAATGCCTTGACATTACCTTCACCCCAATTAAGACACAATTAGTGGAGAAGAGTTCGAAAATCTGTGAATACATATGTGGAAAGGAAAATGCTCAGGAGTTCACAAACTTGGAGGTGGTAGAACAGTTTCCAAAAGTAAGGAAGAGGGTAAACCCTCCACAAACATGGAGCTCTGCTGCCCTAATGACTTTTTGATAAACTGCCTCTGAGGTTGGGCCCTTTACATATTTGTTGTTGTCAGGAGCTTTAGCTTCCTTGGTAGTGAGACCATCAATGATGGCTCTGCATCTATGTGACCTGGACGACATGCTTCCTTATTTTCTAGTGAACATGAGACAGCAGTTCTGAATTTTCTCTTTTTAATAAACTGTGGCCACTGTGGGCTAAGTGTCTCCCCGTCTGGTCTGTGAAGCAATTTGGTCATCCCCAATTTTTCGTGGTGTTTCTCGATGCTTCACTGGGAGTTTGGTATTGCCTTCATGAAATACAAGGAGTTCAACTGGGACACAGTGCTGGAGGGAGTACTCTCATGTGTGGTTGGTCAGGGTCTGCAGGAGAATGCACCGACTATGCTTATATCCTACATAGCTTTCCCCCTTGACCATATCAACCTGATTCTGAACATTGCCGTGAAAACTCTGCATATAAAAAGATGCCTTTACATATAAGGGTCGGCTGGCTGAACCATGTCAGTCACAAGTCATTTGGAAGCCAATGGCAGATCCACGTGGCCCCACCACAGACGTTTTTTCACACACCTACACTCCACTGCTCTAGGCCCACTACTCGACAGGGTCCAACTTTCTGGCATTTCTGTTCTACACCAGTCAAACAAGGCACTGTCTGGTACACTCATGATCAGCAACAGGACATCCAAAGGTTCTCCAGTGCCACCTGGTCATGAGAATTTCAAAAGTTTCATGGTACTTATCTAGCCATTTTTCAAGGATGATGTTGGAGGCACTGGGGGTTTCAATTTATACAGGAACCTTTAAATGGTGAGGAATCTCATTTCATTGAAATCTCTGGAGAACTCTCACAGGCAAAGCTTCCCAAAGAGTGGCCAAAAGGTCACAAGAAACTAGCGCCATTGAGATCTACAATGTGAGGTACATATGTGTTATTGCTCTCAAATATGGAAGCCAAGTCTTTCAGAATAAAATCATGTGATATCCTGGCTGAGATTCTCCGTCCTCTGTGGAATGCCATCCTGGGCCTAGATCTCAATTTCCAAGGGTGAATCTCATGCATGGCTGCCAAAAACACCCACATAATTTATGTCAATACTTCTCTGGGGTCAGATCCAGAACTCAGTCTCTAAGGGGAATCACACCAGACTTCAAGCCCCGGTTGACCAAGGCATCTCTTCCAACTGCCACACAAATGACCACAATTAAAATCAAAACACTCCCACATGGCTCTCATCTTCTTCCATATAGACACTCATCATCACCTCTGGCTGTAAGTTTCCCTGAGGGGCACAGCTAAAGACAGTGTCCAAAATAAGCTCCCTTGCTTCTCATTTGCCAAAGTCAGGGTGGTCTGGACACCCTTCCTGCAAACCAGGAGTGATCAAATAGGCCTGCCATTGATACAGCTCCACTTCTCCAATCTGAGGCCTACTGACAGTGGGGTTTAGATTCTTTATGTGAATTGGAGTCATGAGAAAACCCAAGCACCTATGGGCTAGCCTCTTCAGGGATTTGCATAACTAATTTGACCCAAAGGATCCCTATTCTAACTTGATGGAAGTCAGGAACCTAACAGAGGAAGGCAAGAGACTTCACCCACAATGACAGCTCTTTTGGCCATTTTGGTTTTGGATGCACACTTGGGATCTTTCTTTAGACCCATCAGGTACTGAGAATCAAAATCACAGCCTCATACAGGGCCAAGAGGCTGATTCAGACCCATACCTTTTCAAAGCAATTAAGCAAAGAACCACAGGTGATGCCCATTTATTTCCATTTGAGAACTTTTTTCTTCAGGCTTCACAAAGGTGTGGCCTGAGGCAAAGACCTTCCTGACATTCAGGGCAACAGAACAATAGGTAAGCAAAAGGCCCAAAGCAGTGTTTCTCCACTGAGACTTTCCTGGTCACACTGATATCTGAGTTTTCTGAGATGGTCGCCATTCCCTTCAGCTATACAGTACATGGCCATGTCACAGAGCTTGGAGGTTGTACATATCTTGGACATAAAACTATTAGACTATTATGGAGAATGGCCAGAATTCAGGAAGAATACAGGAATTTAGGATGATACTAGGTATTGCCCATGGATAAGGCAAGCTGCATTCCATTCATAAATTGGGCAAAATGAATGCTGGGAAGCTTTCTACTAGACTGGACACACCCATTGCGGCATTCTTTTTTCTAATGTCTACAACCACGGAGACAGTTGGATATGCAGACATAGAAACACTCGCCTTGTCAAAGACTTATTAGAAACATTCCACTCCAAAACAAACAAACCGACTTTTATACCTATTCTCAGAACATGAGACAAAAATCACAAACTGTTCTCCACACACACAAAGGCACCTTTTCCCCCAAGTAGGGCTGTGACTATCCGAAGTGTCCTCTGACTGCTAGGCCATACAATGTTCCCCCAAAATGGCCGTTCCTGTCATAGATCTGGTCTCCTTGGTCAACTCTCTGAAGTTGTCAGGAGCCAGCGGTGAGCCCCTTCCTGTCCTCTCAGGAAAGGCCTCTCTTCAGAGCTTTCCAGGCATTTGGCCACCCTCACATCAGCAGATACCAAGAAAGATTTACTCTCTCCTTGGTAAATTCAATCAAGTGAGCTCACTGGGACAGGGACTGGGACTGGCTCTGGGTGCCTGGCTTCCAGGATCCCAAATTCAGAGAGTTCCATCACCAAGAATGTAGGTGAGTTCACTTTGTTCAGGAACTGAATGAGGTAACTGCCTTGGCCACCACTTTGTCCTAAGAGTTGCTTCGTATGGTCTCTGAGATGGAGGCTGCCCCTATTTCCTGTGACACTTTCACAAATTAGAGTGGCATAGAAACCATAGGTACATGGGAACAACTCTCCTCCTGGTTTTGTCCTTCTTCCCTACATTAAGAAAAGAGAGGTTGATTCATTTGCATCCTTACATCCTTTCAAAAGCCATGGAAGATGACTTTTGCTCTCTCAGGTCCTTCATAGCTGCCTACATCTTCTCCAGGGATTATTTCTGCATGGACTTTTGAGATTCTCAGCTGGTTGAAGATCCCCTATCTTCCTGTATTGTAAGACCATCTCTCTCCGTGCTCTTCTTTAAAGTGAGATTGAGTGAACAGTGTATGATTAGGGTTAATAACATGTTCGATTTGTGTTTACAATCATAATGCTGGATGAATAATGGTATTTTGAACCTGTGATATTTATAAGAATATAGATGTAAAATATATGTATGAGAATAGAGATCTAAGAAATATTTGAAGCCCAGAAAGGCATTGGGCCCTTGATTGGGATACTTAGCTTGAGAATTATGTTCTGCACCGAGGTCTCAGATAAATCAATATACAATGGCATAGGACCGTGTACCTCGGATGATTGAATGTAGAAGAGAACATCTAGTCAAAAAGGGAAGATTGTCAGTATGTTTAGGAAGAAGAGTGAGTTTAGGAGTTGGACCAAAAGGTCTTTAGCAATAGTGTTTCGGTAAGAGAGTGAATGTAAATGTCAGCACATGTGAAGAGACAGTCACAATGATGAAATGGGGAAAATATGAAAGCAGATATCAATGGGGACCTTAGGAAATCAGGCAATGTATAAAGTGAGTGATAGGATTATATATTTTCAACAGGCTTGAGGTTGAATATATAATCTTAAGAAGAAACAAATATGCAGTCACAAAAAGGATTGACATTTGAGAGCATTAGGCAACCTGGACATGGATGTTTTTAGTAATCCATGTTCACTTTCCATTTAGGCTTTGGTACAATCATAAGTGTGACCTTTGCATTTTGTGTCCAGAATACTACTGTGGTAAAATGTATATGTAGATCAGGTGACATAAGTATTTCTTCCATCATTACGGGGACCAAAATTCTTAAAACTTATAATTTAGTACTGGAGATACAAATAGGTGTACCCTGTGTTGATGATTATAGAGATCATGCATGAATATACCATATAGTGAATAAAGTATATCACTGGTTACAACTTGAAATAATGGATTGATTTTACCTGTGAAAATATATAGGAAATCATATATATATATATATATACAATCATTCCAATCAGTTATTTATCTAATGGTAATATTAGGATTACAGTTTATTATGAAGAGTGTGTGAGTTTTGCTTCAAAAATGATTATGGTATCGAAAATATTGTGTTTAGAAAGAAGTCTATTGAAAACACCAGTAAAGAAACATGGAGGAATACATGTGTTCTGAAGTAGGAAGTGATTGAATGTGAACCAAATGCCTATAAATATGTGAACTTGTGGATGAAAAAATATATCCTATAATGTCCATGAACTGAAGAAATTTTAATGTACCAGTTTTGAATAAAAATTAACTTCAAAATAAACATCATGTTCCATAGGAATCTACTTGCATTGATGTTAAAATGGGTCAGTTACTGTAGAAATATTAGGATTTGTAAGCACCTATCACTGAAGTTAGTTTTCATTACTGGGATACCAATATGTATTTCAGGTGGTTGAGTATTTCTGAAAATAATCTTGTGAAATGTAATTTATAAATACACATACAGGAATATGAATGAATTTAGGGAGTGTATAATAAGACATATATATTTCATATTTTGGAAAATCTGAAGAGTATATATATATATATATATATATATATATATATATATATATATATATATATCCACCAATTTTTGTGGTGTTTTTTACTGCTGCACTGGGAGTTTGGTATTGGCTTCACGAAATACAAGGAGTACAACTGAGACACAATCCTGGAGGGAGTTCTTTCACGTGTGGTTAGTCAGGGTCTCCAAGAGAATGTAGGAACCAGTCTTCTATCCCACATAGCATTCCCCGTTGACTACAGCAACCTGATTCTGAACATTGCCCTGAAACATCTCCATATAACAAGATGCCTGTACATATAAGGGTCTGCTGCCTGCCCCATGTCAGTCATAAGGCTTTAGGAAGCCAATGGCAGATCCAGGTTGTCCTACAAAAAATACTTATTCACACACCTACAGTCCACTGCTTGACGCCCACTACTCAGCAGGCTCCAACTTACTGGCATCTATGTTGTACACCATTATCACGAAACTCAGTCAATCAAGGCACTGTCTGGTACACTCATGATCAGAAACAGGACATCCAAAGGTTCTCCAGTGCCACCTGGTAGTGAGAAATTCAAAAATTTCATGGTATTTTTCTAGCCATTTTTCAAGGATGAAGTTGGAGGCACTGTGGGTTTCAATTCATTTAGGAACCGTGAAATGGTGAGGAAGCTCATTTAAATGAAAACTCTGGAGAAATCTCAAAGGCAAACCTTCCCAAAGAGTGGCCAAAACGTCACATGAATCCAGGCCAATTGAGGTCTACAATGTGAGGTCTATGTGTGTTTGGACTTTCAACTACGGCTGCCAAGTCTTTAAGAATAAAATCATGTGATATCTTGGGTTAGATACCCCGAGCTCTGTGGAAAGCCAACCTGGGCCTAGATCTCATTTTTCAAGGGTGACTCTCATGTGTGGCATCCTAAAATCCCAACACTATTTATTGCAATTCTTCTCTGAGTTCAGTTCCAGAACTCAGTCTCTAAGGGGAATCACACGAGAGTTCAAGCCCAGGTGGACCCAGTCTTCTGTTCCAACAGCCACACAAATGTCCACAATTGAAACCAAAACACTCCCACATGGCCCTCATCTTCTTCCATATAGATACTCATCATATCCTCTGGCTGGAGGTTTCCATGAGGGGCACAGACCAAGAGAGTATAAAAAATAAACTCCCTTGCCTCTCATTTGCCTTAAGTCAGGGTGGCCTGGACACACTTCCTTTGAACCAGGAGTGATCAAATAGACCTGCCATTAATACTGCTCCACATCTCCAATCTGAGGCCTACTGACTGTGGGGTTTAGATTCTTTATGTGAATTGGAGTCATGAGAAAACCCAAGCACCTCTGGCCTAGCCTTTGCAGGATTTGAAGAACTCATTTGACCCAAGGATCCCTATTCTCACTTAATGGTGGACAGGAACCTTACAGAGGAAGGCAAGAGACTTCATCCCAATGACTGCTCTATTGGCCATTTTTGTTTTGGATACACACATGGGAAATTTCTTTAGATCCATCTGGTGCTGAGAATCTAAGCCACAGCCTAACAGGGCCAAGGGGCTGATTCAGACACATTATTTTCCAAAGCAATTAAGCAAACAGCCACAGGTATGCCAATTTATTTCCATATGAAAACTGTTTTCTTCAGGCTTCACAAAGGGTTGGCCTGAGTCAAAGACCTTCCTGACATTCAGGTCAACAGAATGATAGGTAAGCAAAAGGCCCAAAGCAGGGTTTCTCCACTGAGAATTACCTGGTCACACTGATATCTGAGTTTTCTGAGATATTCGCCATTCCCTTCAACTAACCAGTTCATGACCATGTCACAGAGCTTGGAGGTGGAACATATCTTGGACACAAAACCATGAGCCTATTCTGGAGAGTGGCCAGAATTCAGGAAGAAAATAGGAACTTAGGAAGATAGCAGGTGTTGCGCATCATAAGGCAAGCTACAGTCCATTCATAAATGTGGCAGGATGAATGCTGGGAAGCTCTCTGCTGGACAGGACACATCCATTGATGCATTCTCTTTTCTAATGTCTATAACCACGGACACAGTGGGATACACAGACATAGAAATACTCGCCTTGTCAAACCACTTACTAGAAACTGTTCACTCCAAACCAAACAAACCGACTTTCCTACCTATTCTCAGAACATGAGACACAACTACAAACCCACAACCACACCCACAAAGGCACCTCCTTCCCCCATGTGGGTCTGTGATTATATGGATTGTCCTCTCACTTGGGCCATACTATGTTCCCCCGAAATGGCCTGTCCTGTTTCAGATCTGGTCTCCTTGGGGAACTCTGTGAAGTTGTCAGGAGCCAGCGGTGAGCCACTACCTGCTTTCTCAGGAAAAGCCCTGCTTCAGATCTTTAATGCATTTGGCCTTCCTCACATCTGTAGGTACCAAGAAAGACTGACTCTGTCCTTGGTAAATCCAAACAAGTGAGACCACTGGGACTGAGACTGGGACTGGCTCTGGGTGCCTGGCTTCCTGGATGCCAAGTTCAGAGAGTTCCATCACGAAGGAAGTGAGGTGAGGTAACTTACTTCAGGAACTGAATGAGGTCACTGCCTTGGCAACCACTTTGTCCTACCAGGTGCTTCCAAGGGTCACATGACATGGTGGCTGCCCCTACTTCCTGTGACACTTTCACAAGTTAGATTGGTTTATCAACCATAGGAACCCAGGAACAGCTCTCCACAGAGGCCTGGTTTGGTCCATCTTCTCTACATTAAGAAGAGAGAGGATGATTGAGACATAACCCTTCATCCTGACCAGGTTTTTTGCCATGGAAGATGACTTTTGCTCTCTCAGGTCTTTCATAGCTGCCTACAACTTACCCAGTGATCATTTTTGTATGGACATTTGAGGTTCTCAGCAGGTGGAAGATCCCCTACATTCCTGTATTGTAAGATCAACTCATTCCCTGCTCTTCTGTAATGTTTAATTGAGATAACAGTGTATGGTTATAGTTAATAACATGTTAGACTGGATTAAAAATCATACTGCCGGATGAATAATGGTATTGGAACTTGCGATATGTATAAGAATATATAGGTGAAATATATGTATAAAAACAGAAATCTAAGTAAGATTTGAAGCCCAGAAGGGCATTGGGCGCTTGATTGGTATATGAAGCGTTGAAGTAGGTTCTGCACAGATTTCTCAGATACATCGATATACAATGGCATAGGACCTTGTATCTTGGATGATTGAATGTTGAAGAGAACATCCAGTCAAAAAGGGATAGTCGGTATTGATAGGTTAATAAAATACGTACTTTTCACTTCCTGTTTTTCTGTATGCTTAACAAAACACTGTTGCAATCTTGAGAAATGTTTGCTAATCTTTTTCCCAGAATGTGCTGTTCCCAACTGCCAAAGTGCAGAATGTACTCCCTCACTTGGTGTCATGGAAACTGCCCACTCGCGCTCACCCATCAGTAAACTTCCCTCCCTTCCCTCTCCAAGGATAGTATATAAGCTCTGCTTAAGCTGTTCTCAGGGCTCTCTGCTTTATTCAAGTGAGCTCTGAGGCCCAGCATTTTGGACCCAAAATAAACCCTTTGCTGTTTTATGAGACAATCTCTTGGTGGTCTCTTATTCCGAAGCTAGCCCGACATTTACATATTAAGGTTACACCGAGTTCCAGCAGCGGTGGACGAGAGACCCCAACGGGCTCCTCTCGGGGTAAGAAAGGTGCTTCTTTATGGTTTCATGTTTCAGGTTAGGGCTTGGCAAAATCGCTGGCGATGAAGAGCCTGAGCTCTCTCCTATGGTGGCAGAGAGACGTGTCACAGAGACACAGGGCACGTCCTTGGGGAACGCCCCAGAGGACTCGGGAAATCAAGAAACAATAGTCTCCTCAACTCAGTGATATTTTGTTTCAGATTCGGTATTGCCATCCCATCGGATTTTGCCAGCTACTCAGTCCTGGTCTCAGTGTTGGACGTCCTTTGCCTGTCTTTATTGTCTTGTATTGTCTGTGTCCTGTGTCATTGCTTTTACTGTTTGTGTACCTTTCATTATGGGACAGAGCACTTCAATGCCTCTGTTGCTGACCCTTGATCACTGCACCAAAGTCCGTTTAAGGGCTCAGATATTTCTTATTTAGTAAAACACTGGACTTGGCAGACTCTCTGTGCCTCAGAATGGCACATCTTTGGAGTCAGATGGCCCCTAGAAGTATCTTTCTACTTCCCACTAATTTAAAAAGTTAGAGATATTGTCTTTCAGCCGGGGCCACATAGCCATCCGGATCAACAACCATATATCTTAACTTGGCAGGACCTCTGCAAATCTCCTCCTCCATGGGTGAAGTCTTTACTTGTCCCTGCCCCCGCTCCTACTCCTTCCCCCATGATCTCTCAAACCCTATGCTCCTCCATCTCCCCCACCCTCTGTTCTCCCTGAGTCACAAGATTTGACTCTACTGGACTCTCCTTCCCCTACTTATCCCCTGCCCTCGTCCCCTAACCCACAACACCCTTTAAGTGATTCTCCTTCTGCTGGCTCAGCCTCTCTGCCATTGGAGGAAGCTAAGCCAGCCCAGCACCCTCCAGATAACTCCCCCGTGGTGCAAACACCCACTCTTTCCCTTTAGGAAGCTAGCCCGGCTAAAGAAACTCACCAGTGGTGAATGATTGAAAACCTTGGAAATCCAGTGAAGCACCCCCTCCATCCCTACGGGCCAACGATTGACGATGCCACGGGGGAAAATGCAAGCCTACCAGTATTAGCCTTTCTCCTCTTCAGACCTATATAACTGGAAAAATGACTATCCCCCTTTTTCTGAGGAACCCACCTGGCTCACAGGTCTGGTTGAGTCATTGATGTTTTCACACCAGCCTACTTGAGATGACTGCCAACAACTCCTAGGGACTCTCTTCATGACAGAGAAATAAAAGAGAATCCTCCTGAAAGCTAGAAAAAATATCTTCAGACCAGATGGGTAACCAACAAAACTTCCCAACATAATCAAAGCCGGCTCACCTTTGAACCGACCCAACTGGGATCCCAAAACATTTGAAGGTAGGAAGAATCTGTCCACTTATCACCGTGCTCTAATAGTGGGACTCTGAGTGGTGCTAGGCGACCAACTAATTTGGCCAAGGTAAGAGAGAATATTCAAGGGCCTGTTGAATCTCCCTCTATGTTTCTAAAGAGAATTATGGAGGAATATATGAGATATACTCCTTTCCATTCTTAGGCAGAGGATCAAAAGGAACCTGTCACGATGGCCTTTATTGGACAAGCTGTCCTGGATATTAAAAGAAATTTACATAGCTTAGATGGATTAAAAGATATGACTTTGAGAGATTTAGTCAGAGATGCCGAGAAGGTATACTATAAGAGAGAAACTGAGGAAGAGAAAGGAGCAAAGGGAGGATAAAAGAAACAAATACAGACTAAGGCGTTGACTAAGGTCATGGTCACAACAACAAATAGGCCAGAAATTAAAAAACAGGGAGACAGGAAAGGATACCTGGACCCACGCCAGATGCCACCCCTGGCCTCAGATCAATGTGCCTACTGTAAAGAAAAAGAACACTGGCAAAGAGTGCCCCAGAAATAGACAGCCACACCAGTCAACCATCCTGACTCTAGAGGATGACTACGAAAGTTGGGGCTCAGATCCCCTCCCCGAGCTCAGGCTCACTTTTGAAGTGGAGGGGACCCCAGCAAACTTTGAAGTGGATACAGGGGCAATATATTCTGCCCTTAAGGCCCAATTTGACCCTCTAACAAATAAAAGGTCTTTAATTCAAGGGGCTAATGGCAGTAAATATCGGGCTTGGACAACTAAGAGGACCATGGACCTGGGAAAGGAAAAATCCATCACTCCTTCCTAGTTTTCCCAGAATGGCTGGCCTCATTAATGGGTAGAGATCTCCTCACCAAGCTTGGAGCCAAAATAACTTTTAACCCTGAATGACCCATGTGGAATTTCTAAATTCTACAGTAAAATCTCCTATAGTCACTCTTCTATCTATGTAATTAGAAAATGTACATCAACTCACTCACATTGTTTCAAAGAAACTGCAGGCTTTCCTGAAGAATCAAGAACAGAGTTTTCCACTAAGCAACTCACAGCAAAAGGAAATAACCGAATGGTTACAAAAGCCTGTGAGGTCCATCAATTGGTTAATGCTTACCCTTCCAAGCTTCCTGCAGGAAAGCACCTACGAGGAAGCAGACCAGGACAATTCTGGGAAGTGGACTTACTGAAATTAAGCCAGCAAGGTATGGACTTAAATATCTCCTAGTCTTTGTAGATACAATTTCAGCATGGATTGAAGCCTTCCCCACACACACAAAAAAAAAAAAAAAAAAAAAAAGAAAAAAGAAAAAAAAGAAACAGCGCAAATCAAGAAAATCCTGAAAGATCTTTTTCCAAGATACGGCCTGCCTAAGGTAATAGGATCTGATAATGGACCGCTGTTCATGACTCAGGTAAGTCAGGGGTTAGCCAGGATTCTGGGAATTAATTGGAAGTTACATTGTGCTTATATATCACAGAGTTCAGGACAGGTAGAAAGAATAAATAGAACCATTAAAGAGACCTTAACGAAATTAAGCTTAGAGACCGGCATAAAAGATTGGACTATGCTCTTGCGTTATGCACTGTTTCATGTAAGAAATACTCACTCTGTTTTTTTGTGTAACTTCACCCCCTATGAAATGCTCTATGGAGCCCCTCCTCCAGTAAGGGACCTATCCCAAACTCTAAGACCTAACGATCCCTTCCACACCTCCATGCTTGACAGACTTAAAGCTCTTGAAAGAACTCAGCAATACCTGTGAAAACAACGGGCCACTGCCTACCAACCTGGGGACGAGGGGACTCCATATAGATATCAAGTAAGAGACTTTGTCTACTTAAGACAACATCAGGTGTCATCCCTGGAACCCCGCTGGAAAGGACCATACCAGGAGCTACTTATAAAACCTAGAGTGGTAAAGGTAGACAGAATCACTTCCTGGATCCATGCCTCTCATGTGAAGCCTGTGCCCTGTCCAGACTCTGGCTGGAAACTGGAAAAGACTGGTAACAATTTCAAATTGCGCATTCACCATGTGGATAAGGCTATAGACTCTCCCCTTGACCACCAGTACTCCTAACCCTCATCAGCCCGTTCAGCAGCTTTGGCTGATCACAAACACTACTGGACAAGAAGTATAATCTATCTTGCATATAGTCCCCTTAGGGACCTGGTGGCTATCTCTCCACCCAAACATTTGTCAGCTGGCTATAGGTCATTCCTATTGGGATATCCCTGATGAAGGGGATCCCACTAAAATTCCATTAAATCCCATAAATAACATATAAAATAGAAACAAATATTATGGATGTAGGGACACACGAGTCAGATGCAGGTTGGCTAGCCTAGATTACTATGTTTCCCTGGGGACTATCAAAGCCACAAACAGCCACTGCTGTGTGGGGGAAAGCCGACTTCTTCTGTAAGTCATGGGGATGTGAGCATACAGGGGCTGCCTGATGGAACCCAAACTCCTCATCAAATTCAGTACACAGCATTGGCCATATTACCAATTACATAACCAAAACCGATGGCCCCCAGAGGGGTCTCTAGATCCTCAAATTCTGCATGAACTGTTTAACTTCTGCAAGTGCTCAAAAGGGTGAAAGGAGATTCCTCTATGTGGAAGCCTTTTCCCTCCTTCACTCACATCCTGAACTATGCTTCTCCAATAGATCCTCAACCTCAGCCTTCTGCTCGAGAATCTCTGCTGTCACTCCCACCTCAGCAATCTGTTTTCTCCCCTCCAATTACTTGATCAAAAACCCAAACCTCCACCGGTTCTCAGACCATTGTCCTTCTGCTGAGGTAGAAGGTACTGAGGTAGCCCTCCACCCACTCATTCCTCTCATCTCCTGTCAGTGCCAGCACCGGGTCCCACCAGGTCCTCTTACCAGCTAACCCAAAGCTCAAACCAGATGAGGAGAGCCCTCAGACCCTTATTCAAGATGTAATGAAAATGACCTTTAAAGTTGCTTTGTCATCACTGAAAACAGGTTAATAAGAATTTAAAGTCCCTCACAGGATTTGTGAGATACTCACTCCCGTCTTCCCCTCTGCTCCAAATGTTCTACTGCTCATGTTTTTCTTCCTAGAAAAATCCCCAACCTCTTTACAATTATTATTTTACATCTCTCCTTCCTCATTCTCAGATACTCGGAGCTGCTTTCAGCCCCACCTTCTGCGTTTTCCCCTGCTGTACCATTCCCACAGAAAAGTCTTAACTGCCCTTCTCCAGAAGTCTCCTCCATGGCTGACTTTAGGACTTTAGGCAAATGAGTCCATATAAAAGAGTTCAATGTAGATAAACTTTCTCTTTTCGTGTTGCATTGTTCAACTTGGTTACTGGATAAAAAACACAGCACATCTAAGCTAGACACCCCCTTAGTAGTTTTTCACAAAATATATGAACAAGGCCTCTGGCCTTAGCTTAGGCTTCACAGAGATGGCTACATTTCTAAGATAAAGAAGTTACCAACTGAACTTTATGGTAACAGCTGGCAGGGGGGAAAAAGAAAGAGAAGAAAAAGCTCTCCCCCTCCCAGGTATCCTTGAAAAGTTAACTTGCCCAGAACAAAGGAAAAAACAGAAACAAAAACTGCTTTTTGTGAACTTCTGCAGACTGTGAACTTCTGAGCCCCTTCCCTTACATGTTTGGTACAAAATTCTGAAACTATCTAAACTTGGGGTTCAGGGGATTAATTGATTACAACAGAAGCCATGCCATCTGAATCTGGTTGCATCCAAATAGGACTGTTTCCCTGTCTTCGGTGCTATCTTAGGTGCCTTGCCTTGTCCGTCCTTACAACCATATAATTCTATATACTTAAACATTGTGTGTGTTTTCATAAAATGATCAACAGATGTGATTAATTTTGTAATGATGCAGATGTTTCCCAGAGTGCACTATCATGATGAAGGTTCATTTCAAGATCAAATAGGAGGGCATACAACCTGGTTCTACTGGGAACATATACCCTCACTTTAGCCATCATATTAGGAATAGGAGTTGCTGCAGGGGTGGGCACAGAAACCACTGTCCTCATCCATGGGACACAACAAATGAACCAATTAGAAGCAGCAATAGACCAAAACTTAAAGATATTAGAAACCTCCTTCAGAGCTTTGCAGGAATCTTTTACCTCTCTATCTGATGTTGTTTTACAGAACAGTCGGAGGTTGGACCTCTTCTTCATGAGAGAAGGGGGCCTTTGTGCTGAATTGAAGGATGAATGTTGTTTTTATGCCGACCATACTGGAGTTGTAAAAAAATCTATGAGTAAAATAAAGGGACATCTTGAAGAGCATCAATAAGAGAGAGAGGCCCAAAAAGTGTGGTTTGAGTCTTGGTTCACACATTCCCCCTGGTTAACTACGCTTTTATCAACCCTGGCCAGTCCAATAATAATCCTTATATTATTGCAAACTATAGAACCGTGTTTGCTCAACCGTGTAATTTCTTTTCTCCAAGCTCAAATTGGACAAGTTAAACATTGGCAATACCCCACTAGCAGACATAGAGTCTACACCCCCTAATGATCACTTTTATGATTAAAAGTAGCCAGATGAAGACGTGGGGAATGAAAGGTTAATAAAATAGCTACTTGTCACTTCCTGTTTTTCTGTATGCTTAGAAAAACACTGTTGAAATATTGACAACTGTTTGCTAATCTTTTTCCCAGAATGTGCTGTCCCCAACTGCCAAATTGCAGAATGTACTCCCTCACCCGGTTGCATGCAAACCGTACACTCACCCTGACCCATCAATAAATTTCCATCTCTGCCCTCTCCAAGGAAAGTATATAAGATCTGCTTAAGCTCTTCTCAGGGCTCTCTGCTCTATTCAAGTGACCTCTGAGCCCCAGCATGATGGACCCCCATTAAACCCTTAGCTGTTGCATAGGACAGTCTCTTGGTGTTCTCTTCCTCCGACGCTCTTCTGAACATTATTGGATGATTGAATGTAGAAGAGAACATCCAGTCAAAAAGGGAATTGTAGGTAGGATTAGGAAGGTAGTCCGTCGGTTTAGGAAGAAGAGTGAGTGTAGGATTGTAAACAAAAGTTTTTTAGCAATTTGGTTTCGGTTAGAGAATGAATTTAAATGTCAGCACATTTGAAGAGTCAGTCACAATGATGAACTGAGGAAAACTTGTAGGTAAGCAGATATCAATAGAGACATTATGGAATCAGGCAAAGTATAAAGTGAGAGATAGGCTTAGACATTTTCAAAAAGGTGGAGTTTGAATATATAATCTTAGGAAAATTCAAATTTGTAGTCACAAAAGGATTGACATTTGAGAGCATTAGGCAACCTGGACATGGATGTTTTTAGTAATCCATGTTCACTATCCATTTAGGCTTTGGTACAATCAAAAATGTAAACTTTGAATTTTGTGTCCAGAATATTTTTGTGATTTAATGTGTATGTAGATCAGGTTACATGAGTATTTCTTCAACCATTTCTCGGAGTAATATTGACTGACTACTACTGACTGATAGGTATAGTTTCTTTATGTGATTTGGAGTCATGATTAAACACAAGAACCACTTCAGGGCTTGAAGAACTCATTTTACCTAAAAGATCCCTATTCTCCCTTGATGGAGGTAAGAAACATAACAGAGAAAGGCGAGAGACTTCATCAACAATGACTGCAATTTTTGCCATTTTGATTTTGGATGCACACATGGTATCTTTCTTTAGATCCATCAGGTGTTGGGAATATAATCCACAGCCCCACAGAGGGCCAAAAGGCTTATTCAGACACATCCTTTTTCAAAGCAATTAAGCAAAGAGCCGAAGGTGATGCCCATTCATTTTCATTTGAAAACTGTTTTCTTCAGGCTTCACAAATGGGTGGCCTGAGGCAAAGACCTTCCTGACATCGTGGGCAACAGAACAATAGGTAAGTAATAGGCCCAAAACAGGGTTTCTCCACTGAGACTTTCCTGATCACACTGTCCCTGCTCTTCTGTAATGTTAGATTGAGGGAACAGTGTATGGTTAGAGTTAATAACACGTTTGATTTGGGTTAGAAATCATTCTGCAGGATGAATAATAGTTTTGGGAACCTGTGATATTTACAAGAATATGTAGGTGAAATATAAGTAGGAAAACAGAAATCTAGGTAAGATTTGAAGCCCAGAACAACATTGGGCCCTTGATTGGGTTACTTCGCTTTGAATTCATTTCTGCCCAGATGTCTCAGATAAATTGATATACAATGGCATAGGACCTTGTACCTTGGATGATTGAATGTTGAAGAGAACATCCAGTCAAAAAGGGAAAGTAGGTAGGATTAGGAAGATAGTTGCTAGGTTTAGAATCAAGAGTGAGTATAGGATTTGAACCAAAAGTTCTTAAGCAATAGGCTTTTGGGTACAGCGTTAATGTAAATGTCAGCACATGTGAAAAGTCAGTCACAATGATGAACTGGGGAAAATATGTAAGAAAACAGATATCAATAGAGACATTAAGAAATCAGGCAAAGTATAAAGTTAGGGACAGAATTACACATTTTCAACAGGCTTGAGATTGAATATATAATCTTAGGAAGAAACAAATATATAGTCAACAATAGGATTTACATTTGAGAGCATTAGGCAACCTGGACATGGATGTTTTTGGTAATCCATGCTCACTTTCCATTTAGGCTTTGCTACAATCATAAGAGTGACGTTTGCTTTCTGTGTCCAGAATATTAGTGTGATAAAATGTATATGCAGTTCAGGTGACATGAGTATTTCTTCCACCATTACTGGGACCAATATTTTTAAGATGTATAAATTCGTATTTGGGGAATGAAGAGGTGTACCCTGTGTCAATGAATATAGAAATAATGCATGAATAGACCATACTGTGAATAAATAATATAACTGTTTCCAACTTTAAATAATGCATTGATTTGATATCTGAAAATATACAGGAAATCTTAAATTGATATACATACATTTATTACAACCAGTTATACATCCAACTGTTATATTAGTGTTATGGTGTATCATGAAGAGTGTGTGAGTTTTTCTTCAAAAGTAATTATGAAAATCGAAAATAATGTGTTTGAAATGAAGTCTCATGAAAAGACCAGTCAAGTAACCAGGAGGAATATATGTGTTCTGAAGCAGGAAGTTATTGATATTGAAACAAATGCCTATAAATTTGTGAACTTGTGGATGAAATATAAACTGAAGAAATAGTAATGTACCACTCTTGAATTAAAATGAACTGCAAAATACACATCATGTCCCATTGGAAACTACTTGCATTGATGTTAAACTGGGTATTGTTTAGAAATATTAGGATTTGTATGCACCATTCACTGAAGTTAGTTTTCAGTACTAGGAAAAAAATTATATTTCAGGTGGATGAATATTTCTGATAATAATCTTTTGAAAAGTTGATCATAAATCCACATGCATGAATATGAATGAGTTTAAGGAGTGTATAAACTGACTCATATATTTCATATTTTGAAAAATTTGGAGAGTGTGTGTATATATATATATACACACACACACACACACACACACACACACACACACACACACAGATATTAAAAACCAGCAACATGTATGCCAATCGAAATTCATCATAAAAAATATATAATCCACAGATGCAAAAGTATTTATTTCACTGAAAATGGATTTAAGTATAATGTTGTTCTACTAGGAAGCTCACTCATAGGTTGAGTTTTCAGTTGTAGCAGCATTTATGAGCAGTGATCACTTCTCAAAATTTGTATCTGCCAAGTCAGCCACCTCACAAAAATGTTTGTGTGATACCAGGTAGGATTCTATATGTGCATATAAAAATACACGTGTTGAATAGGCTACTAAGAGAGGAGACAGGAATTTGTTGAGAACCACAGCTGAAGGGGCCCCAGCAAACTTCCAGCTGCCAGCAAATTTCCAGCTGCCGGTTGATTATTGGCTCACAGCAGCCCCAGCAACATCTAGCTGATTGGGTCCTCTGCGGTGATGCACATTGTGTTGTTTCCCTGCCCTTTCAAACCACAGAGCTGCTCATTGGGGGACTTTTTTGGCTCCACCCACGTGACCCAGCCAATCGGCCTCAAGAACAGGAGGATTTTGGGAGGTGGAGAGGATTATGGGTGTGAGAGAGACTTTACAAGGAAGACAGTGGTGACAGTTGGGCTCTGAGGGTTTTTCCTGAGGAGCTATTTTGCTTGGCGTGTGTGGTTCTAAAAATAAAGTTCAATTCTTTTGACAAGTGGCTCCTGAATCGTGCTCAGCCAGACTGCAGCATTTGGTGGCTCACACGGGGAGTGACTAAGGGTAAGTGATAAGTTAAACTGCTCGGCCCTGAGGGCAGGGCGAAAGGATGGGCAGCCATTTTAAGAATCCTCTTTTGTTTTCCTTCACTTTGGTTTAAGTTGCCTGTCCCTGGAGATGAGTGAGACGAAAAAAAAAAAAATCTGCTTGCATCTGAGGAAAAACTATTTAAGTCTGAGGAACAGATAGGGATAAAGGACGAATGCACATGTCAGGAAGATAGAAAGGATATAATGACTTTTTGTTTTCCCTTTTTATTTCATTCTGTCTTGGTTTTGTTTGGCGTCATCTTGTTGGGTTGTGTTATAGTAGAATTACTGAATCAGAAATTAGTAAATAGCAAACTGAAAGAGTGTTAAATAAATTGTTAGAGGAAGGAGGCATCTCAGAAAAATCAAGAACAGTCAGAGCATTCATTGATACAATACAAAAATGTAGCCCATGGCTTTTTAAGGAGGATTTGTTGAATATATCACAATGGAATAATCATGGTGAAGATTTAAAAAGAATAGAAAAGAACAGCCCAGGGACTCTGCCAGTTAGCACATTGCCATTGTGGACGTTCATATCTGGTTTGCTTAGTCCAAAGCCTTCAGTTCAGACAAAGATAGAGGAACAAAGCTTAGAGCAGAAAAAGCCATCAGTGGGAAAGTTACAAAAGGAGACTGCTACTAACAACTTTCTATCACCAGAGGGCGTAAGTGCCCAATCAACAGCGCCACCTCTACAGGAGACTGTGATTAACACCTTTCTATCACCAGAGGATGTAAATGTCCAACTAAAAAGGCTACCTCCATATGCTGCGAGGCCCCCAACCCCCGCAGTGAATAGATCGGATCCTGAGACAGGATCTTAAGTATTAACATGACCTCTATTTGAGGTAGGAGGTCAGCAAATTCACCATTCTTTAAATTTCAAAACAGTGAAGCAGCTAAAAGAGGCTGTAACAACCTATGGTCCTCAAGCACCCTTCATAGTAAGCTTGGTCGAATCCATTAACAACTTGAACATGACGCCAGCAGAATGGGCTAATATGTGTAAAGCTGTGCTAAATGGAGGTCAATACCTGTTACGGAAGGTTGCCAATGAGGAATTTTGCAAGGAGACGGCTAGGTGAAATGCAGCAGCTGGTTATCCTCAGAGAAATCTAGAAATGTTGTTAGGAGAGGGACCTTATGATGATTAGGACCAACAAATTGCATATTATCCTCGTGTATACGAAAAAATTGCTGAAGAGGCGGTTAGGGCATGGAGGACTTTATAAGGACATGGAGGTTTACAAGGTCAATTATCTAAGGTAATACAAGGAGCTAAAGAATCATAAGCTGAATTTGTAGATAGCCTTATTCAAACAGCTACCAGAGTTTTTGGGAATACAGAACAAGCAATGTCATTAATAAAACAACTGGCTTATAACCAAGCAAATCGTTGGTGCAGAGCTATCAACAGACCATGGAAACATGAAGATTTAAACACATTTATTAAATTATGTAGAGACATTAATGAACAAGAGCAAGTCGTGGCAGCTGCAGTAAAACAGGCTTTAGATGCCAGAGACATTAATGAACAAGGGCCAATTTTTGCAGCTGCAGTAAAACAGGCTTTAGATGCCAGGACAAGCACATGCTACAATAGTGAATGAACAGGATACTTTAAAAGGAATTGCCCCATAGGAGGGGGGTTTAACAAAACTAGGTAACAAAGGAGTAGAATACCCGGTATTTGCCCACGATGTTGTAGAGGGAGACACTGGGCTAATGAACGCCATTCTCAAACCACCATAGAGGGTACTTCATTATCAAAAAACGAAAAAAGGACTAGGTGTTTATCCACGATATCATGGAGAAAGGCTTCGGGCTCCATTGCCAAAAAATCGACATGGGGCCCCAATGCTCTGGGGCCCCAAACCACAAATATACGGAGCACTGAAACAACCCAGCAACCTCATCAGATTAGTGCCCAGGACACATTGTCCATCAGATCCCTCATCAGACAAACCAGAGGGAGCACAGGGTTGGACATCTGCGCCTCCACCAGATCAGTACTAACTCCAGAGATGGGAGTTCAAATCATTCCCGCAGGGGTGAAAGGACCTCTTCCCAATGGAACAGTAGGCTTATTTTTTGGATGCAGCTCTTCTACTCTAAAAGAACTTATGATTAGTCCTGGGGTAATTGATCCTATTATGAAGGTGAAATAAAAATTATTGCCAGTTCTCCAAAGGGTATATAAGTAATTTCACCAAGAGATAGAATAGCACTGTTACTAATAATACCCAGCTTCCATGATAAATTTTTGAGTCGTACAGTAGAAAGACGTTATAAGGGATTAGGCTCCACAGGTGTAGATTGGGCTATGCTTTCTTTAAATTTACATTCTCACCCCATGCTAAAACTAAATATTCAAGGACATGAATTTAATGGGCTACTGGATACATCATCTCTCATCAAGAAAGGCCAAAACGTTGTCCATTAAAACAAGCCATTCAAATGCTTTGAGGCCAAGGAGTGGCAACTAAACCCCATAAAAGTGCAATGGTATTAGATTGGAAGGATTCTGAAGGATGTGAAAGAAATATACAGCCATATGTATTGGATCAACTTCCCGTAAATTCATGGGGTTGAGACGTCCTAGATCAATTATGTTTGACATTAACAAATAACATCAATCAAAATGCACCCACTCTTATGGCTAGACAGGTTTTTAGGAAAGGAAAAAGATAAGAAAAACAAGAACAAGTTATACCAGCACCAATACAAATAGATCAAGGAACAGATAGACATGGGTTGGATTTTCAGAAAGGGGCAATGAGACGAGACAATAAAAATTACTAGGAAATCAGAATGACCAGTACGGTTTCCTCAGTGGCCCCTGACCAAAGAAAAGATACAAGCAGCCCATGACCTGGTCAAACAACAATTAGCAGAAAGACAGATACAACCTTCTGTATTTCCCCATTATACTCCCATTTTTGTCCTCAAAAAGAAATCTGGAAAATGGAGATTATTGCAAGATTTAAGAGCCATTAATAATGAGATGGTTATTATGGGACCTGCTCAATCAGGGATTCCTCAATTGTCTGCTTTGCCAAAAACTTCGTATGTTTTCGTTATAGATATTAAAGATTGTTTTTTTTTTTTCAATTCCAATTCATCCTGAGGATAGTCCACGTTTTTCATTTACTATCCTTGCACTGAATCATGAAGGTCCTGATCAGAGATATGAGTAGAACGTACTCCCTCAAGGGCTGGCTAACAGCCCAACGATGGGTCAAATTTATGTTAACAAAGTAATCCAGCCACTTAGAGATCGAAATCCTACACTACAAATATTTCACTATATGGAAAAACCTAAACACACAAAACTAAAAACCCATTGCTAGAATGTTATGCCACACTTACAAACTTATTAAAAAATTATAATCTAGAGATAGCAATAGATAAAGTACAATTAAATTTTCCAATTAATTATTTAGGAGTTCTATTATCCTCAACCATGATCAGTCCACCAAAAATTCAAATATGAGTAGATCAACTCAAATCAATTGATGACTTTCAAAAGTTATCAGGAGACATAAATTGGATAAGGCCTTATCTAGGTATACTAACAGGAGAGTTGGGACTTTTATTTGATATACTAAAAGGTCCATCAGATCCAAATTCACCCAGAATGTTAACGGCTGAAGCAAGAAAGGCATTAAAAATCATTGAAATATATATGGGAAATATGAATTTGAATAGAGTTCATATAATTTTGCCTTTATTATTTATTGTACTACCAACAAAAATATTCCTACAGGAGTATTTTGGCAAGAAGGTCCATTATTATGGATACATTTATCTTAATCTTCTAACACTATTATTACTAGGTATTCTGAGGCTGAGGGACAATTAATAATCATAGGAATAAAAGCAGCAAAGGGAGTGTTTGCCATTTCTTCCAATAAAATTAATACTCCATATACTATGAATCAAATTGATGAATTAGCTAATGAGTTATATACTTGGGCAATAATCATGTATAAATCTAATGTTTCATTTGATAACCACTTACCATCTAATCCTTTATTGTCTTTTTGGTCATTGCATCCTGTAATTTTTCCAAAAATGACAAGAAAAACACCTATCATGAATGCTCCAAATATATTCACTGATGGGTCAAATAATGGTACAGCAGCAATTGTTACACCTGATCAAACTTTTACATTTTTAGTACTGAAACAATCAGCTCAAAAGGTAGAGCTTAATGCAGTATTACAATCTTTTGTGATGTTTAATTTTCTGTATTTAATTTATTTTCCGATAGTCAGTATATAGTGAATGCTATAGTATCCCTTGAAGATGCTGGTAGGATTTTCCCTTCCTGTAGTGTTTTCTCTTTGCTTTCCAGTATAAAATGTCTAATCTGGGACAAAAAGATCCGTTCTTTATAGGACATATCAGGGCACATACAGGATTGCCTGGAGCCCATATTTTGGGCAATGATTTAGCAGATAAAACTACACATGACATACATACATATTTTGTCTACACTAGAAGAAGTTATAATTTTTTTAAAAAAGTTCCATATTAATGCTTTTACTTTACAAAACAGTTTTAAAATAACTAGGGAACAAGACAGACAAATAATAAAACAATGTCAAAATTGTGTGAACTTTTTACCACAAGTTAAACCTGGAGTCAATCCTAGAGGATTGATACCTAACCATATTTGGCAGATGGATGTCACACACTTGCCAGAATTTGGAAAATTAAAATATTTGCATGTTACTGTTGATACTTCTTCTGGATTTTTGATGGGCTCCCTTCATGCTGGAGAAAAAACTAAAGATGTTATAGCTCATTGCTTAATAAATTTTGCCACTGTGGGCATTCCAAAACAGTTAAAAACAGATAATGCCCCCGGTTATACTTCTACCTCTTTTAAACAATTTTGCACATCATTTGGCATTACTCATATTACATGAATACCTTGCAATCTACAGGGACAAGGCATAGTTGAAAGAGCACAACAAACTATTAAAATGTACTTATTAAGGCAAAATGACGAAATTGCGAAGGGGTATATATTCCTCAAATATAAACTTAAAATAACCCTTTTTACTCTAAACTTTTAAAATTTGGATTCATCAGGACTTAGTGCTGCGGAAAGGCATATGTGTCCAAAAAATGTGTATAAGCCCAAGATACTTTGGAAGGATATTCTAACAGGACAATGGAAAGGTCCTGACCCAGTAATTGTCTGGAGTCAGGGGTCTGTTTGTGTGTTTCCACAGGAAGAACAGCAGCCAATTTGGATTCCAGAGAGATTAACTAAAGTCCTGAACCAGTGATTGTCTTTATTCGGGGGTCTGTTTGTGTGTTTCCACAGGAAGAACAGCAGCCGATTTGGATTCCAGAGAGATTAATTAAAGTGATTTCTATAGACCAAAAAGAAGATGATTTGGCTCAAATCCATAATAGCTGATATCAAAAACTCCAGTTTGGCTATCCTTACATCTGCGAAAAAACCAGGATTCTTTTATCAATATCTATTTTATTATTGTCATTTTCCACATTCTATTTTGTTTTTTTGAGCTCATACAGACCTAGATTAATGTATTGGTGATCAGTCCTATTTTTTTGTCTATAGAGTTTTTAAACATTCCAATGGTGATTTCACCTGTAAAAATTATAAGGCCTTTAGTATTATGTTATGTGTTTTATGTATTATATTATGTGTGCACACTTGTGTTTTGTGTTATATGTTTGAATGTACATATGTCCATATATCATAAATGATGAGCACTAATGAAAAAATGGATCCAAATATTTTTATTTATTCACGTGATTTAAATGGTTTAAATTAAATTGGATAAACAACTGTTGAGGATTGTTTTAACATGTGAACAAAATAGAGGTCAACAGAACTGTTTGTTTACTTTCACCTTTCCTTTTCATTATATTTAAAAATTGTCTTCAAGATAATGTAAATTGTTAAGAAAATTGTTTTCTTTTAGTGCCTTCTGGAATGTTACATAATTTTTTCTTTATCCATTATTGCCACAATTCCTATCTTCATCCTAGTGCTGGTGAAGACAATGATAAAACCAATCTACAGCTTCTGCAATAGCCATCACTGAACTGTTTGCAGAACTTGCCTGGACTATGTATCACTTCTATGCATTGTGAACGCACTTCTATGAATTGTGCACTGTTGGTGCAGCGACTTGTGGTAATGTTGGGGTATTTATGCTGATGATGTCATCGGTGGTACAATTTTTCCAAAAGGAGCCATCAATTGGCTTGGTGTATGTTCCCTATTCTCACTTGATACAGGTCAGGAACCTTACAGAGTAAGGCGAAAGCCTTCATCTGCAATGACTGCTCTTTTGACCATTTTGGTTTTGGATGCACACATGGGATCTTTCTTTAGATCCATCAGGTGCTGAGAATTTAATCAACAGCCTCACACAGGGCAAGAGGCTGATTCAGACACATCCCTTTCCAAACAATTAAGCAAAGAGCCACAGGTGATGCCCATTCATTTCCATTTGAAAACTGTTTTCTACAGGGTTCACAAAGGGGTGGCCAGAGGCAAAGAACTTTCTGACATTCAGGGCAACAGAACAATAGGTAAGCAAAAGGCCCAAAGCAGGGTTTCTCCACTGAGACTTTATTGGTCACACTGATATCTGAGTTTTCTGAGATGCTCGACATTCCCTTCAGCTATCCAGAACATGGCCATGTCACAGAGCTTGGAGGTGGTACATATCTTGGACACAAAACCATGAGCCTCTTCTGGAGAGCGGCCAGAATTCAGGAAGAAAACAGCAATTTAGGAAATTAGCAGGTGTTGCCCATTGATAAGGCAAGCCACAGTCCATTCCTAATTTGTGCAGGATGAATGCTGGGAAGCTTTCTACTAGACAGGATACATCCATTGAATCATTTTCTTTTCTAATGTCTACAACCACGGACACCGTGGGATACACAAACATAGAAACACTCGCCTTGTCAAATGAGTTATTAAAAACAGTTCACTCCAAACCAAACTAACCAACTTTCTACATATTTTCAGAACATGAAACAAACCACAAACCCACACCCACACACCCACAAAAACACCTCCTTCCCCCAAATGGGTCTGTGACTATCCGGAGTGTCCTTTGAAAGGTAGGCCGCACTATGTTCCCCTGAAATGGCCTGTTCTGTATCAGATCAGCTCTCCTTGGCCAACACTGTGAAGTTGTCAGGAGCCAGCAGTGAGCCCCTACCTACTTGCTGAGGAAAAGCAACTCTTCAGAGCTTTCCTGGCTTTTGGCCATTCTCACATCAGTAGGTACCAAGTAAGAATGACGCTGTCCTTGGTAAATCCAAACAAGTGAGACCACTGGGACTTGAACTGGGACTGGCTCTGGGTGCCTGGCTTCCTGGATCCCAAGTTCAGAGAGTTCCAACAACCAAGGAAGTGAGGTAATTCACTTACTTCAGGAACTGAATGAGTTCACTGCTTGGAAACCACTTTGTTCTAACAGTTGATTCAAAGGGTCCCATGAGATGGAAGCGGCCCCTGCTTCCTGCGACACTTTCACAAGTTAGAATGGTATATCAACCATAGGCACCTGGGAACAGCTCTCCACACAGGCCTGGTTTGGTCCATCTTCTCTACATTAAGAAGAGAGAGGCTGATTCAGACACATCCCTTCATCCTGACCAGGTTTTTTGCCATGGAAGATGACTTTTGCTCTCTCAGGTCTTTCCTAGCTGCCTACTACTAATCCAGTGATCATTTCTGTACGGACATTTGAGGTTCTCAACAGGTGGGAGATCCCCTACATTCCTGTATTGAAATAGCAACTCCATCCCTGCTCTTCTGTAAAGTTAGATTTAGGGAACAGTGTATAATTAGGGTCAAAAATAGGTTCGATTTGAGTGAGGAATCATTCTGAGGGTTGAACAATGGTATTGGGAACCTGCGATATTTACAAGAATATATACGTAAAATATTATTATAAAAACAGAAATCTAGGTAAGATTTGAAGCCTGGAAGGGCATTGAACCCTTGATTGGGATACTTAGCATTGAATTACGTTCTGAACAGATGTCTCAGATAAATCGATATACAATGGAATAGGACCATGTACCTTGGATGATTGAATGTAGAAAAGAACATCCAGTGAAAAAGGGATGGTCGGTAGATTTAGGAAGATAGTCAGTATGTTTAGGAAGACGAGTGAGCACAGGATTTGGAACAAAAGTTTTTTAGCAATAGGATTTCGGTTAGAGAGTGAATGTAAATGTGAGCACATGTGAACAGTCAGAATGATGACCTGGGGAAAATATGTAGGAAAGCAGATATCAATAGAGACATTACAAAATCTGGCAAAGTATAAAATGAGTGATAGGATTAGACATTTTAAACAGGGTTTAGTTTAGATATATTATCTTAGAAAGAAACAAATATGTAGTCATGAATTGGATTGACATTTGAGAGCATTGGCAACCTGGACATGGGTGTTTTTAGTAATCCATGCTCACTCTCCTTTTAGGCTTTGGTATAATCATAAGTGTGATCTTTGCATTTTGTGTCCCAAATATTACTGTGATAAAATGTATATGTAGATCAGGTGACATGACTATTTCTTCCACCATTTCTGGGAGGACTATTTTGAAGAAGTATAAATTAGTTTTGGGGGTACAAAAAGGTGTACCCTGTTTCATACAATATATTGATATTGCATTAATTGACCATAATGTGAATAAATAATATAACTGGTTCCACTTTAAATAATGGAGTGAATTGATATACGAAAATATATAAGAAATCTTATATTGGTATAAAATCATTCATTCCATCGAGTTATACATCTAATGGTAATATTAGGGTTATGGCTTATCATGAAGGGTGTGTGAGTTTTGCTTCAAAAGTGAGTATGCAAATCAAAAATGATGTGTTTAAAAAGAAGTCTCATGAAAAGATCAGTCGAGGAACATGGAGTAATACATGTGTTCTGAAGCAGGAAGTGATAGAAAGTGAAACAAATGCCTATAAATTTGCTAACTTGTGGATGAAATATATATCCCCTGATGTGCATAAACTGAAGAAATAGTAATGTACCAATGTTGAATAAAAATGAACATCAAAATCCACATCATGTCTCATAGTAATCTACTTGATTTGATGTTAAACAGGGTCAGTTACAATTGAAATGTTAGGATATGTATGCACCATTCAAAGAAGTTAGTTTTCAGTACTAGGAAACAAATATGTATTTCAGGTGGATGAATCTTTCTGAGAATAATCTTGAGAAAACTTGATTATAAATCCACAAACATGAATATGAATGAATTTAGGGAGAGTATAAAAAGACATATGTTTCATATTTTGAAAAATCTGGAGAGTATATATATATATATATATATATATATATATATATATATATATATATATATATATATACAAAACACACAGACATTAAAAATAGCAATATATATATGCCAATCGAAATTCATCATGAAAACTAACTCATCCGCATATCCAAAAATATTCATTTTACTGAAGATGGATTTTTGTATAAGGTTGTTCAAATAGGAAGCTCCCCCATGCATTGAATTTTCAGTTCCAACAGCGTTTAGGAGGAGTGATCACTTCCCACAATTTGTACCTGCCAAGTCAGCCACCTCACGAGAATGTACGTGTGATACCAGTTAGGATTCTATATGTGCATATAAAAACACATGTGCTGAGTAGGCTAGAGAGAACGGGAGACAGTAATTCATATATGTGTTAAATTTAAAAACAAATGGAGAAGTATTTCAATTAAAAATTGACTAGATGTATTACTCCTACCCTATGTAATGCAAAATGCAAGTCCTACTATAAAGCATGCCTCCTCTGATATCCTTGTATTTTTATTGTGTTTGGGTTATTTTTCTCCATCATATTAGGATTAGTAGTCAGAGTCTTGTAGAGTATGGGTTAGTGTCAGTGATTCAGTATTTGAAATGTATGATGCACAAAAATCTTCCCACTCTCATCCAGAACAATGCCTTGACATTACTCTCACCCCAAGTAAGACATAATTAGAGGAGAAAAGTTAAAAATTCTGTGAATACATATCAGGAATGGAATATGCTCAGGAGTTCACAACCTTGGAGGTGATAGAGGAGTCTCCAAAAGTTAGGGACAGGGTAAACGCTCCACAAACATGGAGCTCTGCTGGCCTAAAGACTTCTTGAGAAACTGCCTCTGAGGTTGGGCATGTGAAATATATGTTTTTGTCAGGAGCTTCCTTTGTAGTGAAACCATCAAAGCTGAGTCTGCATCTATGTGACATGGAGGACATAGTTCCTTATTGTCCTCTGAACATGAGGCAGCATTGCTGAATTTTCTATATGTAGGTTAACTCTGTCCACTGGGGGCTAAGTGTCTCCCTGTGTGGACTGTAAAGCCATTTGGTCATTCTCCACTTTTCCTCGAGTTTCTTGCTGCTGCAGTGGGAGTTTGGTATTTGCTTCACGAAATACAAGGAGTTCAATTGGGACACAGTGCTGGAGGGAGTTCTGTCAAGTGTGGTGAGTCATTGTCTGCCAGAGAATGCACCAAGCATGCTTCTACTCCACATAGCTTGCCCCCTTGACCATAGCATCCTGATTCTGAACATTGCTGTGAAACCTCTCCAAATAACATATAATGATCTGCTGGCTGCACCATGTCAGTCACAATCCATTTGGAAGCCCCTGGAAGATCCACATGGCCCTACAAGAGAAGTTTTATCACACACCTGCCCTCCACTGCTGTAGGCCAACTACTGAGCAGGCTCCAACTTACTGGCATTTCTGTTCTACACCATTTTCATGAAATCCAGTCAATCAAGGCACTGTCTGGTATACTCATGATCAGCAACCGGACATCCAAACTTTCTCCAGTGCCACCTGGTCATGGGAATTTCAAAAATTTTATGGTATTTATATAGCCATTTTTCAAGGTTGAAGTTGGAGGCACTGTGGGTTTCAATTCATTCAGAAACCATTAAATGTTGAGAAAAATCATTTCAGTGAAACTCTGGAGAACTCTCACAGGCAAGGCTTCCCAAAGAGTGGCCAAAAGGTCACATGAAGCCAGGCCCATTGAGGTCTTCAATGTGAGGTCCATGTGTGTTTTGAGTCTGAACTATGGCTGCCATGTCTTTCAGAATAAAATCATGTGATATCCTGGCTTAGATTCACAGTGCTCTGTGGAAAGCTTCACTGGGCCTAGATCTCAGTTTCCAAGGGCGACTCTCATGCGTGGCCTAATAAAATCCCAACAAAATTCATGGTAATACTTCTTTTAGGTCAGTTCCAGAACTCAGTCTCTAAGGGGAATCACACCAGAGTTAAAGCCCAGGTGGACCCAGTCATCTCTTCCAACCGCGATACAAATGTCCACAATTAAATCCAAAATACTCCCACATGACCCTCATATTCTTCCATATAGACACTCATCATATCGTCTGGCTTGAGGTTTCCATGAGGAGCGCAGCCCACGACAGTGTCCAAAATAAACTCACTTGCTCCTCATTTGCCTAAATTTAGGGTTGCCTGGACACCCTTACTGTGAACCAGGAGTGATCAAATAGGCCTGCGTTAATGCTGCTCTGCTTCTCCAATTTGAGGCCTAGTAACTGTGGGTTTTAGATTCTTTATCTGAATTGGAGTCATGAGAAAACCCAATCACCTATAGGCTAGCCTCTGCAGGGCTTTAAAGATCTCATTTGACCCAAAAGATCCCTATTCTCACTTAATGGAGGTCAAGGACTTTACATTGGAAGGCGAGAGAGTTCATCCAGAATAACTGGTATTTTGGCCATTTTGGTATTGAATGCACAGATGGGATCTTTCTTTTGATCCATCTGGTGCTGAGAATATAAGCCACAGCCTCACACAGGACCAAGAGGCTGATTCAGACACAACCCTTTCTAAAACAATTAAGCAAAGAGACACAGGTGATGCCTATTCAATTCCATTTGAAAATTCTTTTCTTCAGGCTTCACAAATGGTTGACCTGAGGCAGAGACCTTCCTGACATTCAGGGCAATAAAACAATAGGTAAGCAAAAGGCCTTAAGCAGAATTTCTCCACTGAGACTTTACTGGTCACATTGATGTCTGAGTTTTCTAAGAAGCTCGCCATGCCCTTCAGCTATCCAGTACAAGTCCATGTCACAGAGCTTGGAGGTGGTACATATCTTGGACACAAAACCATGAGCCTATTCTTTAGAGAAGCCAGAATTCAGAAAGAAAACAGGAACTTAGGAGGATAGCATATATTGGCCATCCATAAGTCAAGTTGCAGTCCATTCATAAATTGGGCAGGATGAATGCTGGGAAGCTTTCTACTAGACAGGACACATCCATTGATGTATTCTCTCTTCTCATGTCTCATCCACGGACACCATGGAATATACAGTCAAAGAAATACTCGCCTTGTCAAAGGACTTACTAGAAACAGTTCACTGAATCCAAACAAACCGCCTTTCATACCTATACTCAGAACAAGAGAAAACCACAAACCTACACCCACACCCACAAAGGCACCTCCTTTCCCCAAGTAATTCTGAGACTATCTGTAGTGTCCTCTGACTGGTGGGCCACAGTATGTTCCCTCAAAATGGCATGTCCTGTCTCAGATCTGTTCTTCTTAGCCAACTCTGTGAATTTGTCAGGAGCCAGTGGTGAGCCCCTACCTGCTTACTCCAGAAAGGCCCCTCTTCAGTGCTCTTCTGGCATTTGCCCATCCTCACATCAGTAGGTACCAAGAAAGCCTGACTCTGACCTTGGGAAAAGCAAACAAGTTAGCCCACTGGGACTTGGACTGGGACTGGCTCTGGGTGCTTGGCTTCCTGGATCCCAAGTTCAGAGAATTCCATCACCAAAAAAGTGAGGTAAGGTCAATTCCTTCAGGAACTGAATGAGGTCACTGCCTTGATAACCACTTTGTCCTAACAGTTGCTTCCAAGGTTCCCATGAGATGGAGGCTGCCCCTACAACCTGTGACACATTAAGAAGTTAGAATTGTATATCAACCATAGACACTCGGGAACTGCTCTCCAGACAGGACTGGTTTGGTCCATTTTCTCTACACTAAGAAGAGAGAGGCTGATTTAGACACATCAATTCATCCTGACCAGGATGTTTGGCATGGAAGATGACTATTGCTCTCTCAGGTCCTACATAGCTGCCTACATCTTCTCCAAAGATCACTTCTCCATGGATCTTTGACGTTCTCAGCAGGTGGAAGATCACTTTCATTCCTATATTGTAAGACCAACTCTGTACCAGCTCTTCTGTAAGTTATATTAAGGGAAGAGTGTATGGTTAGGTTTAATAACAGCTTCAATTTGGGTTAGGAATCATTCTGTGGGATGAATAATGGTATTGGAAACTTGCGATATTTACAAGAGTATATAGGTGAAATGTAAATATGAAAGCAGAAATTTAGGTAAGATTTGAAGCCCAGAAGGGCATTGGGCACTTGAGTGGGATAATTAGCTTTGAATTATGTGCTGCACAGTTGTCTCAGATAAATCAATCTACAATGGTATAGGACCTTGTACCTTGGATGATTGAATGATGAAGAGAACACCCAGTCAAAAAGCAATGGTGGGTAGGACTAGGAAGGTAGTCCATTGGCTTAGAAAGAAGAGTGAGTATAGGATTTGGACTAAAAGTTCTTTAGCAGTAGGGTTTCAGGTAGAGAGTGAATGTAAATGTCAGCAAATGTGAAGAGTCAGTCACAATGATGAACTGGAGAAAACATGTAGGAAAGCAGACATCAATAGAGATATTAGGAAATCAAGCACAGTATAAAGAGAGTGATAGGATTAGACATTTTCAACAGGCTTGAGGTTGAATACATAATCTTAGGAAGAAACAAATATGTAGTCACCAATAGGATTGACATTTGAGAGCATTAGGCAACCTCTACATGGATGATTTTAGTAATCCATGATCACTTTCAAATTAGGTTTTGGTACAACTGTAAGTGTGACTTTTGCTTTTTGTGTCCAGAATATTTATGTGATAAAATATATATGTAGATCAGGTGACATGAGTATTTCTTCCACCATTTCTGGGAGCAATATTTTAAAGACGTATTAATTAGTATGGGGGTACAAATTGGTGTACCCTGTGTCTGTGAATATAGAGATAAGGCATGAATAGACCATACTCTGAATAAATAATATAACTGGATCCACTTTAAATAATGGATTGAATAGATATCTGAAAATATATGAGAAATATTATATTGATATACAATCATTCATTCCAACCAGTTATATATCTAATGGTCATCTTATGGTTATGGTATATCATGAAGGGTGTGTGAGTTCTGTTTCAAAAGTGATTATGGAATTCGAAAATAATGTATTTGGCAAGAAGGTTCATGAAAAGACCAGTCAAGAAACAGAGAGAAATACATGTGTTCTGGAGCAGGAAGTGACTGAAAGTGAAACAAATGCCTATAAATTCGCTAATTAGTGTATGAAATATATATCCTATGATGTGCATAAACTGCAGAAATAGTAATGTACCAGTGTTGAATAAAAATGAATGTCAAAATACACATCATTTCCAATAGGAATCTACTTGCATTGAGGTTAAACTGAGTCAGTTACTCTAGAAATATTAGGATATGTATGCACCTTTCACTGAAGTTAGTTTTCAGTACTAGGAAACAAATATGTATTTCAGGTGGATGAATATTTCTGAGAATAATCTTGTGAAATGTTGATTATTAATCCACATACATGAACATGAATGAATTTAGGGAGTGTATATAAAACACATATTTCATAATTTGAAAAATCTGGATAGTATACACACACACACACACACACACACACACACACACACACACACACAAACACAGACATTAAGAAGTCGCTATATATATGCCAATCGAATTTCACCATGAAATATATATCGTCCACAGATCCAAAAACATTTATTTTACTGAACATGGATTTATGTATAATGTTGTTCAACTAGGAAGCTTCCCTTAGTTTGAATTTTCAGTTCCAACAGAGTTTAGGCGGAGTGATCTCTTCTCACAATTTGTATCTGCCAAGTCAGGCACCTCACAAAAATATATGTGTGATATCAGATTGGAGTCTATATGTGCATATAAAAATACATGTGCTGAGTAGGCTACAGAGAAAGGGAGACAGGAATTCACATATTTGTTAAATTTAAAAACACATGGAGAACTATTTCAAAAAAAATTGACTAGATTTATAACACCTACCCTTTATCTTGCAAAGGGCAATTCCAATATACACTATGCCTCCACTGAACTCTTGTATTTCAATTCTCTTTGGGTTATTTTTCTCCATCATATTAGTATTAGTAGTTAGAGTCTAGAAGGGTATGGGTTATTGTGAGGGATTTAGTATTTTGAATGAAAAATTCGAAAATTAATCCAATGTGTATGCAAATATGTGGTATACAATTATCTTCCCACTCTCATCCAGAACAATGCCTTTACATTACCTTCGCCCCAAGTAAGACACAATTAGAGGAGAAGAGTTAGAAATTCTGTAAATACATATCTGGAATGGAAAATGCTCAGGAGTTCACAACCTTGGAGATGGTAGAGGATTTTCCAAAAGTAAGGGACAGGGTTGATCACCCAACCTGATCTTTCATTAAAATTGGGAGCCATCTTGCCACAAAGACATAAAAAGATAATTTTTCTTTACTATATATTACTGCAAATTCTGAACCTGCTTGTAATGCCTGCCCGTGCCTTGAACTCACCCATTCCTGGCTTTCTGACCAGATCCCAGCCCTCTCTGAAACTTTGGTGACACCTCATAAATTTTGGCCTTCTTCTGGCCAGACAACGACCCTCTCTGAGGCTCTAACGTTCCTCATAATTTCTGATGCTGGGGCCAGCAAAAAAAATGTAAACTACAATTAGTGTAATGCTTGTCAAAGTTCTGTTTTCTGTAACCCCAATTTTGTGTAACTTTCTGGGCTATAAAGCTGGGCTGTAGGAAATGTGAGGATGCTGTCTTGTTCCCACCATTTTGAGAGGGAGAGGCAGGCAGGCCGGTTGAAATAATAAGCTTGCCTTAATTTGATTTTGAGTCAGTGGTCTTTTCTTGCGTCTTGGTCTAACATTTTGGATTTCCCCAGCGAGATGATCTGACCAGATCACAAGACCAGACTGCTGGTAATTCTGAAGCTGGCTTTTCCTCCAGGGCTCCGGGCTGTAGAGCCAAGTTCCAAGGCCTTGGAGTGAGCCTTCATTCCGGGGGGAGCACTGCAGTGAACCATCGCACTAAAACTATTAGCGAGCTTCTGGTGGAGGAGGCCTCTATAGTTAAGTGACACATTTATAACATCTGATATCTGGTTAAGAGAAAATTCTTGGGATGACTGAGAGGTGGCCTGGGGAGGCTCACATATACTACTGCCTGGGACAGTAACAAGAATCATTCTGTCCTGTGTTCTGTTTTGTAAGGAATTCCTCTGAAAGGGTAGAAAGGTGCCGACGGGCATGCAGGAGCTACTACCCCGGAGCTTTAGCAAAACGTTGCATTGCTTCTCTGTTTTTCTGTTTTGGCACCGGATTTCTGTTTTTTGGTGTTTTGTTCTGTGTTCTGTATTTTTGTTTGTTTGTTTGTTTTTGTGCGTTTTGTTGTGTGATTTCTGTGGTAAAAACTTAAGGATATTGGACGTGAAAATGGGTAATAAAGCAAGTAAGCCTGACACCATTTTGGACTGTGTTTTAAGGAACTGTGATGAACTTTACCCCCCTTTGTTAAGCAGGATGAGAGAATACCCTAGCTGGCTGCCTGGAGCACACCCACTGCAGAGGGCAATGACTGCTGGCAACCTAAGAACTGAGTATCTCTCAGGTTAACAAGTGAAACTCCTTTAAAACCCCTTGTCCCTCCAGATCAAGAAAGTCACCACAATGGACAGAGTCCCCTGTCTCTCTCCTTTGTTAGGAAAGCAGTAAACATCCATTTTTATTTTTCTCAAACCCTGTCCTCATTATTAAATTGGTATTAATTGGCTTCAAGGTCAGGAACAGGAATTTAAGTTACAAATTTTGATACGCCCCCTGACCCTGGAACTTTTTGAGAGCTGACTACTGAAATGTTAGGAGATGGAGCATACTTGGGGTGGAACCAAACCAGAGAAACTAATCCTGTAAGTAAAAAGAGGAACTGAGGGACTCTGAGCAGCTTCCAAAGCCCTGTTGCTTTGGGAACTCCCTCCTTCCTTCCCTGCCCTGTAAGGATTATGCCACCTCTGTCTTCATAGAAAAAAAGAAAAAGTAAAAGGGGACACTAAAGCAGTAAAGTCACCATGGAGACCCTTGATATTACATTTCAGGTTGCCTCTCTGTGAAAACATTTGGTCCCCTTGTGGGGATATCTATGGTGCCACTGGTGTAGGAGATTGTTCTCTTATCTGCTCTGTTTTAAAGGTTTCTGTCTGTCAGCCATAGTCTGGAGCTCCTTTCTGTCTGTCTTGTGTCTTTGTTTCTGGCCCTTTAAGACTTGTGCAATAATGTGTTGATTTTATAAATTGTTTCTTGGGAATGATCTTAGCTGAATGTGTGTCTAAATGATGATGTTTTATTGTAACAATCTGGTATCTGAATGAGTTTTTGAAGCATTGGACAATCTTGCAGTTAAAAGTCGGGTTTAGGTAATTGTTTAGTTTATGATTTCAGATAATTCATGCCAGAGAACTTAAATACTTAGGATGGAAAACTAAAGAACTCTACTTCCAAGTTGGCAAGTAACTTCCCAAACATTCAGTCTTATTTTTCACCAATTTTGAATTGGGTTGACTGGGAAAGTATCACAGTGTGTACCAGTGCATTAATTTGGACAAGGATAGTAAATCATAGTATGGTATCTGTTGACAAAACAAGATGTAAAGATATAAATTTTTGTGAATTGTGTCTTAAACTTGTATCATAATTTTCAACATGGGAACCTGAAAATTATGGTTAAAATGCCTTAGGCCCGAGGTGTCTACTCAGAATAGCAATTTTTCCATGCTCCTTCCAGTCCTCAGCCAGGACTTATGTTGAAACGCAAATGAAAGTAGCCTACAAGCTCAGTAGGAGACTTATCTGAGGCCTGGGGGGGGGAAGGGTAAATTGTATGGTATTTACTAATTACTGGCCAGTCATTTTTTCTAGGAATCTAATTTTTTTCCTTATTTTTTTGAGCTCATGATTTTGATCTTACAGACCTAGGTTAATGTTTTTCTGATAAGTACTTTTTCACCAACAGTGGAGTTTTTGAAACATTGCAATGGAGAGTTCACCTGCAAAAAGCTACAAGGTCTTTACTATTATTATGTGTGCAAACATTGGTATGTGTTGTATGTCTATATATACATATATCCGTATATCATATATAGGATACACAAATTAACATATATAAGGTGTGCACATAAAAAAAGGAGCACTCATAAAAACAAATTTTAAAAAGTGGATCCAAAGATCTTTAATTCACGTAGTTTAAATGTTTCTATTTAAATTGGAAAAACAGATAAAAATAAATGTCATTAAATTTAAGCTTACAAGTTTTTCTAGGTGTTCAAAAATCGAATAAAATATTAATGTCAAAAAAGGTCTAATATGCCTTGGTTCTAGGACTTTTCCTTCAACAAATAAAATGGTTTACACTGTTCAATACATTTGTCTAATATTTTGATAAATAATTAATGTAAATTTGATATGGGATTACTCATTCATGAGTACTTTTGTTAGATAACTGATTGATTTAATAAGATCTGTATAAGTTTGTTCTAAAGTCTGTATAAGATTGTAAAATTCAGTCATGTGTTGAAGAGACAAAAATTTCTTAAAACATAAGTTTACCCATAGCATTGTGTTTATTAGGTTTTATTTTTCCAGAGCAAGCAACCATAAAAATTAAACAACTGATTAAATAAGAACTGTTATTTTAGAGCACTGTACTGCCATTTCTTTAAAAGCTAAACTTGGTTAATGTATAAATATCAATGTAATTGTGATGCTATTAATGTGCTCATATCTTCCAGGTGTACAAGCCTGTAAGGTAGAAACTTTAAAACAGCATTATATCAAGCTGGTGTTCTGAAGTTGCATGGTAAAAAATATATATATTGAGGATTTATTTACCTGTTATCAATAAGATATGTAAACTTTTATGTTACCTTTTACATTGGGGAACGATTTTAATGTATTTTTAAGTTAATGAGAGCCTAATCTATGTAAAGGTTAAAAACTTTCACCCTTTCTTTAATTCATGTTTCAAATATTATATCATATGGTTTTAGCTAATGTTCATTTGATCTCAAACAATTTATGTAAACTTTGTAAAATGATATTTAAAAAACAAAGATTAGCTTAAATCTTAAACACTTACGATTTATAAAGAGCCCTGCCTTACCTGAGATACGGCTCTGTGTCCCATCTTACTACATATGAGAATGACTACGAAAGCAGTAGGTCATATGTTATTTCATTTAAAGTTATGTTCAAAAGTTTTTTTTTTTTTTTCTGTCAAGATTACTAGAATCTCATACAGGGGATAAAATGTATAACTCAGCCAAAAAATTCAGGGTAGCTATTACACGAACTAAGTATATTTACTCTTGTTAATTTTATTTTGTAATTTCCTTATAAATGATCTAAAGATTCCCTGTTATTGTTTTACAGAAGTGTTGCTTTAAGAACACAACATGGGTTAATTTAAGATAATAAGTCATCACCTACAAGACAGACAGAATAATACAGATCCAAATTAATAAAAAGATAAATAATTTTAAATAATAGACATTAAAGCCCAGTACTCTTAATATAAGACTGTTAAAATTTATTTGCTGAATGTTAAAGATTAGGATTTAAAATTAAAGTTAAATGAAAAGGGACAAAAAAAAACAATATTTGGTTCTTGCCCTCTGAGTCAGTCTGTATCCAGGGAACAGGGCACTTCTCTAAAAAGCATTGCAACTCTGAGCCACATAACCTCCTAATCAGGGAGATTAATGAGACTACTGGAGAACAGAAAGCCAATCAGTGTATTTTCTATGAAGAAGACAGTCATCAGAGAAGGGAGACATCCCTGATGCTTCTGAGGGAAGACACATGATCAAGCAAGACCTGGACCCACCTAGCGCCAATGGCACTAGCAGAACTGAGTAGCTGCTCTCAAGTTTCCCCAAGAATGACTCCCAGAAAAGCTCAGATGATTGTTAACAATAGATAGAAACAAAAGTCAGTTTGACTGCTTCATCTTAAACACTTAGCAAAGACAGTGAAAACCAAAATACAACCATTCCTGGGCATTTCAAATAATAAGAGTAATAATAATATTTTAAGGTATACAGTTTATGTTAGCCTCCCAAAATAAGTAAGACTGGAGGCTACAAAGAAGGATTCTCAGACAAGAATGCCTGATAAGTATAAAAAGAGACTATCAACAGGAGCTGACAGAGGCAGTAGTTATTAGTTTAAGGCCTACAGATATTCCTAACCTACACAGGTAGGCTTGGTGTTTGTTAGTACGATTATGCATCCCTGAGTAACAGAATAAAAGGTTTCTCTATTAGACACAGTGTTCATACTGGAAAAAGGATTTTGCAAGATCAGATGACATTAAATAATTAAACTGTATCTTATGGGGAGGGAAAACTGTAACACTAAAAGTTAAATATTAAGTTGACAGTCCTGATAACTGGGGATATTAAAGACTGGTGAGGGAACTTCTATACAGTGACATGTTCCAGCTGCTGCAACATTTATTCAGTACTCATGTTTTTTGTTTCTCTCATAGAAGAACCCATCCCCAGATGACTTAACAACCTGTTCTTCCTCAACCAGACTTCAAACCGAACTGACTTCTAAAAGGCAACTCATGTCCCTCAGGCCGTGCCCCCTCACTTCACCCTCTTTCAGCTCAGAAGAAGCTAAAATGAGTGACGCCTCTCTTCTTACAACAATGGAGCCAAAAATAAATAGACTATCAATATAATTAATTAATTAAGTCAGGTAAAATCAGGGAGTCCAGTTTTGGGTGAGTTCAAAAATAGGGAGACTGTGACCTGAGGGATTAAAATTCCCTCAGTGCTCTTCCCCTACCCTATCAAAGATTTGAAAGGGAAACATTAGAAAAGGGGGGAATGATAGACCCAACCTGATCTTTAATTAAAATTGAGAGACATCATGCCACAACCATGAAAAGATAATTTTGGCTTAACTATAAATTACAGCAAATTCTGAACCTGCTTGGAATGCCTTCCTGTGCCTTGAACTCACCCATGCCTGGCTCTCTGACCATATAACAGCCCTCTCTGAAACTTTGTTAACACCTCATGAATATTGGCCTTCCCTGGCCAGACAACGACCCTCTCTGAGGCTCTAATGGTCCTCATAAATTCTGATGTTGGGTCCAGCAAAAAAAAATGTAAACTACCATTAGTGTGATGCTTGTCAGAGTTCTATTATCTGTAATCCCACTTCTGTGTAACTTTGTGGGCTATAAAGCTGGACTGTAGAAAAGGTGGGGTTGCTGTCTTGTTCCCGCCATTTTAGGAGTGAGAGGCAGCTGGGGTGATGGAAATAATAAGCTTGCTTTAATTTGATTTTATTTGATGTTAGTGGTCTTTTATTGTGTCCCGGTGTAAAAGGTAAACACTCCACCAACATGGAACTCTGCCGGCCTAAAGACTTCTTGAGAAACTGCCTTTGAGGATGGGCACTTGACATATATGTTGATGTCAGGAGTTTAGCTTCCATTCTAATGAGACCATCAAAGTTGGGTCTGAATCTATGTGACCTGGAGTCCATTGTTTCTTATTTTCCAAAGAACATGAGGCAGCAGTGCTGATTTCTCTCTTTGTAGGTAAACTGTGGCCACTGAAAGCTAAGTGTCTCTGCATGTGGACTGTGAAGCCATTTGGTCATCCTCCACTTTTAATGGTGTTTCATGCTGCTGCACTGGGAGTTTGGTATTTGCTTCACGAAATACAAGGAGTTCAACTGGAACACAGTGTTGGAGGGAGTCCTGTCACGTGTGGTGGGTCAGGGTCTGCAGGAAAATGCACCAACCAGGCTTCTATTCCACATGGCTTGCCCCCTTGACTATAGCAACCTGATTATGAACATTGCCCTGAAACATCTCCATGTAACAAGATGCCTTTTATGGAGAGGTTTCAGACATATAAGTGATTCCAGTCTGCACCATGTCAGCCACAAGACATTTGGAAGTCAATGGCATATCCACATGGCCCTACCACAGATGTTTTATCACACACCTGCACACCACAGCTCTGGGCCCACTACTCAGCAGGCTCCAACATACTGGCATCTCTGTTCTACACCATTTTCATGAAACCCAGAAAATCAAGGAACTCTCTGGTGTACTGATGATCATAAACAGGACATCCAAAGATTTTCCAGTGCTAACTGGTCATGGGAATTTCAAAAATTTTATGGAATTAACCTAGCCATTTTTCAAGGAGGAATTTGGAGAAACTGTGGGTTTGAAATCATTCAGGAACCATTTAATTTTGAGGAAGCACATTTCAAGGAATGCTCTGGAGAACTCTCAGAGGCAAGGCTTCTCAAAGAGTGGCCAAAAGGACACATGAACCCAGGCACATTGAGGTCTCCAATGTGAGGTCCATGTGTGTTTTGACTCTCAACTATGGCTGCCAAGTCTTTCAGAATAAAATCATGTGATATCCTGTCTGAAATTGACAGTGCTCTGTGGAAATTCACCCAGGGCTTAGATCTCAGTTTCCAAGGGCGACTCTCATGTGTGGCCTTCTAAAATCCCAACACAATTCATGGCAATTCTTCTCTGAGGTCAGTTCCAGAACTCAGTCTCCAACGGGAATCACACCAGACTTCAAGCCCAGGTGGACCCAGGAATCTCTTCCAACCACCACACAAATGACCACAATTAAAACAAAAACACTTACATATGGCACTCATCTTCTTCAACATAGACACTCATCATAAATTCCGGCTGGAGTTTTCCATGAGGGGCGCAGCCCAAGACACTGTCCAAAATAAGCTCCCTTGCCCCTCATTTGCCTAAAGTCAGGGGGGCCTGGACACGCTTCCTCTGAACCAAGAGTGATCAAGTAGGCCTGCTTTATAACTGGTCCGCTTCTCCAATTTGAGGCCTACTGACTGTCTGGTATAGATTCTTTATGTGAATTGGTGTCATGAGAAAACCCAAGCACCTATTGGCTAGCCTCTACAGGGCTTTAAAGAACTTATTTGACCCAAATGATCCCTATTCTCACTTGATGGATGTCAGGAAGCTTACAGAGGAAGGCGAGAGACTTCATCTACAATGACTGCTCTTTTGGCCATTTTGGTTTTAGATGCAAACTTGGAAACTTTCCTTAGATACATCAGGTGCTGAGAATCTAAGCCACTGCCTCGCACAGGGCCAAGAGGCTGATTCAGCCACATCCTTTTCCAAAGCAATTAAGCAAGGAGCCACAGGGGATGCCCATTCATTTCCATTTGAAAACTGTTTTCTTGAGGCTTCACAAAGGGGTGGCCTGAGGCAAAGACCTTCTTAACTTCAGAACAACAGAAAAATAGGTAAGAAAAAACCCAAAGCAGTGTTTCTCCACTGAGACTTTACTGGTCACACTGATATGTGAGTTTTCTGAGATGCTCCCATTCCCTTCAGCTATCCAGTTCATGGCCCTGTCACAGAGATTGGAGGTGGTACATATCTTGAAAACAAAACCATGAGGCTATTCTGGAGAGTGGCCAGTATTCAGGAAGAAAAGTGGAACTTAGGAAGATTTCAGGTGTTGCCCATCCATAAGGCAAGCTGCTCTCCAATTTTAAATTGGGCAGGATGAATGCTGGGAAGCTTTTTACAAGACAGGACACAACCATTGATGCATTTGCATTTCAAATGTTTACATCCACGGATACAGTGGGATACACAGGCATTGAAACACTCACATTGTCAAAGGACTTTCTAGGAACATTCCAGTCCAAACAAACAAACCACCTTTCCTAACTATTCTCAAAACATGAGACAAAACCACAAACTCACACCGATACGCACAACAGCACCTCCTTCCCTCAAGTATGTCCTCTGACTGGTGGGCCATACTATGTTCCCCCGAAATGGCCTGTCCTGTCTCAGATCTGGTCTTCTTTGCCAACTCTTTGAAGTTGTCAGGAACCATGGTTGAGCCACTACCTGCTTTCTCAGAAAAGGCCCCTCTTCAGAGCTCTCCTGGCATTTGGCCATCATCACATAAGTAGGTACCAAGAACGACTGACTCTGTACTTGGTGAATCCAAACAATTGAGACCACTGGGACTGGGACTGGGACTTGCTCTGTGTGCCTGTCTTCCTGGATCCCAAGATCAGAGAGTTCCATCACCAAGGAAGTGTGGTAGGTCACTTCCTTCAGGAACTGAATGAGGTCACTGCCTTGGGAACCACTTTGTCCTAACAGTTGCTTCAAAGGGTCCCATGAGATGGAGGCTGCCCCTACTTTCTGTGACACTTTCACAAGTTAGAATGGTATATCAACCATAGTGACCCAGGAACAGCTCTCCACACAGGCCTGGTTTGGTCCATTTAATCTACATTAAAAAGAGAGAGGCTGATTCAGACACATCCCTTCATTCGGACCAGGTTGTTTGACATGGAAATTGACATGGAGTTGACTTTTGCTCTCCCAGGTCCTTCATAGGTGAAAAGGTCTGTCTAACGTCAGAGGAAAAAAACCACCAAGAGACTGTCTCATGCAACAGCAAAGGGTTTATAGGGGGTCCAGCATGCTGGGGCTCATAGCTCACTTCAGAGGAGCAAAGAAAAAGAGCCCTGAGAACAACTTGAGCAAAGTTTATATACATTCTTTAGAGGGCAGGGACTTTACATACCTCATAGCCTCCTTTAGCAAATCATCATGAATCACGGGAAAATCAAATAACAACTCTAAAACATGATTAGTACATTCATTGGCGGAAACAGGTCAGGAAGCAGGTGATTGGTCAGCCCTGAAAAGGGGTATGCATTTAAATTGATTGGTTGAAGCCCTGAGATGTATTCGGGCTGAGCTGCACAGTTTCTGGGAAGGGCTTGTTTAGTAACTAGGTGGTCAGGGAAGATTTTAACACACAGCTAATTGGCAGTTCCGGGAATTGTCTTAACTGCCACAGGAATTTCAGGTGCTGAGTGCAGCTTGTAAACTTTACAAAACCTGGTTCTTTACATTTCAGTTTCAATTTCTTTTATTCTTTCATTTCCCACTCCTTTTTCTGACTACTTTTAATCTTAAAAGTAATGAATCATAATTATTGCGGGGTCTCACATTCTATTGCTGCCAGTGGAGCATATTTCTGTCTGATTACCACGAGTTTTCCTGCCCACTCTGAGCCTGGAGAAAGGAAACTATGCGGTTAAGCAAACAAGGTCCCACAGTTAGCAACACCATAAGTATGATAAGGGGTCCAGCTAAGTCTGATAATAGTGTAGTTATCCAGGGGGACTGGGTAAACCATGATTCAAACCACCCTTGTTTTATCTCCCTTTCTCTCTGGCGCTCTTCAAGGCATTTTCTCAATTTACTCATGGATTCTTTTACAACTCTAGTATGGTCAGCATAAAAACAACATTCTTCTCTCAGTGCAGCACAGAGGCCCACCTCCCTCATGAAGAGGAGGTCTAATCCTCATCTGTTCTGTAAAACAAATTCAGAGAGAGAGGTTAAGGATTCCTGCAAAACTGTGATGGAGGTCTCTAACGTCTTCAAGACTTGATCTATTGCTGTTTCTAATTGGGCCATTTGTTGTGACCCACGGATCATCGCAGCTGTTCCTGTACCCACTCCTGCAGCAGCTCCTATCCCTAATGGGATGGCTAGAGTAAGGGACACTGGCTCCCGGCGAAATTGGGTTGTTTTTCCCCCTAGTAGACGTTGAAATGATTCTGCATCATGATAGAGCACCCTGGGGAGTATCTGCACCATTACACAATAATTTACAGAGCTGTCCAATACCTGAGCTGAAATGCAAGGAGTTCTGACTGTGTGGAGTTCAGTATCATAAAGGTCCCTTTAATTAGTTCCCAGGGGGAGCAGTCAGCTGTACTCTGAACTGGGGAAGTAGGCAAAGACGGAAACCGGGAAGTATGAGATGGTAGAGGGGTTCTGGTACATCTAGGCATGGGAGGTTTAGGAGGCTTAATTTCAGGCTTGAGCTAACTGGGCCCTATTGCTGTGGGATTTTCTTCCTTTTTTAGCCGGATGATGAACCAGAGCCCAAAGTCATAACCAGGGCCATAAATATAGAATCGCATTCCCCAAGTATTTCCCATAGGCCATGTTGTTCTGAGGTACCCCCTTCCTTTGGAATTGAAAGTTATATTGAGGAGGTAACATAGACTATTCTTTCCACAGCGAGTTTTTGACACCACTTGGCTAGCGGCACATTTCTTGGGATCAATCCAGGTGTCATTTCATCCTACCTGAATCATACTGTGTGGGGAGTTTTGGTTCCGCCATGCAGCTCCCGTGTGTTCACAACCCCAAGATCTACAATAAAAGTCACTGGGTCCTCCACAGGTTTGGGCCTGTTTGCAACTTCAGAAATCAGCTGGGCACACATAAAAATCAATACTGGCTAGTTTACACCTGAGCTGGGAAAAATGACATCCATAAATCATGGGGTAAGGTCGTCTATGTTGCCCTGGTTTGGGTTTGAGTGGGATCTGTGTGGGGTCCTCTATGTCAGGGAGATCCCGGTCAGAGAGGCCTATGGCAAGCTGACAAATGTCCGGGTGGAGAGATGGCCACCAAGTCCATAAGGGGGCTGTATGTGAAATAGACCACACTACTTGCCCAGTAGGATTTATAACTTGCCATTGTTGCTCAACAGGCTGATGGGGATTAGGACTGCTGGTGGTCAGAGGAAGAATCCGCAGCCCTACCCACACAACAGACATGCAACTTGAGAGGGTTACCAGTCTGTTCCAGTTTCCACCCAGAGTCTGGACAGTGCGCAGGCTTGAGATGGGAGGCATGGATCCAGGAAGTGATCTCATCCACTTTCACCACTGTAGGTGTTATAAGCAGAACCTCGTATGGTCCTTTCCAGCAGGGTTCCAGGGATGACACCTGATGCGGTCTCATGTAGATGAAGTCTCCCACTTGATATCGATGTTGGGTTCCCTCGTCTCCAGGCTGATAAGCAGTGGCCAACTGTTTCCACAGGTATCGCTGGGTGCTGGGTTTGTTCAAGGGATTTAAGTCTGTCAAGCAAGGGGGTGTGAAAGAAATCATTAAGTCTCAGAGTTAGGGTTAGTTCCCTTACTGGAGGAGGGGCACCATAGAGAATTTCATAAGGGGTGAGATTACACAAAAAGGCAGAGGGGGTATTTCTTGCATGAAACAGTGCATAAGGTAGGAGCATAGTCCAATTTTATAATCTTGTCTCCAACTTAATTTTGTTAAGGTCTCTTTGATGTTTCTATACATCCTTTCTACCAGTCCTGAGTTCTGGGGTCTATAAGCACAATGTAACTTCCAATTAATCCCCAGGGTCCTGGCGAATCCCTGACATACCTGGGCCACGAATGCCGGCCCGTTATCGGACCCTATTACCTTAGGCAAGCGGAACCTTGGAAAATGTCTTCTAGGAACTTTTCGACCACAATCTGAGCCGTTTCTTTCTTCATGGGGAAAGCTTCGACCCATCCTGAAAAAGTATCTACAAAGACTAAGAGATATTTACGTCCATAACTTGCTGGCTTAATTTCGGTAAAGTCCACTTCCCAGAATTGTCCTCGTCTGGTTCCTCGTAAGTGCTTCCCTGCAGGAAGCTTGGATGGGTAAGTATTAAATAATTGGCAGACTTGACAAGCTCTCGTCACCTGCTCAGCTATTTCTTTCCTCTGTGAGTCAGTCAATAATAAGTCCTTTCTTCGGTCCTTTAAGAGTGCCTGTAACTTTTTTGAGCCTAAGTGGATGAGCTGGTGTATGTCTTTGACATAAAGTTTGGCTTTTTGAAATTGTAAACTTGGCTCTGTTGGGTCCCAGAGTTCTGTATCTGTCTCCTCAAATGATAAGTTACCTGAATGTTCCAGTGCTGCCAAGTCTCCTGATTCTTGTTCCCCCCGGTGTGGAAAAAGTTAACAGAGTCACTCCATTTAGGGCTGACAATTAAGCTTCCTCATCTGCCCTTCTGTTTCCAACCGCCACAGGGTCGGTTCCCTTCTGGTGCCCTGGACAGTGCCCTATAGCTAGTTCCTTAGGGCCCTGCACTGCTGAGAAAAGGTGGAGGACCTCATCTTTATTCTTTATTTCTTTCCTGAAAGAGGTTAATAGACCCCTTTGTTGGTAAATAGCCCTGTGCACATGAGCAGTGGCAAATGCATATCGGCTATCAGTGTATATGATGGCCCTTTTGCCTGTTGCTAGTTCCAATGCTTTCGTAAGGGCAATCAGTTCTGCTTTTTGGACTGATGTCCCTTCTGGGAGACCAGAGGACCAGGTGGCATTAGTTTTTCTAACTACTGCTGCTCCAGCCCTCCACTTACCATCTTGGAGGAAGCTGCTGCCCTTCGTAAACCATACGACTTCAGGGCGAGGCAGTGGCTTATCCTTTAAATCTCGTCGTATACTGATTTCCTCTGCCAGTATGTGTTGACACTCATGAGCGACGGGTCCTGATGGTTTTTCTGGCAGCAGTGTACCCGGGTTAAATGGAGCAGGTGGTCCCAGCGTTATTCTGTCTTTGTCAAGCAAGAGGCTCTGGTAGTGGGTTATTCTGGAGTTTGATAGCCACCTATCTGGAGGCTGACAGATGATGCTCTGCAGGGCATGGGGAGCTATAATGGTTAGCTTCTGTCCCAACGTTCATTTATGAGCATCTTTTATTAGAAGGGCTGCTGCTGCAATAGCTCTTAAGCAATGGGGCTATCCGCTAGCCACTGGGTCCAGTTTTTGTTACAAGAATGCTACCGGCCTTTTCCAAGGTCCCAAAGTCTGAGTGGGCACTCCCCGTGCTATTCCTTTCTTTTCCTTGATGTAGAGAGTCAAGGGTTTTTCTACATCTGGGAGTGCTAAGGCCGGAGCAGATAGCAGTGCCTTTTTTTGACATTATCAAAAGCTTGTTGGTGCTCAGGGATCCATTGGAAGTGGGCATCCCCCTTTATCAGCGGGTATAAAGGGGCAGCCAGAGATGCGAACCCAGGAATCCATAACCTGCAAAAGCCGGCAGTCCCAAGAAACTCTCTGAGTTGTCTCTTATTAGATGGGGGCGGTATTTGCACAACGGTTTATTTTCTGTGCTCAGTGAGCCATCGTTTGCCACCCTAAGAGAATTCTCCAGGAAGATTACTTCTTGCTGACAAATGTGGGCCTTTTGGCAGAAGCCCTATATCCAAGCCGAGCAAGCTCGGATAATAGTGCTTGGGTCCCAGACTCATAGTTCTCCTTGGTGTCGGCTGCCAGTAGCAGATCATGCACATATTGGAGTAGGATGACTTCGGGGTGTGCAGTTCTGAAGTCATTGAGGTCACTGTGGAGGGCTTCATCAAAGAGAGTGGGGGAGTTTTTGAACCCCTGTGGGAGTCTAGTCCAGGTTAGTTGACCAGATGTTCCAGGTTCTGGGTCTATCCACTCAAAAGCAAACAGCAACTTACTGTCCTTATGTAGGGGCAAGCAGAAGTAAGCATCTTTTAAGTCCAGCAGAGTCTACCATTCCTGCTCTGGATTAAGAGTGCTAAGCAAATTATATGGATTGGGTACCGTGGGGTGAATGTCCTGCACTCTGTTGTTGATCTCTTAGGTCTTGAACAGGACGGTAGTCCCCAGTTCCTGGCTTTCTTACTGGTAGCATGGGGGTATTCCAGGCTGATTGACAGGGCCTTAGGACCCCAAGAGCGAGGTATTTCTGAATATGGGACCTTATCCCATCCTTAGCTTCTTTGCTTAGAGGATATTGTTTAACACTGATTGGAGAGGCAGAAGCTTTTAATTCTACTACTGTTGGAGGTTGTTTTATGGCTAGACCTAACCTAGCAATTTCTGCCCAGGCATTAGGATAATCTTTTATCCATTTTTGTGGTAGTTTGCCTGTTTGATTAGTCCTAGGGGGCGCGAAGAGTTGACGTTCATCTTCTACGGACATAGTCAAAGCCGTGACTATGGGAGATTTTACTTAAGGATTTAGAAACTCCACTTGGGGACCATCAGGGTTAAAAGTTATTCTAGCACATAGTTTGGTAAGCAGATCCCTGCCCATCAATGGGGCTGGGCATTCTGGCATTACTAGGAAAGAGTGGTGGAATTTTTCCTTTCCTAGGTCCATATTCCTCTTAGTTGTCCAACCCGATATCTACTGCCATTAGCCCCTTGCAATAGGGATCATTAATTTTATAGGGGGCCCAGTGGGGTTTAAGGGCTGAGTATACTGCTCCTGTATCCACTTCAAAGTTCACTGGAGTCCTCTCCACTTCAAATGTTACCCTGAGTTCGGGGAGATGATCTGAGCCCCGACATTCCTAGTCCTCTTCTAAATTCAGCACGGCAGGCTCGCGTGGCTGCTTCTTTTGGGGGCACTCTTTGTCCCAGTGTCCTTTTTCTTTACAATAGGCACATTGATCTGAGGCCAGGGTCAGCCTTTGGCGTGGGCCAAGGTAACCCTTCCTGTCTCCCTGCTTTTTAACTTCTGGCCTATTTGCTGCTGTGAACAAAACCTTAGCCAATGCTTTACTCTGCCTTTTGCTCCTTTCATCCTCCTTTTGTTCCTTTTCCTTCTCTCTCCTCTGTTCCCTCTCCTCAGTTTCTCTCTTATAATATACTTTCTCAGCTTCTCTGACTAAATCTCTTAAGGTCATACCTTGTAATTCATCTAGACATTGTAACTTTCTCTTAATATCTAGGGCAGTCTGCTCGATTGAGGCCACTGCAACAGATGCATTTTGTTCCCATGCCTGAGGATCAAAAAGAGTAGATTTCCTATATGCTTCCATAATTCTCTCCAGAAACATAGAGGGAGACTCATTAGGCCCTTGGATAATCTCTCTTACCTTGGACAAATTAGTCGGCCCTCTGGCGGCCGCTCGGAGACCCGCTATTAGAGCCCGGCAATAAGTGGACAGATGCTACCTACCTTCAAAGGTGTTGGGGTCCCAGTTGCGTCAGTTCATGGGCCCGTAGATACGAAGAGAGAGCATCACAGGGGCTTCTGAGTTTTTTATTATCTGTCGCCGGCGGGTTCCTTTAGGTGGCCCAGCTTCCTCCAGGGGAGGAGGGGCTGCTAAGGCTGTGGGGAAGTCCCCTGGAGGGCTTGAGTCTGGCCCAATTGCCTCTAGTGGCGGAGAGGCTGAGTCAGCTGTGGGAGGATCATCAGGAACATGTTGGGTGTTGGGGGAAGGAGGGTAGAGGATAAGGAGGGGGAGGAGTGTCCACTCTTGTGACTCAGGGAGAATGGAGGAAAGAGGGGGAGGAGCGGAATGTTTGAATGATAGGATTCTGGGGGAAGGGGTATATGGCTGTTGAGGTGGGTCGCCACGTGGCCCCAACTGAAAGACAATATCTCTGACTTTTCGCATTAGAGGGAAGTGGAGGATTCTTCTGGGGGCCATCCAACTCTGAGGATGGGCCATTGTGAAGCACAGAGAGTCTTCCAGGTATGGCATTTTACTGAAAAATAAAGATTCTGGGCCCTTGAGCGGACATCAGTCCAATGATCAAGGGTAAGGGACAGAGGCGTGGATGTGCTTTGTCCCATAATAGGAGTTACTCAAACAGGGACAGTGAAGACACAAACACGACACAGACAAAGACAAACAGTAAACGTTTAACATGAGTCCAAGTCAAAGATTAGAACTGAGTAACTGCAAAACCTGGTGGGTTAGACAATAAAGACAGAGAGTAAACTCAACATGAGTTCCAGACAATGAACAAAACTGAGTAGCCGGCAAAACCTGATGGGCTGGCAAACCGAATCCTGAAGCAAAATATAACTGAGTTGAGGAAACTACTATTCCTCGAATTCCCAAGTTCTCTGGAGTGTCCCCCAGGGACGTGGCCAGTGGTTCTGTGACACGTCTGTCAGCCACTGTCAGAGAGAGCTAAAGCTCTTCACCGACAGCCACTTAGCCAAGCCTTAACCTGAAACCCGACACCAGAAAGAGGCACCTTACTTACCCTGAGAAGAGTCTGTTGGGGTCTTTTGTCCACCGCTGCCGGATATCTCACCTGGGGCCTCCAGATGAAAAGGTGGGGCAAACATCGGAGGAAAAGAGTCATGAAGTGGGAGGGAAAGGGAGAGAAAAGGGAAATTGCTTGGAAATGAAAGGAGACCCTCATTGTTATGCAAAATTACATATAAGAGTTTGTGAGGGGAATGGGAAAAAATAAGAAGAGAAATGAATTACAGTAGATGGGGTAGAGAGAGAAGATGGGAGGGGAGGGGAGGGGGGATAGTAGAGGATAGGAAAGGTAGCAGAATACAACAGTTACTATTATGGTATTATGTAAAAATGTGGATGTGTAACCGATGTGATTCTGAAATCTTTGTAATGTTTTGAATTAAAAAAAAAAGAATGATGGAAAGAGCAGTTAAAAAAAATAACATAAAACTCTTGAATGGTTTTTTAGAAAATAATGAGGAAAGAGTATTCTAGTTAAATTTAACTATTGACATCACATTTTTATTTTATTTTTTTTTACCTAGGCCTTTATGAAACAGTCTCTCTCTCTCTCTCTCTCTCTCTCTCTCTCTCTCTCTCTCTCTCTCTCTCTCACACACACACACACACACACACACACACACACACACACAAATTTATAAATAATCTAAAATGTTTTGAGAGTAACATTTCTTTCAGTTGAAAACAGTGTGTTGCAGTGGAACTTTGTATTCACCCATAGACTTTCTCATAATTTTGCACTGCAGAGAACATTTAAGTTTCTTTCATTTCTTGTTGAAATTATTGCTTTTTATTTGTTAGCCTCATTTGATTATTACCATGAAGGGACATTCCAAATTTCTTTTGCTGTATGCTTTTAATTTAATAATACTTTTTAAGAAACACTTTATGCAACTTATTATATTGAAAATATTTTTTGTATCTCAGATAATTGTAAGCTTCCCGACAGAAGAAATTTTTGTCCATTTTAGTTCTCTGTTGAATCTAAAGCCTATAAAGCAGTACCTGGAACAAGAAACGCGTGTTGTAATGAATCAATACAAAATGAGCAATATGTAAAAGATCCCTAAGTGCCTCGTTGGAGTTGGGTGTCTCAGAGATTCACATGTGTCATGAAGTATTTTTGTGTGATAAATTATTACTGCTACAAATTAAACTATTATTTAAACTGCATATAATAAAAATTTCATTTAATTTCTAAAAAAAAAAAAAGACCACCAAGAGACTTTCTCATGCAACAGCAAAGGGTTTATTGGGAGTCCAGCATGCTAAGGCACAGAGATCACTTCAGAGGAGCAAAGAACAAAGAGCCCCGAGAACAACTTGGGCAGAGTTTATATACATTCTTTAGAGAGGGCAGGGAACATACATACATCATAGCCTCCTTTAGCAAATCATCATGTATCACGGCAAAATCAAATAACAACTCTAAAACATGATTAGCACATTCATTGGCGAGAACAGGTCGGGCAGGGAGTGATTGGTCAGCCCTGAGAAGGGGTATACATTTAAACTGATTGGTTGAAACTCTGAGAAGTATACGTGCTGATCTGCACGATTTCTGGGAAGGGGTTGTTAAATAACTAGGTGGTCAGGGAAGATTTCAACACACATCTAATGGGCAGATCCGGGAATTGTCTTAACTGCCACTGGAATTTCAGGTTCTGAATGCAGCATGTAAACTTTACAAAACCTGATTCTTTACGTTTCAATTTCAATTTCTTTTATTCTTTTAGAACCTTACAAAAGAAAGCAAGAGACTTCATCCACAATGACTGCTCTTTTGGCCATTTTGGTTTTGTATGCACGCATGGGATCTTTATTTGGATCCATCTGTTGCTGATAATCTAAGCCAAAGCCTCACACAGTGCCAAGAGGCTGATTAAGACACATCCCTTTCCAAAGCAATTATTTATCTGAGGTCAGTAACAGAACGCAGTCTCTGAGGGGAATCACACCAGTGTTCAAGTCCAGGTAGACCCAGTAAACTCTTCCAACCGCCACACAAATGACAACAATTAAAACCAAACACTCCCACATGGCACTCATCTTTTTACATATATACATTCATCATAACCTCTGACTGGAGGTTTCCATGAATGGCGCAGCCCAAGGGAGTGTCCAAAATAAGATCCTTTGCCCCTCATTTGCCTAATGTCAGGGTGGCCTGGACACCCTTCCTGTGAAAAAAGATTGATCGCATAGGTCTGCCGTTAATACTGCTCTGCTTCTCCAATTTGAGGCCTACTGACTGTCAGGAATAGATTTCTTATGTGATTTGGAGTCATGAGGAAACCAAAGCACCTCTGCAGGGCTTGGATGAACTCATTTGACCCAATGAATCCCTATTCTCACTTGATGGAGGTCAGGAACCTAACAGAGGAAGGCGAAAGACTTCATCCACAATGACTGATATTTTTGCCATTTTGGTTTTGGATGCATACTTGGGGTCTTCCTTTAGATCCATCAGGCACTGATAATCTAAGCCACAGCCTCACAGAGGGCCATGAGGCTGATTTAGACACATATCTTTCCACAGCAATTAAGCAAAGAGTCACAGGTGATGCCCATTCACTTCCAATTGAAACCTGTTTTCTTCACAATTCACAAAGGGGTGGTCTGAGGCAAAGACCTTCCTGACATTCAGGGCAACAGAACAATAAGTTAGCAAAAGGCCCAAAGCAGGGTTTTTCCACTGAGACTTTACTGGTCACACTGATATCTGAGTTTTCTGAGATGCTTGCCATTCCCTTCAGCTATCCAGTACCTTGCCATGTCACAGAGCTTGGAGGTGCTACATATCTTGGACACAAATACATGAGCCTATTCTGGAGAGTGGCCAGAATTCAGGAAGAAAATAGGAGCTTAGGAAGATAGTAGGTGTTTCCCATCGATAAGGCAACCTGCAGTTAATTTCTAAAATGGGCAGGATGAATGCTGGGAAGCATTCTACTAGACAGGACACATCCATTGATGAATTCTCTTTTCTAATGTCTACAACCACGGACACAGTGAGATACACAGACACAGGAACACTCTCCTTGTAAAAGGACTTTTTAGAAACAGTCCACTACAAAGCAAACAAACCGCATTTCCTACCTATTCTCAGAACTTGAGACAAAACCACAAATCTCACCCACATTCAAAAAAGGGACCTCCTTCCCCCAAGTAAGTCTGTGACTATCCAGAGTGTCCTCTGACTAGTGGGCCATACTATGTTCCCCCGAAATGGCCTGTTTGTCTCAGATAAGGTCTCCTTGTCCATCTCTGTTAAGTTATCAGGAGCCTGTACTGACCGTTACCTGCTTTCCAAGTGAAGGCCTGTCTTCAGAGCTCTTCTCGCATTTGGCCATCATCACATCAGACTCTTTCCTTGGTAAATCCAAACAAGTGAGCACACTGGAACTGGTAGTGGCACAGGCTCTGTATGCCTGGCTTCCTGGATCCCAAATTCAGAGATTACCATCACCAAAGAAGTGAGGTAGGTCTATTTCTTCAGGAACTGAATGAGGTCACTGTCTTGGCAACCTTATTGTCTTAACAGTTCCTTCCAAGTGTCCAATGAGATGAAGGCTTCCCCTACTTCCTGTGACACTTTCACAAGTTAGAATGGTATATCAACCATAGGCAACCAGGAGATGCTCTCCACACAGGGTTTGTCTGGTCCATCTTCTTTATATCAAGGGGAGAGAGGCTGATTAAGACACATCCCTTAATCCTGACCAGGATGTTAGCCATGGAAGATGACTTTTGCTCTCTTGGGTCCTTCATAGCTGCCTACATCTTCTCAAAGGATCATTTCTGCATCAACCTTTGAGGTTCTCAGCAGGTGGAAGATTCCCTACATTCCTGTATTGTAAGACCAACTCTGTCCCTGCTCTTCTGTAAAATTAGATTGAGAGAACATTTATGGTTAGGGTTAATAACATATTCTATTTGGCTTAAGAATCATTCTTCTGGATAAATAATGTTATTGGGAAACTGTAATATTCACAAGAATATATAGGTGAAATATAAGTATGAAACCAGAAATCTAGGTACGATTTGAAGCCCAGAAGGGCATTGGGCCCTTTAGTGGGATACTTAGCTTTGAATTATGTTCTGCACAGATGTCTCAGTTAAATCAATATACAATGGCATAGGACCTTGTTCCTTGGATCATTTAATATCCAAGAAAACATCCAGTCAAAAAGGAATAGTCGGTAGGATTAGGAAGATTGTCAGTAGGTTTACAAAAAAGAGTGAGTATAGGGGAATGAAAGGTTAATAAAATAGGTACTTGTCACTTCCTTTTTTTCTGTATGCCTAACAAAACACTGTTGAAATCTTGAAAACTGTTTGCTAATTTTGTTCCCAGAATGTGCTGTCCCCAACTGCCAAACTACAGAATGTACCCCCTCACCCGGTTGCACGCAAACTGCCCACTCGCCCTGAACCATCCATAAATTTCCCTCCCTTCCCTCTCCAAGGAAAGTACATAAGCTCTGTTAAAGCTGTTCTCAGGGCTCTCTGCTCTATTCAAGTGAGCTCCGAGCCCCAACATGCTGGACCCCCAATAAACCCTTTGCTGTTGCTGAGTGAAAATGGTATACTGTTCTGTATTAAAAGGTGCTTTCTTTTGCTTGCCTCTGCATAAAGATAGTCAGTTTCTGTTTGCTTTCGAGTGGGTATACCCAGAAACTGGAACGTCTGGTCAACTAACTTGGACTAGACTCCCACAGGGGTTCAAAAACTCCCCCACTCTCTTTGATGAAGCCCTCCACAGAGATCTCAACAACTTCAGAACTACACACTCCGAAGTCACCCTGCTTCAATATGTTTATGTCCTAATAATGGCAGCCAACACAAAGGAAAACTGTGAGTCTGTGACCCAAGCACTATTATCCGAGATTTCTCAAATTGGGTATAGAGCTTCGGCCAAAAAGGCCCAAATTTGCCAGCAAGAAGTAATCTTCTTGGGCTATTCCCTTAGAGGCGGTAATTGATGGCTCACTGAGCCCAGAAAACAAACTGTTGTGCAGATACCACCCCCATCTAACAGGAGACAACACAGAGAGTTTCTTGGGACTGCTGGCTTTTGCAGGTTATGGATACCTGGGTTTGTGTTCTTAGCTGCTCTTTTATACCCGCTGTTAAATGGGGATGCCCAATTTCAATGGACCCGTGAGCACCAGCAAGCTTTTGATAACATCTAAGAACACTGACACTGAACCCCTCAACTTCACTGAGCCCAGCCTTCAATTTCAGAAAACCCTACACTACCTTAAAAATGTACATCAACTCACTCACCTTGGTTCAACGAAACTGCAGGCATTCCTGAAGGATCAAGAACAGAGTTTTCGAATAACTCACTCACAGCAAAAGGAAATAACTGAATTGTTAACAAAAGCCTGTCGATTCTGTCAATTGGTTAATGCTTACCCTTCCAAGCTTCCTGCAGGTAAGCACCTACGAGGAATCAGACCAGGACAATTCTGGGAAGTGGACTTTACTGAAATTAAGCAAGCCAGGTATGGACTTAAATATCTCCTAGTCTTTGTAGATACATTTTTAGGATGGATTGAAGCCTTTCCCACACAAACACACACACACACACACAAAAAAAAAAAAAAAAAAAAAAAAAAAAAAAAAAAAAAAACGGCGCAAATATGCTCAAGACGATCCTGAAAGATATTTTTCCAAGACACGGCCTGCCTAAGGTAATAGGGTCTGATAATTGAATGGCGTTCATGAGCCAGGTAAGTCAGGGATTAGTCAGGACCATGGGGATTAATTGGAAGTTACATTGTGCTTATAGACACCAGATCTCAGTACAGGTAAAAAAAATAAATAGAACCATCAAAGAGACCTTAACGAAATTAAGCTTAGAGACCGGCGTAAAAGATTAGACTATGCTCCTGCCTTATGCACTGTTTCATGCAAGAAATACTCACTCTGTTTCTTTGTGTAACCTCACCCCCTATAACATTCTCTATGGTCCCCCTCCTCCAGTATGGGACCTAAGCCCACTCTAAGACCTAACGATCCCTTCCACACCCCCATGTTTGACAGACTTAAAGCTCTTGAAAGAACTCAGCGATACCTGTGGAAACAGCTGGCCACTGCCTTCCAAACTGGGGACGAGGGGACTCCACACCAAAATCAAGTAAAAGACTTCATCTACATCAGATGACATCAGGTGTCATCCCTGGAACGCCACAGGAAAGGACCATACCAGGTGCTACTTATAACACCTACAGCGGTAAAAGTAGATGGAATCACTTCCTGGATCCATGCCTCCCATCGCAAGCCTGCGCCCTGTCCAGACTCTGGCTGGAAACTGGTAAAGACTGGTAACCCTTTAAAATTGCGTATTTGCTATGTGGATAAGGCTATAGACTCTACCCTTGGCCACCAGTAGACCTAACGCTCATCAGCTCGTTCAGCAGCGATGGCTGATCACAAATCCTACTAGACAAGAAGTATGGTCTATCTCACATACAGCCCCCTTAGGGACATGGTGGCCATCTCTTCGCCCAGACATTTGTCAGCTGGCTATAGGTCTATCCTATTGGGATATCCCTGATGAAGAGGATCCCACTAAAATTAAATTAAATCCCTTTCGTACCACCGTGTAGTTTCATTTCTCCAAGCTCAAATTGGTCAAGTTAAAGTTATGGTAATACCCCACTTGCAGACATAGAATGTGACACCCCCCAATGATGACTTTTATGATTAAAAGTAGCCAGAAGAAAAATTGGTGAATGAAATGTTAATAAAATAGGTACTTGTAACTTCCTGTTCTTCTATATGCTTAACAAAACACTGTTGTAATATTGAGAACTGTTTGCTAATCTTGTTCCCTGAATGTGCTGTCCCCAACTGCCAAATTTCAGAATGTATTCCCTCACCCGGTTACACGCGAACCACCCACTCGCCCTGACCCATCAATAAACTTCCGTCCCTGCCCTCTCCAAGGAAAGTATATAAGATCTGCTTAAGCTGTTCTCAGGGCTCTCTGCTCTATTCATGTGAGCTCTGAGCCCCAGCATCCTGGACCCCCAAATAAATTCTTTGCTGTTGCATGAGATGTCTCTTCGTGGTCTCTTCCTCTGATGCTCGCATGAACATTACTTGGATGATAGAATGTAGAAGAGAAAATCCAGTCAAAAAGGGATAGTTGGTAGGATTAAGAAGATATTTGGTTGGTTTAGGAAGAACAGTGGGTATAGGATTTGGAACAAAAGTTCTTTAGCAATAGGGGTTCGGTTAGAGAGTGAATGTAAATGTCAGCACATGTGAACAGTCAAAATAATGAACTATAGAAAATATAGAAAATATAGCAGATATCAATAAAGACATTACAAAATCAGGCAAAGTATAAAGTGAGTGATAGGATTAGACATTTTCAATAGGGTTCAGTTAGAATATATAATCTTAGGAAGAAACAAATATGTATTCACCAATAGAATTGACATTTGAAAGCATTAGGCAACCTTGACATGGTTGTTTTTGTAATCCATGCTCACTTTCCTTTTAGGCTTTGGTACAATCATTAGTGTGACCTTTGCATTTGTGTCCAGAATATTACTGTGATAAAATGTATACGTAGATCAGGTGACATGACTATTTCTTCCATCATTACTGGGAGCAATATTTTGAAGACATATAAATGGGTATTGGGGGTACAAAGAGGTGTACCCTGTTTCTATGAATATAAAGATAATGCATGAATAGAGCATACAATGAATAAATAATATAACTGGGTCTACATTAAATAACGGATTGAATTGATATCTGAAAATATATAAGAAATCTTATATTGATATACAATCATTCATTCCAACCAGTTATACATCTAATATTAATATTAGGGTTAAGGTTTTCCATGAAGATATGTTAGTTTTGCTACAAAAGTGATTATGGTATTCGAAAATAATGTGTTTGGAATGAGTCAGTCAAAATGCTGACAATATGTGAACAAGGCCTCTGGCTTTGAGGTGGGGCTTCACAGAGATGGCTGCATTTCTAAGATAAAGAAGTTACCAACTGAGCTCCATGGTAACAGCTGGCAGGGAGAAAAAAAAAAGAGAAGAAAAAATCTCTCCCCCTCCCAGGTGTTCTTAAAATGTTAACTTTCCCAGAACAGAGAAAAAAAAAAGAAACTAAAACTGCTTTTTGTGAACTTCTGAAGACTGTGAACTTCTGAGCCCCTCCCTTAAATATTGGGCACAAAATTCTGAAACATTATAAACTTGGGTTTCAGGGGATTAATTGATTACAACAGAAGCAATGCCCTCTAAATCCATTTGCAACCAAATAGGATTGTTTCCGTGTCTTCGGTGCTATCTTAGGTGCCTTGCCTTGCCTTGTCCGTCCCTATTCTCATGAAAAGACCAGTCAAGAAACATGGAGGAATACATGTGTTCTGAAGTAGGAAGTGATTGATAGTGAAACAAATGCCTATAAATTTCCTTACTTGTGGATGAAATATATATCCTATGATGTGCATAAATTGAAGAAATAATAATCTACCAGTGTTGAATAAAAATGAAAGTCAAAATACACATCATGTAAAATTGGAATCTACTTGCATTGATGTAAAACTGGGTAGTTACTGTAAACATATTAGGATTTGTATGAACCATCCACTGAAGTTACTTTTTAGTACTAGAAAACAAATATGTATTTCAGGTGAATGAATATTTCTAAGAATAATCTTGTGAAAAGTTGATTATAAATACACATATATGAATATGAATGAATTTGGTGAGTGTAAAATAAGACACATATTTCACATTTTGAAAAATCTGGAGAGTGCATATAAATATATGTGGCAATATGTGAACAAGGCCTCTGGCTTTGAGGTGGGGCTTCACAGAGATGGCTGCATTTCTAAGATAAAGAAGTTACCAACTGAGCTCCATATATATATGTGTGTGTGAGAGTGCATATAAATATATATATATATATATATATATATATATATATATATATATATATATATATATATATATACACACACACACACACACACACACAGACAATAAAAATAGCAATATATATGCCAATCGAAATTCAACATGAAATATACATCATCGACAGATTCAAAAATATTTATTTTAGTGAACATGGATTTATGATTAATATTGTTCAAGTAGAAAGCTCACCCATAATTGAATTTTCAGTTCCAACATCGTTTAGGAGGAGTAATCCATTACAATTTGTATCTCCCAAGTCAGCCACCTCACAAGAATGTACGTGAGGTCCCAGGTAGGATTCTATGTGTGCATATAAAAATACAAGTGGTGAATATGCTACAGAGAAAGGGAGAGAGGAATTCACATATTGTTTAACAATAAAAAACATGGAGAACTATTTCAACAAAAAATTGATTATATATATAACTCCTACCCTATATAATGCAAAAGGCAAGTCCAACTGTACACCATGCCTCCTCTAAAATGCTTGTATTTTTATTCTGTTTGGGTTATTTTTCTCCATCTTATTAGTATTAGTAGTCAGAGTGTAGTAGGGTAGGGGTTAGTGTCAGGGATTCAGTATTTCGAATGGAAAATTGGAAAATGAATCTAATGTGTATGTAAATATGTGCTACACAAAAATGTTCCCACTCTCATCAAGGGTAATGCCTTGACAGTACCTTCACCCCAACTAAAACAACATTAGAGAAGAACAGTAAGAAAATCATTGAATACATATCTGGAAAGGAATATGCTCCGTGTTTTGAAATCTTGGAGGTGGTAGAGGAGTTTCCAAAAGTAAGGGACAGGGTAAACATTCCACAAACATGAAGCTCTGCTGGCCAAAAACTTCTTGAGAAACTGCCTCTGAGGTTGGGAACTTGAAATATATGTTTTTCTCAGGAGTTTACCTTCCTTTGTAGTGAGACCATCAAAGCTGCGTCTGCATCTATGTGACCTGGAGGACATGGTTTCTTATTTTTCAATTAAAATGAGGCAGCAGTGCTGAATTCTCTCTTTGTAGGTAACCTGTGGATCCTGGTGGCTAAGTGTCTCCACGTGTGGAGTGTGTAGCCATTTGGTCATCCTCCAATTTTCGTGGTGTTTCTTGCTGCTGCACTGGGAGTTTAGTATTTGCTTCATGAAATGTAAGGAGTTCAACTGGGTCACAGTGCTGGAGGAAGTTCTGTCATGAGTGGTGGGTCAGGGTCTTCAGTAGAATGCACCAACCAGGCTTCTATCCCACATAGCTTGACCCCTTGACCATAGCAACCTGATATTGAACATTGCCCTGAAACCTCTCCATATAACAAGATGCCTATTCACAGACGGGTCTGCTGGCTGAACCATGTCAGTAACAAGCCATTTGGAAGCCAAAGGCAGATCCACATTGCCCCACCACATGTTTTCTCACACACCTGTGCAGCACTGTTCTAGGACCACTACTCAGCAGGCTCCAACTTACTGGCATCTCTGTTCTACACCATTTTCATGAAACCCAGTCAATCAAGGCACTGTCTGGCATGCTCATGATTATCAAAAGGACATCCAAAGGTTCTGCATTGCCACCTGGTCATGGGAATTTCAAAATTTCATGGTATTTATCTAGCCAATTTTCAAGGATAATGTTGGAGGCACTGTGGGTTTCAATTATTCAGGAATCGTTAAATGGTAAGGAAGCTCATTTCAATGAAAGCTCGGGAGACTCTCACAGGCAAGGCTTCCCAAAGAGTGGCGAAAAGGTCACAGCAAAGCAGGCCTTTTGAGGTCTGCAATGTGAGGTCCATGTGTGTTTTCACTCTCAACTATGGCTGCAAAGTCTTTCAGAATAAAATCATGTGATATCCTGGCTGAGATTCCCAGTGATCTGTTGAAAGCCAACCTGGGTGTAGATCTCAGTTTACAATGGCAACTCTCATGTGTGGCCTCCTAAATCCCAACACAATTCATGGCAATACTTCTCTAAGGTAAATTCCAGAACTCAGTCTCCAAGGGGAATCACACCAGAGTTCAAGTCCAGGTGGAGCCAGTCATCTCTTCCAACCACCACACAAATGAATACAATTAAAACCTAAACACTCCCACAGGGCCCTCATCTTCTTCCATATAGACACTCATCAAAACCGTTGGCTGGAGGTTTCCATTAGGGGCGCAGCCGAACAGTGTCCAAAATAAGCTCCCTTACCCCTCATTTGCATAAAGTCAGGGTGGCCTGGACACCCTTCCTGTGAACCAGGAATAATCAAATAGGCCTGCCATTAATACTTTTTCACTTCTACCATTTGAGACCTTAACTCTGGGGTTTAGATTCTTTAAGTGAACTGGAGTCATGAGAAACCCCAAGCACCTATGGGATAGCCTCTGCAGGGCTTTGAAGAATTCATTTGACCCAAAGGATCCCTACTCTCACTTGATGGAGGTCAGGAACCTTACAGAGGAAGGCGAGTGACTTCATCCACAATGTCTGCAATTTTTGCCATTTTGATTTTGAATGCACACATGGGATCCTTCTTTAGATACCTCAGGTGTTGGGAATCTAAGCCAGAGCCTGACACAGGGCCAAGAGGCTGATTCAGACACATCCCTTTCTAAAGCAATTAAACAAAGAGACACAGGTGATGCCCATTTATTTCCATTTGAAAACTGTTTCTTCAGGCTTCACAAAGGGGTGACCTGAGGCAAAGACCTTCCTGACATTCAGGGCAAAAGAACAATAGGTAAGCAAAAGGCCCAAAGCAGGGATTCTCAACTGAGACTTTCCTGGTCACACTGATATCTGAGTTTTCTGAGATGCTCCCCATTCTCTTCAGCTATCCAGTACATGGCCATATCACAGAGCTTGGACGTGGCACATATCTTGGACACAAACCACGAGCCTATTCTGGAGAGTGGCCAGAATTCAGGAAGAAAACAGCAACTTAAAATTAGCAGGTGTTTCCCATCCATAAGGCAATCTGCAGTCTAATCATAAATTGGGCAGAAAGAAAGCTGCGAAGCTTTCTACTAGACAGGACACATCCATTGATGCATTCTCTTTTCTAATGTCTACAACCACGGACACAGTAGGATACACAGACATAGAAACACTCGCCTTGTCACATGACTTACTAGAATGAGTCCATACCAAACAAAACAAACCACCTTTGTACCTATTCTCAGAACATGAGACAAAACCACAAACTAACACCCACAACCACAAAGGCACCTCCTTCCCCCAAGTATGTCTGTGACTATCCAGAGGGTGGTCTGACTGGTGGGCCATTATATATTCCCCCAAAATGCCTGTCCTGTCTCAGATCTGGTATCCTTGGCGAACTCTGTGAAGTTGTCAGGAGTCCGCGGTGAGCCACTCCCTGTGTTCTCTGGAAAGGCCAGTTTCAGAGCTTTCCTGGCATTTGGTCATCCTCACATCAGTAGGACCAAAAAATAATGACTCTGTCCTTGTTAAATCAAAACAATTGAGCCCACTGTGACTGGGACTGCGACTGACTCTGGGTTCCTGGCTTCCTGAATCCCAAGTTCAAAGTGTTGCATCACCAAAAATGTGAGGTGAGGTCATTTCCTTCAGGAACTGAATGAGGTCACTGCCTTGGCATCCACTTTGTCCTAACAGTTGCTTTCAATTGTCCCATGAGATGAAGGCTGCCCCTACTTACTTTGAAATTTTCACAAGTTAGAATTGTATATCAACCATAGGCACCTAGGAATAGCTCTCCACACAGGCCTGGTTTGGTCCATCTTCTCTACATTAAGAAGAAAGAGGCTGATTCAGACAAAACCCTTCATCCTGACCAGGATGTTTGCCATGGAAGATGACTTTTCCTCTCTCGGGTCTTTCATAGCTGTCTACATCTTCTTCAGGGATCATTTCTGCATGGACATTTGATGTTCTCAGCAGGTGGAAGTTCCCCTACATTCCTGTATTGTAAGACAAACTCTGTTCCTGCTCTTCTGTAAAATTAGATTGATGCAACAGTGCATGGTTAGGGTTAATAACATATTCCAATTGGGTTAGGAATCATTCTGTGGGATGAATAATGGTATTGAAACATGCAATATTTATAAGAATATATTGGTGAAATATAAGTATGAAAAGAGAAATCTAGGTAAGATTTGAAGCCCAGAGGGCATTTTGCCCTTGATTGGGATACTTAACTTTGAATTACATTCTGCAGATTTGTCTCAGATAATTCAATATAGAATGGCATAGGACTTTGTATATTGGATAATTGAATGTACAAGAGAACATCCACTCAAACTGGGATAGTCGGTAGGTTTAGGAAGAAGAGTGAGCATAGGATTTGAAACAAATTTCTTTAGTAATAGGGTTTCGGTTAGGGAGTCAATGCAAATGTCAGCACATGTGAAGAGTCAGTCACATGATGAACTGGGGAAAATATGTAGGAAAGCAGATATCAACAGAGACATTAGGAAATCAGGCAAAGTATAAAGTGAGTGATAGGATTAGACATTTCCAACAGGGTTGAGTTTGAATAAATAATCTTAGGAAGCAACAAATATGTAGTCACCAAAAGGATTGATATTTGTGAGCATTATGCCACATGTACATGGATGTTTTTAGTAATCCATTTCACTTTCCATTTAGGCTTTGGTACAAACATAAGTGTGACCCTTGCGTTTAGTGTTCAGAATATTACTGTGATAAAATGAACATATAGATCAGGTTACATGAGTAATTCTTCCACCATTTCTTAGAGCAATATTTTGAATACGTATAAATTAGTATTGGGGGTACAAAGAGATATACCCTGTGTCTATTAATATACAGATAATGCATGAGTACACCACACTGTGAAAAAATAATATAAGTAGTTCCACTTTAAATAATGGATTGAATTGATATCTTAAAATATATAAGAAATCTTATGTTGATATACTATCATGCATTCCAAACAATTATACATCTAATGTTAGTATTAGGGCTATGGTTTATGATGAAGGGTGTGAGTTTTGCTTCAAAAGTGATTATGTAAATCGAAAATCATGTGTTTGGAAAGAAGTCTCATGGAAAGACCAGTCATGAAACATGGAGGAATACATGTGTTCTGAAGCAGGAAGTGATTGAAAGTGCAACAAACGCCTATATATATGCTAACTTGTAGATGAAATATATATCGTATGATGTGCATAAACTGAAGAAATAGCAACGTATCAGTGTTGAATAAAAATGAACGTCAAAATACATATCATGCCCCATAGGAATCTACTTGCATTGATGTAAAACTGAGTCAATTATTGTTGAAATATTATGATTTGTATGCAACATTAACTGAAGTTAGTTTTCTGTATTAGAAAACAAATATGTATTTCAGGTGGATAAATATTTCTGAATATAATCTTGTGAAAAGTTGATTATAAATCCACATATATGAACTTATAGAATTCAGAGAGTGTATGATAAAACATATATTTCATTTTTTGAAAAATCTGGATAGTGTATATATATATATATATATATATATATATATATATACACACACACACACACACACAAAACACACAAAGACATTAAAAAGTAGCAATATATATGCAAATTGAAATTCATAGTGAAATATATCTCATCCATGGATGCAAAAATATATATTTTACTGAACATGGAATTATGTATAACGTTGTTCAACTAGGAAAATGAATCCAATGTGTATGCAAAATTGTGATACACAAAAATCTTCCCACTCTCATCCTGAACAATGCCTTGACATTACGCTCTCCTTAAGTAATACATAATTATACGAGAAGAGTTAAAAAATCTGTGAACACATATCTGAAATGGAATATGCTCAAGACTTTACAACTTTGGATATGGTAGAGGAGTTTCCAAAAGTAAGGGACAGGGTAAACACTTCACAAACAAGGAGCTCTGCTGGACTAAAGACTTCTTGAGAAACTGCCTCTCAGGTTGGGCACTTGAAATATATGTTTTTGTCAGGAGTTTACCTTCCTTTGTAGTGAGACCATCAATGCTGGTTCTACATCAATGTGACCTGGAGGATATGGTTTCTTATTTTACAATGAACATGAGGCAGCAGTGCTGAATTCTCTCGTTGCAGGTAAACTGTGGCCACTGGGGGCTAAGTGTCTCCCCGTGTGGACTGTGAAGCCATTTGGTCATCCTCCACTTTCCATGGTGTTTCTTGCTAGTGCACTGGAAATTTGGTATATGCTTCAGGAAATAAAAGGAGTTCAACTGGAACACAGTCAAGGAAGGAGTTCTGTCATGTGTGGTGGGTCAGCGTCTGCAGGAGAATGCACCATCCTGGCTTCTATCTCACATAGCTTGCCCCCTTGACCATAGCAACCTGATTCTGAACATTGCCCTGAAAACTCTCCATATAACAAGATGCCTTTACATATAAGGTTCTGCTGGCTACACTATGTCAGTCACAAGCCATTTGGATGCCAATGGAAGATCCACAAGGCCCCAACACAGATGTTTTATCACACACCTGCACACCACTCCTCTAGGCCCAATACTCAGCAGGCTCCAAATTACTGGCATCTCTGTTCTACACCATTTTCATGAAACCCAGGAAATCCACGCACTGTCTGGTATACTCATGATCAGCAACAGGACATCCAATGGTTCCCCAGTGCCACCTGGTCATGGGAATTTCAGAAATTTTATGGTATTTATCTAGCCACTTATCAAGGATGAAGTTGGAGGCACTGGGGGTTTCAATTCATTCAGGAAGTATTAAAAGTTGAGGAAGCTCATTTCAATGAAACCTCTGGGGAACTCTCATCGGCAAGCATTTCTAAAGATGGCTAAAAGGTCACATAAAGCCAGGCCCATTGAGGTCCAAAATGTGAGGTCCATGTGTGTTTTGACTCTCAACAATGGCTGCCAAGTCTTTCAGAATACAATCATGTGATATCCTAGCTGAGATGCCCAGTGCTCTGTGGAAAGCAACCCTGGGAGTAGATCTCAGTTTCCAAGAGTGACTCTCATGCATGGACTCTTAAAATCCCAACACAATTCATGGCAATACTTCTCTGAGGTCAGTTCCAGAAGTCTGTCTCTAAAGAAACCACACAAATGTGCAAACCCAGTTAGACCCAGTCATCTTTTCCAACCACATAAATGACCACAATTAAAACCAAAACACTCCCACATGGCCCTCATCATCTTCCATATAATCACTCATCATAACCTCTGTCTGGAGGTTTCCTTGAGGGTTGCAGCCCAACAGAGTTTCCAAAATAAGCTCCGTTGCCCCTCATTTGCATGAAGTCAGGGTGGCCTGGACACCATTCTGTGAAACAGGAGTGATCAATTAGGCCTGCCATAAATACTGCTTCGCTTTTCCAATTTTACGCCTTCTGACTGTGGGATTTAGATTCTTTACGTGAATTGAAGTCATGAGAAAACCCAAGGACACAGGGGCTAGACTCTGTAGGGCTCTGAAGAACTCATTTTACCAAAAGGATCCCTATTCTCACTTGATGGAGGTCAAAATTTTTACAGAGGAATGTGAGAGACTTCATCCACAATGACTGCTCTTTTGTCAATTAGCTTTTGGATGCACACATGGGATCTTTCTTTAGATCCATCAGGTGTTGAGATCTAAGCCACAGTCTCACACAGGACCAAAAGGCTGATTCAGATATATTTCTTTCCAAAGCAAGTAAGCAAAGAGCCACATGTGATACCAAATCATTTCCATTTGAAAACCATTTTCTTCAGGCTTCCCAAATGGTTGGCCTGAGGCAGAGATCTTCCTGACATTCAGGGAAACAGAACAATATGTTAGCCAAAGGCCCAAAGCAGGGTTTCTCTACTGAGAGTTTACTGCTCACACTGATATCTGAGTTTCTGATATACTCGCCATTCATTTCAGCTATCCAGTACATGGCCATGTCACATAGCTTGGAGGTGGTACATATAATGGAAACAAAACCATGAGCCTATTCTGGAGAGTGGCCAGAGTTCAGGAAGAAAACAGGAACTTAAGAAGGTCTAAGGTGTTGCCCTTCGATAAGGCAAGCCGCAGTCCATTCATAAATTGGGCAGGATGAATGCTGGGAAGTTTTCTACTAGACAGGACATATCCATTGATGCATTCTCTTTTCTAATGTCTACAACCACAGACACACTGGGATACACAGACCTAAAAACACTTGCCTTGTCAAACAACTTAGTAGAAACAGTCCACTCCAAACCAAACAAACCGCCTTTCCTACCTTTTCTCAGAACATGAGAAAAAAACACAAACACACAACTACACCTACAAAGACATCTCCTTCCCCCAAGTAGGTCTGTGACTATCCGGAGTGTACTCTAAATGGTGAGCCTTACTATGTTACTACGAAATGGCCTGTCCTGTCCCAGATCTGGTCTCCTTGGCCAACTCTGTGAAGACGTCAGGAGCCCTCGGGAGCCACTACTTGCTTTCTCTGGAAAGGCCAGTCTTCAAAGCTATCCTGGAATTTGGCCATCCTCACATCAGTAGATACCAAGAAAGACTGATTTTTGCCTTGGAATATCCAAACAAGTGAGCCCACTGGGACGGGGACTGGGACTGGCTCTGGATGCCTGGTTCCCTAGATTGCAAGTTCAGAGAGTTCCATCACCAAGGTATTGAGATGAGGTCACTTCATTCTGGAACTGAATGAGGTCACTGCCTTTGCAACCACTTTGTCCTAACAGTTGCTTCCAAGGGTCCCATGAGATGGATGCTGCCCCTATTTCCTGTGACACTTTCACAAGTTAGAATGGTATATCACCCATAGGCACCCAGAAACAGCTCTCCACACAGGCCTGGTTTGGTCCATCTTCTGTACATTAGGAACAGAAAGGCTGATGCAGACACAACCCCTCATCCAGACCAGGTTGTTTGCCATGGAAGATGACTTTTCCTCTCTCAGGTCCTTCATAGCTGCCTACATCTTTTCCAGGGATCTTTCTGCATGTACCTTTGAGGTTCTCAGCAGGTGGTAGATCCCCTACATTTCTGTATTGTAAGACCAACCCTGTCCCTGCTCTTCTATAAAATTAGAATGAGGGAAGAGTATATGGTTTGGGTTAATTACATGTTCGATTAGGGTGAGGAATCATTTTGCTTGATGAATAATGGTATTGGGAACCTGCGATATTTATAAGAATATAGAGGTGAAATATATGTATGAAAACAGAAATCCATGTAAGATTTGAAGCCCAGAAAGGGATTGTCCCCTTGATTGGGAGACTTAGCTTTGAATTATGTCCTGCACAGATGTCTCAGATAAAGCAAAATACAATGGCATCAGACCTTGTACCTTGGATGTTTGAATGTCGAAGAGAACATCCATTCAAAAAAGGATTGTCAGTAGGTTTTGGGAGATAGTCGGTAGATTCAGAAAGAACAGTGAGTATAGGATTTGGACTAAAAGTTCTTTAGCAATTTGGTTTCAGGTAGATAGTGAATGTAAATGTCAGCACATATGAACAGTCAGTCAAAATGATGAACTGGGGAAATAATGTAGGAAGCAGATATCGATAGAAACATTAGGAAATCAGGCAACGTATAAAGTGAGTGATAGGATTAGACATTTTCAACAGGGTAGAGTTTGAAAATATAATCTTAGAAAGAAGCAAATATGTAGTCACCAATTGGATTGACATTTGAGACCATTAGGCAACCTGGACATGGCTGTTTTTAGAAATCCATGCTCACTTGAAGGCTTTGGTACAATCATAAGTGTGACCTTTGCTTTATTTTCCAGAATATTACTGTCATAAAATGTATATGTAGATCAGGTGACATGAGTATTTCTTCCACCATTTCTGGGAGCAATATTTTGAAGACCTATAAATGAGTATTGGGGGTACAAAGAGGTGGACCATCTGTCTAAGAATATAGAGATAATGCAACAATAGACCATACTGTGAATAAATAATATAACTTGTTCTGCTTTAAATAACTGATTGAATTGATATCTGAAAATATACAGAAAATCTTATATTGATATACAATCATTCATTCCAACCAGCAATAATTCTAATGGTGATATTAGGGTTATGGTTTATCATGAAGGGTGTGTGAGTTTTGCTTCAAAAGTGATTATGGAAATCGAAAATAATGTATTTGGAAAGAAGTTTCATGAAAAGACCAGTCAAGAAACATGGAGGAATATGTGTGTTCTGAACCGGGAAGTGATTGAAAGTGAAACAAATGCGTATAAATTTGCTAAATTGTGCATGAAATATATACCCTATGTTGTGCATAAAATGAAGAAATAGTAATGTACCAGTGTTGAATAAAAATGAACATCATAATACACATCATGTCCCATAGGAATCTACTTGCATTGATGTCAAACTGGGTCAGTTACTGTAGAAATATTAGGATCCGTATGCACCATTCACTGAAGTTAGTTTTCAGTTCTTGGAAACAAATTTGTGTTTCAGGTGGATGAATAATTCTGAGAATAATCTTTTGAAAATTAGATTATAAATCCGCAAACACGAATATGAATAAATTTAGGGATTGTATAATAAGACACATATATTTCATATTTTGAAAAATCTGGAGAGTGTATATCTATTTATATACACACACAAAGAGAGACATTAAAAATTAGGAATATATATACCAATCGAAATTCATCATGAAATGTATATCTTACACTGATCCAAAAATATTCATTTTACTGAACATGGATTTATTTATCATGTTGTTCATCTACGAAGCTCACCCACAGGTTGATTTTTCAGTTCCAACAGGGTTTAGGAGGAGTGATCTCTTCTCCCAATTTGCATCTGCCAAGTCAGCCACCTCACAGGAATGTACATGTGATAACAGGTAAGATTCTATATGTGCATATGAAAATACATGTGCTGAATTGGCTACAGAGAAAGGGAGAGAGGAATTGACATATTTGTTAACTTTAAAAACACATGGAGAACTATTTCAACAAAAAAATGACTAGATTTATAACTCCTACCGTATATAATGCAAAAGGCAAGACCAACTCTACACCATGACTCATCTGAACTGCTTGTATTTCTATTCTGCCTGGGTTATTTTTCTCCATCATATTAGAATTAGTAGTCAGAGTCTAGTAGGGTATGGGGTAGTGTCAGGGATTCAGTATTTTGTATGGAAAATAGGAAAATGAATCCAATGTGTATGTAAATATGTGCTACACCAAAATCTTCCCACTCTCATCCAGAACAATGCCTTGATTTTACCTTCGCCCCAAGTAAAACACAATTAGAGTGGAAGAGTTAGAAAATCTGTGAATACATATTTTCAAAGGAATATGCTCAAGAGTTCACAACCTTGAAGGTGGTAGAGGAGTTTCCAAAAGTAAGGGAAGGTTTAATACTCTAGAAACATGGAACTCTGTTGGACTAAAGACTTCTTGAGTAACTGCCTCTGAGTTTGGGCACTTGAAATATTTGTTGTTGTCAGGAGCTTTAGCTTCTTTTGTAGAGAGACCATCAAAGCTGGGTATGTATCTAAGTGACCTGGAGGACATGGTTTCTTATTTTCTGAGAACATGAGGCAACAGTGCTGAATTCTCGCTTTGTAGGTAAACTGTGGCCACTGGGGGCTAAGTCTCTCTCCATGTGGACTGTGAAGCCATTCAGTCATCCTCCAATTGCCGTAGTGTTTCTTGCTGCTGCAGTGTGAGTTTGGTATTTGCTTCACCAAATACAAGTAGTTCAACTGGTCACAGTGCTGGAGGGAGTTCTGTCACGTGTGTTTTGTCAGGTCTGCAGGATAATGCACCAACGAGGCTTGAATCCCTCATAGCTTGCACCCTTGACCATAGCAACCTGATTCTGAACATTGCCCTGAAACCTCTCCATATAACAAGATGCCTTTACATATAAGTGTCTGCTGGCTGCATCATGTCAGTCACAAGCCATTTGGAAATCAATGGAAGATCCCAATGGCCCCACCACAGATATTTTATCACACACCTGCACACCACTTCTCTAGTCCCACTACTCATCAGGCTCCAACTTACTGGGCATCTCTTTTCTACACCATTTTCAAGAAAGGCACTGTCTGGTATACTCATGATGGGCAACAGGACATCCAAGCTTGTCCCGTGCCACCAGGTCATGGGAATTTCAAAAATTCCATGGTATTTATCTAGCCATTTTTCAAGGATGATGTTGGAGGCACTGTGGATTTAAATTCATTCAGGAACAATTAAATGTTGAGGAAGCTCATTTCAATAAAAACTCTGGAGAACTCTCACAGGCAAGGCTTCCCAAAATGTGGTCACAAAGTCACATGAAGCCTGGCCCATGAGGTCTACAATGTGTGGTCCATGTGTGTTTTGACTCTCAACTATGGCTGCCAAGTTTTTCAGAATTAAATCATGTGATATCCTGACTGAGATTCCCAGGGTTCTGTGGAAAGCCACCCTGGGCCTAGACCTCAGTTTCCAAGGGCCACTCTCATGAATGGCCTCTTAAAATCCCAACACAATTCATGGCAATACTTCTCTGAGGGCAGTATGAGAACTCAGTCTCTAAGGGCAATCACACCAGAGTTCAAGCCCAGGTGGATCCAGTCATCTCTTTCAACCGCCAAAGAAATGACCAAAATTAAAATTAAAACACTCGCACATGGCACTCATGTTCTTCCATATAGACACACGTCATAACCTCTGTCTTGAGGTTATCATGAGGGACGAAGCCCAAGTCAGTGTCCAAAATAAGCTCCATTGCTCCTCATTTGCCTAAAGTCAGGGTGGCCTGGACACCCTTCCTGTGAACCAGGAGTGATCAAATAGTCCTGCCCTTAGTACTGCTCCGCTTCTCTAATTTGAGGCCTACTGACTGTGGGGTTTGGATTTTTTATGTGAATTGGAGTCATGAGAAAACCCAAGCACCTGTGGGCTAGTATCTGCAGGGCGTTGCAGAACTCATTTGAGTTCACTTTATGGAGGTCAAAAAACTGACAGAGAATGGCGAGAGACTTAATTCACAATAACTGCTATCTTGCCATTTTAGTTTGGAATGCACACATGGAATATTTCTTTAGATCCATCAGTTGTTTATGTATAATGTTGTTCAACTAGGAAGCTCACACATAAGTTGAATTTTCAATTCCAACAGCGTTTAGGAGGAGTGATCTCTTCTCACAATGTGTATCTTCCAAGTCAGCCACCTCACATAAATGTACTTGTGATACCAGGTAGAATTTTATATGTGAATATTAAAATACATGTGCTGAATAGGCTACAGAGAATGGGAGAAAGGAATTTACATATTTGTTACCTTTAAAAACACATGGATAACTATTTTAATTAAAAATTGAATAGATTAATAACACCTACCCTTTATCATTAAAAATCAAGTCCAACTATACAGCATGCCTCGTCTGAACTGCTTGTATTTCTAATCTGTTTGGGTTATTTTTCTCCATCATATTAGAATTAGTAGTCAGAGTCTAGTAGTGTATGAGTTATTGTCAGGGATTCAGTATTTTGAATGGAAAATTGGAAAATGTATCTGATGTGTATACAAATATGTGGTGCACAAAAATCTTCCCACTCTCATCCAGAACAATGCCTTCACATTACCTTCGCCCCAAGTAAGATACAATTAGAGGAGAAGAGTTAGAAAATCTGTGAATACATATCTGGAATAGAATATGCTCAGGAGTTCACAACCTTGGAGGTGGTAGAGGAGTTTCCAAAAGTAAAGAACAAGGTAAACACTCCACAAACATGGAGCTCTGTGGGCCAAAAACTTCTTGAGTAACTGCCTCAGAGGTTGGGCACTTGAAATATATGTTGTTGCCATTAATTTGGCTTACTTTGTAGTGAGACCATCAAAGCTGGGTCTGTTTCTATGTGACCTGGAGGACATGGTTTCTGATTTTCTAATGAACATGAGGCAGCAGTGTTGAATTCTCTCTTTGTTGGTAAACTGTGGCCTCATGTGGCTAAGTGTTTCCCCGTGTGGACTGTGAAGTCATTTGGTATTCTCCAATTTTCGTGGTGATTTTGCTGCTGCACTGGGAGTTTGGTATTTGCTTCACAAAATACAATGAGTTCAAATGGGACGAAGTCCTGGAGAGATTTCTGTCACGTCTTCTGTGTCAGTGTCTGCAGGAGAATGCACCAACCAGGCTTCTATCTCACATAGCTTGCCCCCTTGTCCATGGTAACCTGAATCTGAGCATTGCCCTGAAACCTCTCCATATAACAAGATGCCTTTACATATAAGAGTCTGCTGGCTGCACCATGTCAGTCACAATCCATTTGGAAATCAATGGAAGATCCCCAGGGCCCCACCACAGATATTTTATCACACACCTTCACACCACTGCTCTAGGCCCACTACTCACCAGTCTCCAACTTACTGGCATCTCTGTTCTACACCATTTTCATGAAACCAAGTCAATAAAGGCACTGTCTGGTACAATCATGATCAGCAACAAGACATTCAAATGTTCTCCATTGCCATCTGGTGATGGGAAATTCAAAATTGTCATGGTATTTATCTAGCCATTTTTTCACGGATGTAGTTGGAGGCACTGTGGATTTCAATTCATTCTGTAACCATTAAATGGTGGGGAAGCTTATTTAATTGAAAGCTCTGGCGAACTCTCACAGGCAAGTCTTCCCTAAGAGTGGCCAAAAGGTCATATGAAGCCAGGCCTATTGAGGTCTACAATGTGAGGTCCATGTGTGTTTTGACTCTCAACTATGGCTGCCATGTCTTTCAGAATAAAACCATGTGATATCCAGGCTGAGATTCCCAGTGCTCTGTGGAAAGCAACCTTGGGCCTAGATCGACTTCCAAGGGTGGCTCTCATGCGTGGCTAACTAAAATCCCAACACAATTCATGGTAATATTTCTGAGGTTCATTCCAGAACTCAATCTCTAAGGGGAATCACACCAGGTTTTATCACAGGTGGACCCAGTCATGTCTTCCAACTATCACACAAATGACCACAATTAAAACCAAAACACTCCCACATGGCCCTCATCTTCTTCCACATATACACACATCCGAAGCTCTGTCTGGAGGTTTCCATGAGCGGCAAATCCCAAAACAGTGTCCAAAATTAGCTCCCTTGCCCCTCATTTGCTTAAAGTCATGGTGGCATGGACACCCTTCCTGTGAACCAGGTGTGATAAAATAGGCCTGCCTTTAATACGGCTCTGCTTCTTCAATTTGAGGCCTAATGACTGTCGGGTATAGATTTTTTTATGTGAATTGGATTCATGAGAAAACCCAAGAACCTCTGTGCTAGTCTCTCCAGGGCTTTAAAGAACTCATTTGAACCAAAGGATCCCTATTCTCACTTGATGGAGGTCAAGAGCCTTACAGAGGAATGCAAGAGACTTCATGCACAGGGACTGCTCTTTTGGCCATTTTGATTTTGGATTAACACATGGAATGAACCATCAGGTGATGAGAATCTAAGCCACAGCCTCACACAGGTCCACGAGTCTGATTCAGGCACATCCCTTTCCAAAGCAATTAAGCAAAGAGACACTGGTGATGCCCATTCATTTCCATTTAAAAACTGTTAGCTTCAGGCTTCACAGATGTGTGGCCTGAGACAAAGACCTTCGTGACATTCAGGGCAAATGAACAAAAGGTAAGCAAATGGGCCAAAGCAGGGTTTCTCCACAGAGATTTTACAAGTCACACTGATGTCTGAGCTTCTGAGATGCTCCCATTCCCTTCAGGTATCCAGTACATGGCCATGTCACAGAGCTTGGAGGTGGTACATATCTTGGACACAAAATCATGAGCCTATCCTGGAGAGTAGCCAGAATTCAGGAAGAAAACAGGAACTTAGTAAGATAGTAGGTGTTGCCTATTCATAAGGCAAGCCACAGTCCATTCATAAATTGTCCAGGATTAATGCTGGGAAGCTTTGTACTAGACAGGACACATCCATTGATGAATTCTCTTTTCTATGGTCTACAAACACGGACACAGAGAGATATACAGACTTAGAAACACTTGCCATGTCAAAGGACTTACTAGACACAATCCACTCCAAACCAAACATTCTGAATTTCCTGTCTATTATCAGAACATGAGACAAAACCACAAACTCTCACCCACACCCACAAGTCACCTCCTTCCCCCAAGTAGGTCTGTGACTATCCAGAGTGTCCTCTGACTGGTGGGCCATACTATGTTCCCTCGAAATGGCCTGTCCTCTCTGAGATCTGGTCTCCTTGGCCAACTCTGTGAAGTTGTCAGGAGCCAGTGGTGAGCCATTACCTGCTTTCTCAGAAAGGCTCCACTTCAGAGGTCTCCTGGCATTTGGCCATCCTCATATCAGTATGTACCAAGAAAAACTGACACTGTCCTTAGTAAATCCAAACAATAAGTCCACTGGGACTGGGACTGGAACTGGCTCTGTGTGCCTGGCTTCCAGTTCAGGGAGTTCCATCAACAAGTAAGTGAGGTAGGTCACTGCTGGCTTGTGAAAAGCCAGTGGTGGCAGTTGGGTTCTAAAAGTTTTCCTGAGGAGCTGTTTTTTTTTGGCGTGTGTGGTTCTTAAAATAACGTTTGTTTCTTTTGTCAAGTGGCTCCTGAATTGTGCCCAGACAGACTGTGGCATTTGGTGGGCCGCTAGGGGAATGAGTGAGGGTAAGTGATAACGTAAACTGCTCACCCCTGAAGGCAGGGCGAGAGGATGGGTAGCCATTTTAAGATTCCTCTTTTGTTTTGCTCCACTTTTGTTTTAAGTTGCCTGTCCCTGGAGATGGGTAAGATGAAAGAAAAACCGCTCACATCTGAGGAACAGATAGGGAGAAAGGACAGATGGACATTTCAGGAGGATAGAAAAACTATTATAATGATTTCCTCTTGTTCCACATTTGTTTCATTCTGGTTCAGTTTTGTTTGGTGTTATCTTCTTGGGTTGTATTATAGTTATAGTAGAAATATTCAAGTGAAAGAGAAAGTCTCTCGAGCTAGTCAGACAGAGATAAAAATTCAAGTAAAAAAGAAGGTCTCTCGAGCTACCCAGACAGAGGAAAAAATATAGTAAAAGAGAAGGTCACTCGAACTAGTCAGACAGAGGAAAAAATTCAAGTAAAAGAGAAGGCCTCTCAAGCTCGTGAGACAGAGAAAGAAAGTGTAAAGCAGAAAAAGCCATCAGGGGGAAAGTTACAACAGGAGACTGCTACTATCACCTTTCTATCACCAGAGGGTGTAAGTGTCCAGCCAACAGCACCAGCTCTGAAGAAACTGCTACTAACAACTTTCTATCTCCAAAGGACGTAAGTGTCCAACTAACAAGGCCACCTCCATACACTGGAAGGCCCCCAACCTTGGCAGTTGATTGTTGGGATCCTGAGACAAGATCTCAAATATTAACATGCCCTGTATTTGATGCAGGAGTGCAGGGAGTTCACAGTGCTTTAAATTTCAAAACAGTGAAGCAGCTCAAAGAGGCTGTAACAACCTATGGTCCTCAAACACCCTTCACTGTAAGCATGGTCAAATACATTAACAACTTGAAAATGACGCCAGCAGATTGGGCTAATATTTGTAAAGCTGTGCTAAATGGAGGAAAATACCTGTTATGGAAGGTTGGCAATGAGGAATTTTGCAAGGAGACGGCTAGGTGAAATGCAACAGCTGGTTATCCTCAGAGAAATCTTGATATGTTTTTAGGAAAGGGACCTTATGAGGATCAGCAGTAACAAATTGCATATGATCCTGGTGTATACGCACAAATTGCTGTAGATGCAGTTAAGGCATGGAAGACTTTATAAGGGTATGGAGGTTTACAAGGTCAATTATCTAAGGGAATAAGGAGCAAATGAACATTATGCTGAATTTGTAGATAGGCTGCTTCAAACAGCTACCAGAGTTTTGGGGAATACAGAATAAGCAATGATATTACTAAAACAACTGGCTTATGAGCAAGGGGATCGTTGGTGTAGAGAAGTCATTAGACCATGGAAACATGAAGATTTAAAAACATATATGAAATAATGTAGAGACATTAATGAACAAGAGCAAGTCATGGCAGCTGCAATAAAACAGGCTTTAGAACAAGAGCAAGTTGTGGCAGCTGCAGTAAAACAGGCTTTAGATGCCAGGCAAAGAACATGCTACAATTGTGAACAAACAGGACATTTTAAAAAGAATTGCCCCATAGGAGGATTGTTTAAACTAGGTATCAAAGGAGTAGAATACCGGGTATTTTGCCACTATGCCGTAGAGGGAGACATTGGGCTAGTAAATGCCGTTCTCAAACCACCATAGAGGGTACTCCATTATCAAAAAACGAACAAGGACCAGGTGTTTATCCATGATATCATGGAAAAAGGCATCTGGCTACGGAGCCAAAAAATGGACAGGGGGGCCCAATGCTCCGGGGCCCAAAACCATAAATATACGGAGCATAGAAGGAACCCCTCAACCCAATCAGGGTAGTGCCCAGGACACATTGTCCATCAGATACCTCATCAGACAAACCAGAGGGAGTGCAGGGTTGGACATCTGCACCTCTGCCAGAGCAGTACTAACTCCAGAGATGGGAGTTCAAATCATTCCCTCAGGGGTAAAAGGACCTCTTCCCCAAGGAACAGTATGCTTATTATTGGGACAGAGCTCTTCTACTCTAAAAGGACTTATGATAAGTCCTGAGGTAATTGATCCCGATTATGAAGGTGAAATGAAAATTATAGCCAGTTCTCCAAAGGGTATATCAGTAATTTCACCAGGAGATAGAATAGCACAGTTACTAATAATACCAAGCCTACATGATAAATTTTCCAGTCGTGCTGTAGAAAGAGGTGCCAAGGGATTAGGCTCCACAGGTATAGATTGGGCTATGCTTTCTTTAAATTTTGATTCTCGCCCCATGCTAAAACTAAATATTCAAGGACATGAATGTAATGGGCTACTGGATACAGGTGCAGAACTTAGCATCATCTCTTCAAGAATGGCCAAGAAATTGGCCATTACAACAAGCCATTCAAATGCTTTGAGGCCAAGGAGTGGCAACTAATCCCCATAAAAGTGCAATGGTATTAGATTGAAAGGATCCTGAAGGATGTGAAGGAACTATACAGCCATATGTATTGGATCATCTTCCCGTAACTTTATGGGGAAGAGATGTCATAGATCAATTTCGTTTGACATTAACAAATAACATCAACTAAAATGCACCCACTATTATGACTAGACAAGGTTTTAGGAAAGGAAAAAGATTAGAAAAACAAGAACAAGTTATAGCAGCACCAATACAAATATATCAAGGAACAGACAGACATGGGTTTGATTTTAAGAAAGGGCCACTGAGACAATAAAAATTACTTGGAAATCAGAAAGGCCAGTATGAGTTCCTCAGTGGCCCCTGACTAAAGAAAAGGTACAAGCAACCCATGATCTAGTAAAACAACAATTAGCAGAAGGACATATACAGCCGTCTGTATCTCCCCATAATACTCCCATTTTTGTCCTCAAAAAGAAATCTGGTAAATGGAGATTATTGCAAGATTTAAGAGCCATTAAAAATGAGATGGTTATTATGGGACCTGCTCAATTGTGAATTCCTCAATGTTCTGCTTTGCCAAAAACCTGGTATGTTTTAGTTATAGATATTAAAGTTTGTTCTTATTCAATTGCAATTCATCCTGAGGATAGTCCACGTTTTGCATTTACTATCCCTGCATTGAATCATGAAGGTCCTGATAAAAGATCCTAATGGAAAGTACTCCCTCAAGGGATGGCTAACAGCCAACTATGTGTCAAATTTATGTTAACAAATTAATCCAGCGACATAGAAATCAAAATCCTGAATTACAAATATTTCACAATATGGATGGTGTATTATTAGCACAGAAAGCTAAAAACACATTGCTAGAATGTTATGCCAAACTTACAAACTTATTAAAAAATTATAAACTAGAGATAGCAATAGATAAAGTACAATTAAATTTTCCAGGTAATTATTTAGGAGTTCTATTATCCTCAACCATGGTCCATTCACCATAAATTCAAATACGAATAGATCAACTCAAATCACTTAATGACTTTCAAAAGTTATTAGCAGACATAAATTGGATAAAGCCTTATCTAGGTATACCAACAGGAAAGGTGTAACCTATATTTGATATCCTAAAAGGTCCATCAGATCCAAATGCACACCGAATGTTAACACGTGAAGCAAGAAAGGCATTAAAAATCATTGAAACATTTATGGAAAATATTCATTTGGATAGAATTGATATAAGGTTTCCTTTATTATTTATTGTACTACCAACAAAAAAATATTCCTACAGAAGTATTTTTGGCAAGAAGGTCCATTATAATAGATACATTTATCTTATTCTCCTAACACTATTCTTACTAGGTATACTGAGGCTGTAGGACAATTAATGCTCAAAGAAATAAAAGCAGCAAAGGGAGTGTTTGGAATTTCTCTCAATGAAATTATTACTCCATATACTGTGAATCAAATTGATGAGTTAGATAATGAGTTAAATACTTGGGCAATAATCATGTGCAAATCTAATGTTTCATTTGATAACCACTTACCATCTAATCCTTTATTGTCTTTTTGGTCATCGCATCATGTAATTTTTCCAAAAATGACAAGAAAAACACCTATTATAATTGCTCCAAATATATTCACTGATGGGTCAAATAATGGTACAGCAGCAATAGTTACACCTGATCAAACTTTTACATTTTTAGTACCCAAACAATTAGCTCAAAATGTAGAGCTTAATGCAGTATTACAAGCTTTTGTGATGCTTAAAGCATCTGTATTTAATTTATTTTCAGATAATCAGTATATAGTTAGTGCTACAGTATTACTTGAAGATGGTGGTAGGATTTCCCCTTCCTCTACTGTTTTCTCTTTGCTTTCCATTATATAAAGTCTAATCTGGGACAGAAAAGATCCGTTCTTTATAGGACATATCAGGACACATACAGGATTGCCTGGAGCCCTTAGTTTGGGCAATGATTTAGCAGATAAAGCTACACATGACATACATACATATTTTTTCTGCATTAGAAGAAGCTATAAATTTTAATAAAAATTTCCACGTCAATGCTAATACCTTACAAAAGAGTTTTAAAATAACTAAGGAACAAGCTAGACAAATAATAAAACAATGACAAAACTGTGTGACGTTTTTACCACAAGTTAATCTTGGAGTCAATTCTAGAGGATTGATACCTAACCATATTTGGCAGATGGACATCACACACTTGCCAGAATTAGGAAAATTAAAATATTTGCATGTTACAGTTGATATTTCTTCTGGATTTTTGATGGGCTCCCTTCATGCTGGAGAAAAAACTAAAGATGTTATAGCTCATTGCTTACAAAATTTTGCCACTGTGGGCATTCCAAAACAGTTAAAAACAGATAATGCCCCCGGTTATACTTCTACCTCTTTTAAACAATTTTGTCATCATTTGGCATTACTCATATAACAGGAATCCCATACAATCCGCAGGGACAAGGCATAGTTGAAAGAGCTCATCGAACTATTAAAACGTACTTATTAAAGCAAAAAGAAGGAATTGGAAAGGGGTATATATTCCCCAAAGATAAACTTAAAATAACCCTTTTTACTCTAAAGTTTTAAAATTTGGATTCATCACGGCTTAGTGATGCGGAAAGGCATATGTGCCCTAAAAATGTACATAAGCCCAAGGTACTTTGGAAGGATATTCTAACAGAACAATGGAAAGGTCCTGACCCAGTAATTGTCTGGAGTCGGGGGTCTGTTTGTGTGTTTCCACAGGGAGAACAGCAGCCGATTTGGATTCCAGAGAGATTAACTAAGGTCCTGACCCAGTGATTGTCTGGAGTCGGGGGTCTGTTTGTGTGTTTCCACAGGGAGAACAGCAACAGATTTGGATTCCAGAGAGATTAACTAAAGAGATGTCTACAGACCAAAAAGAAGATGATTTGGCTCAAATACATAACAGCTGATATCCAGAACTCCAATTTGGCTATTCTTACATCTGTGACAGAACCAGGATGCTTTTTTCAATATCTATTTTATTATTTTATTACAGATCCAAATTTTTTTTTTTTATTCACGTGATGTAAATGTTTTAATTTAAATTGGGTAAACACCAGTTGAGGACTGTTTTAAAATGTGAACAATAAAGGAGCTTAACAGATCAGTTTGTTTACTTTCACCTTTCCTTTTCATTTTCTTTAATAATTTTCTTCAATTCAATGTAAATTGTTAAGAAAATTGTTTCCTTTTAGTGCCTTCTGGAATGTTACATAATATTTTCTTTAGGCATTATTGCCAGAATTCCTATCTTCATCTCAGTGCCTGTGAAGACAAAGATAAAACCAATCTACAGCTTCTGCAATAGCCATCACTGAACTGCTTATAGAACTTGCCTGGACTATGTATCACTTGTATGCATTGTGAACTCACCTGCATGCATTGTGAACTATCTGTTGGTGCAGCAACTTGTGGTAGTGTTGTGGTATTTTTGCTGATGATGTCATCGGTGGTACAATTTTTCCAAAAGGAGCCATCAATTGGCTTGGTGTATCCTCCTCCCTTCTGCTTGTCATGGTCATTCAGCTAAAATTTGGGGGCCAATAGAGGTGAGGCAAAGAACCTCACCCACCCGCTCTTACAAAGACCTCTCCACAGGTGTAGCTGTATACTGGACCTGTAGTCAGTGACAAGTAAGAACCAATTGCAGTGGTACCAACCTAAGACAGGAGGCTTACACCTAAAGGTCAGCTCATTCGATAATGGGTAAGGACCATATGTACTATTGGACAACCTAAGGCAGGCACAAGCCCTAAGCCACATGCTTGTTGTTTAAACAGAGAGGGGGAGATGTTGAGAGCCACATCCAAAGGGGCCAAAGCAAACTTTCAGACTACCAGGTGAAGATTGGCTCACAGCGGACCCAGCAACATCTAGCTGATTGGCTAATCTGTGGTGATGCTCATTGAAGATGCTCATTAAGCTGTTTCCCCACCCTTTAAGACTGCAAGCTGATGATTGGCTCACAGAAGCCCCAGCAACATCTAGCTGATGGCTCTTCTGCGGTGATGCTCATTGGGCTATTTCCCCACCCTTTCAGACTACGGAGTTCCTCATTGGGTGACTTTTTTGGCTCTGCCCACATGACCCAGCAAATCGACCTCAAGAGCACGAGGAGTGGGGAGGTTGAGAGGCTTGTGGGAAGCCGGTGGTGGCAGTTGGGCTCTGAGGGTTTTTCCCGACGAGGTATTATTTTGGCATGTGTGGTTCTAAAAATAAAGTTAGTTTCTTTTGACAAGTGGCTCCTGAATTGTGCCCAGCTAGACTGCAGCAATCGTAATGTGATAGAGAAAAATAATCCAAACAGAATAAAAATACAAGCAGTTCAGAGGAGGCATGGTGTATAGTTGGATATACCTTTTGGTTGATGAAGGGTAGGTGTTATAAATCTAGTCAATTTTAAATTGAAATAGTTCTCCATGTGTTTTAAAGTTACCAAATATATGAATTCTTGTCTCCCATTATCGGCAGCCCATTCAGCACATATATTTTTGTATGCACATATAGAATCCTACCTGGTGTCACACGTACATTCTTGTGAGGTGGCTGACTTGGCAGATACCAATTGTGAAAAGAGATCACTCCTCCTAAACGTTTTTGGAATTGAAAATTAAAACTATGGGTGATCTTCCTAGTTGAACAACATAATACATAAATCCATGTTCACTAAAATGAATATATTTGGATCTCTGGATGATATATATTTCATGATGAATTTCGATTGGCATATATATTGCAACCTTTTAATGTCTGTGCATGTGCATGTGTATATATATATATACTCTCCAGATTTTTCAGAATATAAAATATATGTGTCTTATTATACAATCCCTAAATGCATTCATATTCATGTATGTGGATTTATAATCAAATGTTCACAAAATTATTCTCAGAAATATTCATCAACCTTAAATACATACTGTTTCCTAGTACTGAAATCTAAATTCAGTGAATGGTGCATAGAAATCCTAATTTTTCTACAGTAACTGACCCACTTTTACATCAATGCAAGTAGATTCCTGTGGGACATGATGTGTATTTTTACATTCATTTTTATTCAACACTGTTACATGACTATTTCTTCAGTTTATGCACATCATAGGATATATATTTCATTCACAAGTTCACAAATTTATAGGCCTTTGTTTTACTTTCAATCACTTCCTGCTTCAGTACACAAGTATTCCTCCATGTTTTTTGACTGGTCTTTTCATGAGACTTCTTTTTATTTTAGATTTCAATAATCACTTTTGAAGCAAAACTCACACACACTTCATGATAAACCATAACCCTAATATTACCATTAGATGTATAAATGGTTGTAATGAATGTATGTATATCAATATAAGATTTCCTGCATATTTTCAGATATCAATTCAATCCAGTATTTAAAGTTGGAAACAGTTATATTATTTATTCACAGTATGTTATATTCATTCATTATATCTATATTCATAGACACAGGGTACACCTATTTGTACACCCAATACTAATTTATACATCTTCAAAATATTGCCAACAGAAATGGTGGACGAAATACTCATGTCACCTGATCTACATATACACTTTTTCACAGTAATATTCTGGACACAAAATGCAACGTTCACACTTATGATTGTACCAAAGCCTAAATGGAAAGTGAACAGGGATTACTAAAAACATACAAGTCCAGATTGCCTAATGTTCTCAAATGTCAATCCTATTGGTGACTAAATATTTGTTTCTTACTAAGATTGTATATTGAACCTGTACCCTGTTGAAAATGTCTAATCCTATCAGTCAATTTATACATTGCCTGATTTCTTAATGTCTCTAATGATATCTGCTTCCCTATATATTTTGCCCAGTTCATCATTGTGTCTGACTCTTCACATGTGCTGACATTTACATTCACTCTCTACCGGAAACCCTATTGCTAAAGAACTTTTTGTCCAAATCCTATACTCCCTCTTCTTCCAAAACATACTGACTATCTTCCAAATCCTACTGACTATCCTTTTTTGAGTGGATGTTTTCTTCTACATGCAATCATCCAATTTACAAGGTCCTATTCCATTGTATATCGATTTATCTGAGACATCTGTGCAGAAGTTATTTCAAAGCTAAGTATACCAATCAAGTCCCCGATCCTCTTCTGGGCTTCAAATCTTACCTAGATTTCTGTTTTCATACTTACATTTCACCTGTATATTCTTGTAACTGTCACAGGTTCCAAATACCATTATTCATCTCACAGAATGATTCCTAATCCAAATCGAACCTGTTATTACCCTAACCATACACTGTTCCCACAATCTAACTTTACAGAAAAGAAGGGACAGATTTGGTCTTACAATACAGGAGTGAAGGGGATCATCCACCTTTTGAGAACCTCAAAGGTCCATGACAAAATAATCCCTGGAGAAGTTGTAGGCACCAATGAAAGACCTGAGGTAGGAAAAGTCAACTTCCATGGTAAACAACATGGTCAGGATGAAGGGATGTGTCTGAATCAGCCTCTTTCATCTTAATGTAGAGAAGATGGACCAAACCAGGCCTGTGTGGCGAGCTCTTCCCGGGTGCCAATGGTTGATATACCATTCTAACTTGTGAAAATGTCACAGGAATAGGGGCACCCTCAATCTCATTGGACCCTTGGAAGCAACTGTTAGGACAAAGTGGTTGCCAAGGCAGTGACTTCATTCACTTCCTGAAGGAAGTTACCTCACATAACTTCCTTAGTAATTGAACTCTATAAACTTGGGATTCATGAAGACAGGCAACAACAGCCAGTCCCAGTCCCAGTCCCAGTGGTCTCACTTGTTTGGATTTACCAAGGGAAGAGTCAGTCTTTCTTAGTACCTACTGATATGAGGATGGCCAAATGCCAGGAAAGCTCTGAAGAGGGGCCTTTCCTGAGAAAGCAGATAGTGGCTCACCACTGGCTTCTGACAACTTCACAGAGTTGGCCAAGGAGAGCAGAACTGAGACAGCAAAGTCGATCTCGTGGAAAAATAGTATGGCCCACCAGTCATTGGACACTCCGGATAGTCACAGACCTACATGGGGGAAGGAAGTGCCTTTGTGGATGTGGATGTGAATTTGTGGTTTTGTCTCATGTTCTGAGAATAGGTAGGAAAGACGATTTGTTTCATTTGGAGTGGACTGTTTCTAGTATGTTCTTTGACAAGGTGAGTGCTTCTATGTCTGTGTATCCCACTCTGCCCGTGGTTGTAGTATTAGAAAAGAGAATGCATCAACGGACATGTCCTGTCTAGTAGAAAGCTTCCCAGTATTCATCCTGCCAATTTATGAATGGACTGTGGCTAGCCTTATCAATGGGCAAAACCTACTATCTTCCTAATTTCCGGTTTTCTTTCTGAATTCTGGACACTCTCCATAATAGGCTCATGGTTTTGTGTCCAAGATAAGTACCACCTCCAAGCTCTGTCACATGGCCATGTACTGCATAGCTAAAGGGAATGGGAGCATCTCAGAAAACTCAGATATCAGTGTTACCAGGAAAGTCTCAGTGGAGAAACCCTGCTTTGGGCCATTTGCGTACCTATTGTTCTATAGCCCTGAATGTAAAGAAGGTCTTTTGTTAAGGCCAGCCCCATGTGAAGCCTGAGGAAATCATTATTCAAATGGAAATGAATTTGGAACACCTATGGCTCTTTGCTTAATTGCTTTGGAAAGGGAAGTGTCTGAATCAGCCTCTTGGCCCTGTGTGAGGCAGTGGCTTAGATTCTCAGCACCTGATGGATCTAAAGAAAGATCCCATGTGTGCATCCATAAACAAAATGCAAAAAGATCAGTCATTGTAGATGAAGTCTCTCACCTTCCTCTGTTAGGTTTCTGACCTCCATCAAGTGTGAATAGGGACCCTTGGGTCAAATGAGTTCTTCAAAGCCCTGCAGATGTGCTAGTGTTTCCTCATGACTCCAAATCAAGTAAAGAATCTATACCTGACAGTCAGTAGGCCTCAAATACTAAAAGCAGAGAAGTATTAATGGCAAGCCTATTTGATCACTCATGGTTCACAGGAAGGGTGTCCAGGCCACCCTGACTTTAGGCAAATGAGGTGCAAGGGAGCATATTTTGGACACTGTCTTGAGCTGTGCCACTCATGGAAACCTATAGCCAGAGGTTATGATGAGTGTTTATATGGAAGAAAATGAGGGCCATGTGGGAGTGTTTTGGTTTTAATTGTGGTCATTTGTGTCGCATTTGGAAGAGATGACTGGGTCCACCAGGGTTTGAACTTTTGTGTGATTTCCCCTTATAGACTGAGTTCTGGAACTGACCTCAGAGAATAATTGCCATGAATTGTGTTGGGATTATAGGAGGCCACGCATGAGAGACACCCTTGGAATCTGAGATCTAGGCCCAGGTTGGTTTTCCACAGAGCACTGGGAATCTCACTCAGGAAATCACATCATTTTATTCTGAAAAAGTTTGCAGCCATAGTTGAGAGTCAAAACACACATGGACCTCACATTGTAGACCACAATGGGCCTGGCTTCATGTGACCTTTTGGCCACTCTTTGGGAAGCCTTACCTATGAGAGTTCTCCAGAGCTTTCATTGAAATGAGCTTCCTCACCATTTTTTGGTTCCTGAATGAATTGAAACCCACAGTTCCTCCAACTACATCCTTGAAAAATGGCTAAATAAATACCATGAAATTTTTGAAATTCTCATGACCAGGTGGCACTGGAGAACCTTTGGATGTCCTGTTGCTGATGAGTATATCATACAGTTTCTTGATTGACTGGGTTTCATGAAAATGGTGTAGAACAGTGATGCCAGTAAGTTGGAGACTGCTGAGAAGTGGGCCTAGAGCAGTGGTGTGCAGGTGTGTAATAAAACATCTGTGGTGGGGTAATGTGGATCTGCCATTGACTTCCAAATGGCTTGTGACTGACATAGTGTAGCCAGCAGACCCTTTTATGTAAAGGCATCTTGTTATATGGAGAGTTTTCTGGACAGTGTTCAGAATCAGGTTGCTATGTTCAAGGGGGCAAGCTATGTGGGATAGAGGCCTGGTTGGTGCATTCTCCTGAAGATCCTGACCTACCACACGTGACGCAAGTCCCTCTAGCACTGCGTCCCATTTGAACTCCTTGTATTTCATGAAGCAAATTCTAAACTCCCAGTGCAGCAGCAAGAAACACCACAAAAAGTGGAGGATGAACAAATGGCCTTAAAGTCCACAGGGGGAGACACTTAGCCCCCAGTGGCCACAGTATACCTACAAAGAGAGAATTCAGCACTGATGCCTCATTTTCATTGGAAAATAAGAAACAATGTCCATCAGGTCAAATGTATGAAAAACCAGATTTAATGGTCTCACTACAAAGGAAGCTAAAGCTCCTGACAACAACATATATTTCAAGTGCCCAACCTCAGTGGCAGTTTCTCAAGAAGTCTTTAGGCCAGCAAAGCTCCATTTTTGTGGAGTGTTTATCCTGTCCCTTACTTCTGTAAACTCCTCCACCACCTTCAAGTTTGTGAACAAGTGAGCATATTCCATTCCTGATGTGTATTCACAGATTTTCGAACTCTTCTCCTCTAATTGTGTCTTACTTGGGGTGAAGGTAATGTCAAGGCATTGTTCTGGATGAGAGTGGGAAGATTTTTCTTAGCACATATTTACATAAACATTGGATAACTTTTCCAATTTTCCATTCGAAATACTGAATCCCTGACACTAACCCATACCCTCTAGACTCTGACTACTTATCCTAATATGATGGAGAAGAATAATCGAAACAGAATAGAAATACAAGGAGTTCAGAGGAGGCATGGTGTATAGTTGGATTTGCCTTTTGCATTATATAGTGTAGGAGTTATAAATCTAGTCAATTTTTTGTTGAAATTGTTCTCCATGTGTTTTTAAAGTTATCAAATATGTGAATTCCTGTCTCACTTTCTCTGTAGCCTATTTGCACAAGTATTTTAATATGCACATATAGAATCCTACAAGGTACAAACGTACATTCTTGTGAGTTTGCTGACTTGGCAGAAACAAATTGTGAGAAGAGATCACTTCTCCTAAACGCTGTTGGAAGTCAAAATTCGACCTCTGGGTGAGATTCCTAATTGAACAACATTATACATAAATCCTTGTTCAGCAAAATGAATATTTTTGGATCTTTGGATGATATATATTTCATGGTGAATTTTGATTGGCATATATATTGCTGCTTTTTAGTGTCTGTATATATATATAGACACACACACACAAAGTCTCCAGATTTTTCAAAATATGAAATACATGTGTTTTATTATACATTCCCTAAATTCATTCATATTCATATATGTGGATTTATAATCAACTTTTCACAAGATTATCCTCAGAAATATTCATCCACCTGAAATACATATTTGTTTCCTAGTACTAAAATCTATCTTCAGTGAATGGTGCATACAAACCCTAATATTAATACAGTAACTGACCCAGATTAACATCAATGCAAATTGGTTTCTATGGGACATGATGTGTATTTTGACGTTCATTTTGATTCAAAACCGGTACATTACTATTTCTTCAGTTAATGCACATTATAGGATATATATTTCATCTACAAGTTCGCAAATTTAGAGGCATTTGTTTCACTTTCAATCACTTCCTGCTTCAGAACACATGTATTTTTCCATGTTTCTTGACGGGTCTTTTCATGAGACTTCTTTCCAAACACATTATTTTTCATTTCCATAATCACTTTTGAAGCAAAACTCAAACACCCTTCATGATAAACCATTACCTTAATTTTACCATTAGATGTATAACTAGTTGGAATGAATGTACGTATATCAATATAACATTTCTTATATATTTTAAGATATGAATCCAATGCATTATTTAAAGTGGAACCAGTTATATTATTTATTCACAGTATCGTCTATTCATGCATTATCTCTATATTCATAGACACAGGGTACACCTCTTTGTAACCCCAATACTAACTTATTCATCTTCAAAATATTGCTTTCAGAAATGGTGGAAGAATTACTCATGTCACCTGATCTACATATACATTTCACTACAGTAAAATTCTGGACACAAAATGCAAAGGTCACACTTCTGATTGTACCAAAGCCTAAATTGAAAGTGAACATGGATTACTAAACACAGCCATGAGCAGGTTTCCTAATGCTCTCAAATATCAATCCAATTGGTGACTACATATTGTTTTATGCCTAAGATTATATCTTCAAACTCAACCCTGTTGAAAATGTCTAATCTTATCACCCACTTAATACTTTGTCTGATTTTGTAATGTCCCTATTGATATCTGTTTTCCTACATATTTTCTCCAGTTCACCATTGTGACTTACTCTTCACATGGGCTGACATTCACATTCACGCTCTAAACGAAACCCTATTGTTAAAGAACATTTTTTTTCCAAAACATATACTCATTCTTCTTCCTAAACCTAACGACTATCTTCCTAATCCTACCGATTATCCCTTTTTTACTGGATGTTCTCTTCTATATTCAATCATCCAAGTAGACATTGGGCGAGCTTCAGAGGACGAGACCACCAAAAGACTATCTCATGCAACAGCAAATGGTTTATTGGGGGTCCAGCATGCGTGGGCTCAGAGCTCACTTGAATAGTGCAGAAAGCCCTGAGAGGAGCTTAAGCAGAGCTTATATACTTTCCTTGGGGAGGGCAGGGAGCGAATTTTATTGATGGGTCAGGGTGAGTGGGCGGGTTGCAAGCAAACAGATGAGGGAGTGCATTCTGAAGTTTGGCAGTTGGGGACAGGACATTCTGGAAACAATTTAGCAAAAAGTTCTCAAGATTAAAACAGTGTTTTGTTAACCATACAGAAAAACAGGAAGTGACAAGTACCTATTTTATTTACCTTTCATTCCCCACTTCTTCTTCTGGCTACTTTTAATCATAAAAGTGATCATTGGGGGGTGTCACATTCTATGTCTGCTAGTGGGGTATTACCATAAGTTTAACTTGTCCAATTTGAGCTTGGGGAAAAAAAAATTACATGGTTGAGCAAACAGGGTTTTATAGTTAGCAATAATATGTAGATTATTATTGGACAGGCCAGGGTGGATAAAAACGTAGTCAAACAGGGGGACTATGTGAACCATTACTCAAACCACCCTTTTTGGGCCTCTCTCTCTTTAATTGATGCTCTTCAAGGTGTCTTTTTAATTTACTCATAAATTTTTTTACAACTCCTGTATGGTTGGAAAAAGCACAACATTCTTCCCTCAATGCAGCACAAAGGCCCCTTTCTCTCATGAAGAGGAGGTCCAACCCTCAACTGTTCTGTAAAACAACTTCAGAGAGAGAGGTTAAAGATTCCTGCAAAGCTGTGATGGAGGTTTCTAATATTTTTAAGTTTTGGTCTATTGCTGCTTCTAATTGGGTCAATTGTTGTGTCCCATGGACCAGGGCAGTGGTTCCTGTGCCTACACCTGCAGCAACTCCTATTCCTGATAGAATGGCTAAAGTGAGGGCCATATGTTCCCAGTGAAACCGGGTTGTATGCCCCCCCCCCATTTGATCTTCAAATGAACCTGTGTCATGATAGAGCACTCTGGGAAACATCTGCACCATTACACAATTAATCACATCCATTGCCCATTTCATGAAATCATAAACAATGTTTAAGTATATAGAAGTATACTGTTGTAGGGACGGACAAGGCAAGGCAAATAAGATAGCACCAAAGACAGGTAAACAGTCCTAGTTGGTTGCAACCGGATTCAGAGAGCATTGCTTCAGTTGTAATCAATTAATCTTCTGAATCCCAAGTTTAGGTAGTTTCAAAATTTTGTACCCAACATGTTAGGGAAGGGGCTCAAAAGTTTACAGTCTGCAGAAGTTCCCCAAAAGCTGTTTTGTTTCTGTTTTTTCCTCTCTTCTGGGCAAGTTAACTTTTCAAAGACAACTGGGTGGGAGAGAGCTTTTACTTCCTTTTCTTTTTCCCCCTGCCAGCTGTTACCATGGAGCCCAGTTGGTAACTTCTTTATCTTAGAAATGTTGCCATCTCTGTGAAGCACCAGCTCAAGGCCAGAGGCCATGTTCACATTATTTGTGAAAAACTAGTAAGGGGATGTCTAGCTTAGGAGTGCTGATTTTTTTGAGCCAGTGTTCAAGTGGAACAGGGCAATGAAAAAGAGAAAGTTCATCTACACTGAAATCTATTATAGGGACTCTTTTGCTGAAAGTCCTAAAGTCAGCCATGGTGAAGACTTCTGGAGAAGGTCAGTTAAGACTTTTATGTGCGCCTGGTACAGAGGGGGAAGACGGGGAGGTCAGGGCTGAGAGCAGCTTCGTGGATCTGAGAATGAGATTGAGATTTGCTAAAGAATAATGGGAAAGGGGTTTGGGATATTACTAGCAACAAAACTTGAGCAGTTTTACAGGTAGACCAGAGGGGAAGACGGGAGTGAGTATCCCAAAAAGCCTGTGAGGGACTTTAAATTCTTATTAACCTGTTATCAGTGATTAAAAAACAACTTTAAAGGCCATTTTAATTATATTTGGATAGGGGTCTGAGGGCTCTCCTCAGTTTTTTTGAGCTTTGGGTTAGCTGGTAAGAGGACCTGGTGGGACCCGGTGCGGGCGCTGACAGGAGAAGAGAGGAGTGAGTGGGTGGAGGGGTACCTCAGTACCTGCTACTCAGTAAGGGGGCAATGATCTGAGAACCGGCGGTGTTTTGGGTTTTTGATCCAGTATTTGGAGGGGAGAAATCAGGTTGCTCAGGTTGGAGTGAAAGAGGATAGTCTGGAGCAGAAGTCTGAGGGTGAGGACTCATTGGAGAAGCATAGTACAGGATGTGAGTGAAGGAAGGAAAGTGCCTCCACATAGGGGAATACCCTTTCACCCTGTTGAGCACTTGCAGAAGTTAAAAAGGTCATGCAGTATTTGAGCATCTAGAGACCTCTCTGTGGGCCATCGGTTTTGGTTATCTTATTGGTAATATGGCCAATGCTGTGTACAGAATTTGATGAGGAGTTCGGGTTCCATCAGGCAGCCCCTGTATGCTCAAATAACCATGACTTACAGAAAAAGTCAGCTTTTCACCCACGCAGCCGAGGTTGTTTGTGGCTTTGATAGTCCGCCGGTTAAACATAGTAATCTAAGCTAGCCAACCTGTATCTAGCTTGCCTGTCCCTACATCCATAATGTTTGTTTCCATTATCTATGGTTCGGAAGGGATTTAATGGAATTTTAGTGGGATCCTCTTAATCAGGGATATCCCAATAGGAAAGACCTATAGTCAGGTGACAAATGTCTGGGTGGAGAGATGGCAAGCAGGTCCCTAAGGGGGCTATATGCGAGTTACATTATATTTCTTGTCCAGTAGGATTTGTGATCAGCCATCGCTGCTGAACGGGCTGATGAGGGTTAGGACTACTGGTGGTCAAAGGGAGAGTCTGTAGCCTTATCCACATGGTGAATATGCAATTTGAAAGGGTTACCAGTCTTTTCCAGTTTCCAGCCAGAGTCTGGACAGGGCGCAGGCTTGAGATGAGAGGCCTGGATCCAGGAAGTGATTCTGTCTACCTTTACCACTGTAGGTGTTATAAGTAGCACCTGGTATGGTCCTTTCCAGCAGGGTTCAAGGGATGATACCTGATGACATCTTACGTAGATGAAGTGTCTTACTTGAATTCACTGTGGAGTCCCCTCGTCCCCAGTTTGGTAGGCAGTGGCCAGCTGTTTTCACAGGTATCGCTGAGGTCTTTCAAGTGCTTAAAGACTGTCAAGCAAGGAGGAGTGTAAGGGATCCTTAGGTCTTAGAGTTGGGGTTAGGTCCCTTACTGGAGGAGGAGCACCATAGACAATTTCATAGGGGGTGAGGTTACACAAAGAAACAGAGGGAGAATTTCTTGCATGAAACAGTGCATAAGGCAAGAGCATAGTCCAATCTTTTATGCAGGTCTCTAAGCTTAATTTCATTAAGGTCTCTTTAATGGTTCTATTCATTTTTTCTACCTGTGCTGAACTCTGGGGTCCATAAGCACAATGAAACTTCCAATTAATCCCCAGGGTCTTGGCTAACCCCTAACGTACCAGGGCCATGAATGCAGGTCCATTATCAGACGCTGTTACCTTAGGCAGGCCATATGTTGGAAAAATATTTTCCAGGATCTTCTTGACCACAATTTGTGCTGTTTCTTTCTTTTTTTTTTTGTGGGGAAGGCTTCAATCCATCCTGAAAATGTATCTACAAAGACTAGGAGATACTTAAGTTCATACCTTGCATGCTTAATTTTAGAAAAGTTCACTTCCCAGAATTTTCCTGGTCTTGTTCCTCATATGTGCTTTCCTGAAGGAAGCTTGGAAGGGTAAGCATTAACCAATTGATGGACCCAACAGGCTTTTGTTACCCATTCAGTGATTTCCTTTTGCTGTTTTTCAGTTATGTAGGTCTGATGCGGAGAAAGGCCAATACTGGTAGGCTTGCATTTTTCCCTCATGACCATCGTCAATCATTGGCCCATAGGGACAGAGGGGGAGCATCACGGGAGTTCCAGGGTTTTCAATCATTCGCTGCTGGCGAGTTCCTTTAGCAGGGCCAGCTTCCTCAAGGGAAGGAGTGGCTGTGTGTGCCACCGGGGAGCTATCTGGACGGCGCTGTGCTCCTCCAATTGTGGAGAGGCTGAGTCAGCAGCAGGGGAATCACTTAGAGAGTGATGGGGGTTGGGGGATGAAGGCAGAGGATAAGAAGGGGGAGGAGAATCCAGTAGAGTCGAATCTTGTGACTCAGGGAGAACAGAGGGTGGAGGAGGAAGAAGAGCAGAGGGTTTGAGAAATCATGGGGGAAGGAGTAGGAGAGGGGGCAGGGGCAAGGAAAGGCTTCACCCATGGAGGAGAAGATTTGCAGAGGTCCTGACAAGTTAAGATATATGGCTGTTGATTCAGATGGCTATGTGGCCCTGGCTGAAAGACAATATCTCTGACTTTTTAAATTAGTGGGAAGTAGAAAGATCCTTCTAGAGGCCATCCAACTCCAAAGGTGGGCCATTCTGAGGCACAGAGAGTCTGCCATTTCTGGCATTTTACTGAAAAAGAAAGATCCTGAGCCCTTAAGCAAAATTTAGTCCAGTGATAATGGGTCAGGGAGAGAGACATTGAAGTGCTCTGTCACATAATGAAAGATACACAAACAATGAAAGCAACAACACACGGGTCTCTCGTCCGCCACTGCTGGATCTCAGTGGAACCTCCATATGTAAAGGTCGGGCGAGCATAGGAGGAAGAGACCACAAAAAGACTGTCGCATGCAACAGCAAAGGGTTTATTAGGGATCCAGCATGCTGGGGCTCAGAGAATAGAGCAGAGAGCGCTGAGAACAGCTTAAGCAGCGCTTAAATAATTTCCTTTGGAGAGGGCAGTGAGGAAAGTTTTTTGATGGGTCCGGGTGAGTGGGCAGTTTGCATGCAAACGGGTGAGGGAGTACATTCTGCAGTTTTACAGTTGGGGACAGCACATTCTGGGAACAAGATTAGCAAAGGGTTCTCAAGATTTGAAAAGTGTTTTGTTAAGCATACAGAAAAACAGAAAGTGACAAGTCCCTATTCCGTTAACCTTTCACTACGGACTATCCATATTTGAGTGGATGTTCTCTTCTACATTCAATCATCCAAGGTACAAGGTCCTAGGCCATTGTATATCGATTAATCTGACACATCTGTGAAGAACGTAATTCAAAGCTAAGTATCCCAATCAAGGGCCAAATGCTTTTCTGTGCTTCAAATCTTACCTAGATTTCTGTTTTCATACATATATTTCACCTATATATTCTCATACATATCTCAGGTTCCCAATACCATTATTCATCTAGCAGAATGATTCCTAACCCAAATCGAACATGCTATTAACCCTAACCATACACTGTTCCCTCAATCTAAAGTTACAGAAGAGCAGGGACAGAGTTGGTCTTACAATACAGGAATGTAGTGGATCTTCCACATGCTGAGAACCTCAAAGGTCCATGCAGAAATGATTCCTGGAGTAGATGTAGGCAGCTATGAAAGACCTGGGAGAGTAAAAGTCATTTTCCATGGCAAACAAACTGGTCAGGATGAAGGGTTGTGTCTCACTCATCTTCTCTCTTCTTAATGCAGAGAAGATAGACCAAACCACCCCTGTGTGAAGAGCTGTTCCCGGCTTCCTATGGTTGATATACCAATCTAACTTGTGAGAGTGTCACAGGAAGTAGGGGCAGCCGCAATCTCATGTAACCCTTGGAAGCAACTGTTAGGACAAAGTGGTTGCCAAGGCAGTGACCTCATTCAGTTCCTGAAGGAAGACACCTCACATCACTTCTTGGTGATGAAACTCTCTGAACTTGGGATCCAGGAAGCCAGACATCCAGAGCCAGTCCCAGTCCCACTCCCAGTGGGTTCACTTGTTTGGAATTACCAAGTACAGAGTCAGTCTTTCTTGGTACCTACTGATGTGAGGATGGCCAAATGCCAGGAAAGCTCTGAAGAGGGGCTTTTCCTGAGAAAACAGGTAGTGGCTCACCGCTCGCTCCTGACAACTTCACAGAGTTGGCCAAGGAGACCAGATCTGAGACAGGAAAGGCCATTTCGTGGGAACTTAGTATGGCACAGCAGTCAGAGGACACTCCGGATAGTCACAGACCTACTTGGGGAAAGGAGGTGCATTTGTGGGTTTGGGTGTGAGTTTGTGGTTTTGTGTCATGATCTGAGAATAGGTAGGAAAAACGGTTTGTTGGTTTGGAGTGTAATGTTTCTACTAAGTCGTTTCACAAGGCGTGTGTTTCTATGTCTGTGTATCTCACTGTGTCCGTGGTTGTAGACATTAGAAAAAAGAATGCATCAATGGATGTGTCCTGTCTAGTAGAAAGCTTCCCAGAATTCATCGTGCCCAATTAATGAATGGAGAAGGGCTTGCCTTATCAATGGACAACACCTGCTATTTTCTTATGTTCTGGTTTTCTTCCTGAATTCTGGCCACTCTCTAGAATAGGCTCATGGATTTGTTTCCAAGATATGTACCACCTCCAAGCACTTTCACATGGCCATGTACTGGATACCTGAAGGGAATGGCGAGCATCTCAGAAAACTCAGATATCAGTGTGACTACTAATGTCTCAGTGGAGGAACCCTGGTTGGGCCTTTTGCTTACCTATTGTTCTTTTTCCCTGAAAGTCAGGAAGGTCTTTGCCACAGGCCACCCCTTTGTGAAGCCTGAAGAAAACAGTTTTTAAATGGAAATGAATGGGCATCACCTGTTGGTCTTTGCTTAATTGCTTTGAAATGGAATGTGTCTGAATCAGGTGCTTGGCCCTCTTTGAGGCTGTGGCTTAGATTGTCAGCACCTGATGAATGTAAAGAAAGATCCCATATGTGCATCTAAAACCAAAACGGCCAATAAAGTAGTCATTGTGGATGAAGTCTATCGCCTTCCTCTGTAAGGTTCCTGACTTCCTTCAAGTGAGAATAGGGATCCTTTGGGTCAAATGAGTTCTTTAAAGCCCAGCAGAGGCTAGCCCATTGACGCTTGCATTTTCTCATGACTCCAATACACATAAAGAATCTAATCCCTACAGTCAGTAGGCCTCAAATTGGAGAAGAGGACAAGTATTACAGGCAGGACTACTGGATCACTCCTGGTTCACAGGAAGGGTGTCCAGGCCACTCAAACTTTAGGCAAATGATGGGCAAGGGAGCTTTTTTTCGACACTGTCTTGGACTTTGCCCCTCATGGACACCTCTAGCAAGAGGTAATGAAGAGTGTCTATATGGAAGAAAATGAGGGCCATGTGGTAGTGTTTTGGTTTCAATTGTGGTTATTTGTGTGGTGGTTGGAAGAGATGACTGGGTCTACCTGGGTTTGAAATCTGATGTGATTCCCCTTAGAGACTGAGTTCTGAAACTGACCTTAGAGAAGTATTGCCATGAATTGTGTTGGGATTTTAGGAGGCCACGCATGAGAGTCACACTTGGAAACTGAGATATAGGCCTAGGGTGGCTTTGCACAGAGCACTGTGAATCTCAGCCAGGATATCACATGATCTTATTCTTAAAGACATGGCAGCCATATTTGAGAATCAAAACAAACATGGACCTCACATTGTATACCTCAATGAGCCTGACTTCATGTGACCTTTTGGTCACTCTTTGGAAAGACTTCCTGTTACAGTTCTCCAGAGCTTTCATTGAAATGAGTTTCCTCACCATTTAATGGTTCCAGAATGAGTTGAAACACACAGTGTCTCCAACTTCATCCTTGAAAAATTGCTAGATAAATACCATAAAAATTTGAATTTCCCAAGACCAGGTTGCACTGGGGAACCTTTTGATGTTTTACGTCTGATAATGAGTGTATCAGGCAGTGCCTTGATTGACTGGGATTCATGAAAATGGTGTAGCAAAGAGATACCAGTAAGTTGGAGCCTGCTGAGTGGTGGGCCTAGAGCAGAGGTGGGAAGGTGTATGATAAAACATCTGTGTGGTGCCATGTGGATATACCATTGGCTCCAAATGACTTGTGACTGACATGGTGCAACCAGCAGAATGTTCTATGTAAAGGCATATTGTTAAATGGAGAGGTTTCAGTGCAATGTTTAGAACCATGTTGCTATGGACAAGGGGACAAGCTATGAGGGATAGAAGCCTGGATGGTGCATTCACATGAGAACCCTAACCCACCGCATGTGACAGAACTCACTATAGCACTGTGTCTCAGTTGACCTCCTTGTATTTCATGAAGCAAATACCAAACTCCCAGTGAAGCAGCAAGAAACACAATGAAAATTGTAGGATGACCAAATGGCTTCACAGTCCATATGGGGAGAAACTTAGCCCAAAGTGGCCACAATTTACCTACAAAGGGAGAATTCAGCACGATGCGTCATGTTCATTGGAAAATAAAAACCATGTCCTCCAGGTCACATAGATGCAGACCCAGCTATGATGGTCTCACTAAAAAAAAAAAAAGCAAAAGCTCCTGACAACAACATATATTTCAAGTGCCCAACCTCATAGGCAGTTTCTCAAGAAGTCTTTAGGGCACCAGAGCGCCATGTTTGTGGAATGTTAACCCCGTCCCTTATTTTGCGAAACTCCTCTAACACCTCCAAGGTTGTGAACTCCTGAGCATATTCCATTCCAGATATGTATTCACATATTTTTTAACTCTTCTTCTCTAATTGTGTATTACTTGGGCCAGAGGTAATGACAATGCATTGTTCTGGATGAGAGTGGGAAGATTTTTGTGTAGCACATTTTTGCATTCACATTGGATTCATTTTCCAATTTTCCATTTGAAATACTGAATCCCTGACACTAACCCCTACCCTACTAGACTCTGAGTACTAATCTTAATATGATGTAGAAAAATAACTCAAACAGAATAGAAATACAAGCAGTTCAGAGGAGGGTTGGTGTATAGTTGGGCTTGCCTTTTGCAATATATAGGGTAGGAGTTATAAATCTAGTCAATTTTAAATGAAGAAGTTCTCCCTGTGTTTTTAAAGTTAACAAATATGTGAATCCCTGTCTCCCTTTCTCTGTAGCCTATTCAGCACATGTATTTTATATGCACATATAGAATCCTACCTGGTATCACACGTACATACTTGTGAGGTGTCTAACTTGGCAGATACAAATTGTGAGAAGAGATAACTCCTCCTAAACGCTGTTGAAACTGAAAATTCAACCTATGTGTGAGCTTCCTAGTTGAACAACACTATAAATAAATTCATGTTCAGTAAAAAAAAATATTTTGGATCTGTGGACTGTATATATTACACGATGAATTTTCATTAGCATATATATTGCTTGTTTTTAATGTCACTGTGTGGGTTTTTTTTGTTTTGTGTATATATATACTATACAGATTTTTCAAAATGTGAAAGATATGCGTCTTATTATACACTCCCTAAATTCATTAATGTTCATGTATTTGGATTTCTAATCAACTATTCACAAAATTATTGTCAGAAATATTCATCCACCTGAACTACATATTTGTTTCCTAGTACTGAAAACTAAATTCAGTGAATGGTGCATACAAATACTAAAATTTCTACAGTAACTTATGAGTTTAACATAAATGCAAGTAGATTCCTATGTTCCATGATGTCTATTTCAACGTTCATATTTATTCAATACTGGCACATTACTATTTCTTCATTTTATGCACATCATACGATATATATTTCTTCCACAAGTTAGCAAATTTATAGGCTTTGTTTCACTTTCAATCACTTCCTTCTTCAGAACACATGTATTTCTCCATGTTTCTTGACTGTTTTTTTCATGAGATTTTTTTCCAAATACATTATTTTCGATTTCCATAATCACTTTTGAAGCAAACTCACACACCCATCATGATAAACGATAACCCTATTATTACCATTAGATTTATAACTTGTTGGAATGAATGATTGTATATCAAGATAAAATTTCTTATATATTTTCAGATATCAATTCAATCCATTATTAAAAGTGGAACAAGTTATATTATTTATTCACAGTATGGTCTATTAAGGCACCATATCTATATTCATAGGCACAGGGTACACCTAAATGTATCTCCAATACTAATTTATAAGTCTTTAAAATAATGCTTTCAGAAATGGTGGATGAAATACTCTAGTCACCTGATATACATATACATTTCATCACAGTAATATTCATGACACAAAATGCAAGGATTACACTTATGATTGTACCAAAGCATAAATTAAATGTGAGCATGTATTACTAACAACATCAATGTCCTGGTTCCCTAATGCTCTCAAATATCATTCCTATTGGTGACTACATATCTGTTTCTTCCAAAGATTATATATTCAACCTCAACCTTGTTAAAATGTTTTATCCTACCTCTCACTTTGTACTTTGCCTGATTTCCTACTGTCTCTATTGATATCTGCTTTCAAATACCTTTTCTCCAGTTCATCATTGGGAATGACCCTTCAAATGTGCTGACATTTAGATTCACTCTCTCACCAAAACCGTATTGCTAAAGAACTTTTGTTCCAACTCCTACACCCACTCAAATGGGGTCTTCAAAGCCCTGCAGAGGGCAGTCCAGAGGTGCTTAGGTTTTCTCATGACTCCAATTCACATAAAGAATCTAAACCCCACAGTCAGTAGGCCTCAAATTGGAGAAGCGGTGCAGTATTAACGGCAGACCTATGTGATCAATCCTGGTTCACAGAAAGGATGTTCAGACCACCCTGAGTTTAGGCAAATGAGGGGCAATGGAGCTTGTTTTGGACACTCTCTTGGGCTGCGCCATTGATGGAAACCTCCAGCCAGAGGTTATGATGAGTGACTATATTGAAGAAGATGAGGGCCATGTGGGAGTGTTTTGGTTTTAATTATGGTCATTTGTCAGGATGAAGGGATGTGTCTGAATCATCCTCTCTCTTCTTAATGTGGAGAATATGGACCAAACCAGGCCTGTGTGGAGAGGTGTTCCTGGTTCCCTGTGGTTGATATACCATTCTAACTAGTGAAAGTGTCAGAGGAAGTAGGGTAGCCTCCATCTCATGGGACCCTTGGAAGCAAGTGTTAGGACAAAGTGGTTGCCAAGGCATTGACCTCATTCAATTCTTAAAGGAAGTGACCTACCTCACTTCCTTGGTGATGGAACTCTCTGAATTTGGGACCCAGGAAGCCTGGCACACAGAGCCAGTCCCAGTCTCAGTCCCAGTGGGCTCACATGTTTGGATTTACCAATGACAGAGTCAGTCTTTCTTGGTACCTACTGATGTGAGGATGGCCAAATGCCAGGAGAGCTCTGAAGAGGGGACTTTCCTGAGAAAGCAGGTAGTGACTCACTGCTGGCTCCTGACAACTTCACAGATTTGACGAAGTAGACCAGATTTGAGACAGGACACGCAATTTTTTGGGTACATAGAATGGCCCACCAGTCAGAGGACACTCCGGATTGTCACAGACCTACTTGGGGGAAGGAGGTGCCTACTGAGGTGAGGATGGCCAAATGCTAGGATAGCTCTGAAGATGGGCCTTTCCTGAGGAAGCAGGTAGTGGCTCAATGCTGGCTCCTTACAATTTCACAGCATTGGCCAAGTAGACCAGATGGGAGACAGGACAGGCCATTTCGGGGAAACACAGTATCGCCCACCAGTCTGAGGACACTCCGAAGAGTCATAGACGTATTTGGCGGAAAGTGTTGCCTTTGCGGGTGTGGGTGTGGGTTTGTGGTTTTCTCTCATGTTCTGAGAATTGGTAGGCAAGGTGGTTTCCTTGGTTTGGAGTGAACTGATTCTAGTAAGTCCTTTGACATTGCGAGAGTTTCTATGTCTGTGTATCCCACTGTGTTCATGGTTGTAGACATTAGAAAAGAGAATGCATCAATGGATGTGTCCTGTGTAGTAGAAAGCCTCCCAGCATTCATCCTGTCCAATTTATGAATGGACTGCCGCTTGCCTTATAGATGGGCAACACCTGCTATTTTCATCAGTTCTTTTTTTCTTCCTGAAATCTGGCCATTCTCCAGAATAGGCTCATGGTTTTGCGTCCATGAAATGTACCACCTCCAAGCTCTGTGAGAAGGCCATGTACTGGATAGCTGAAGGGAATGGCGAGCATCTCAGAAAACTCAGATAGCAGTGTGACCAGGAAAGTCTCAGTGGAGAATCCCTGCTTTGGGCCTTCTGCTTCCATATAGTTCTGTTGCCTGAATGTCAACCCATTGGGAAGCCTGAAAACAGTTTTCAAATGGAAATCAATGTACATCACCTGTGGCTTCTTGCTTAATTGCTTTGGAAAGGGATGTGTCTGAATCAGCATCTTGGCCCTGTTTGATGCTGTGGCTTAGATTCTCAGCACCTGATGGATCAAAAGAATGATCCCATTTGTGCATCCAAAACCAAAATGGCCAAAAGCAGTCATTCTGGATGAAGTCTCTTGCCTTCCTGTGTAAGGTTCCTGACCTCCATCAAGTGAGAATCTGGATCTTTTGGGTGAAATGAGTTCTTCAAAGCCCTACAGGCGCTAGCCCAAAGGAGCTTGGGTTTTCTCATGACTCCAATTCACATAAAAAATCTAAACCCCACAGTCTTTAGGCCTCAAATTGGAGAAGCAAAGCAGTATAAAAGGCAGGCCTATTTGATCACTCCTGGTTCACAGGAAGGGTGTCAAGGTCACTCTTATTTAGGCAAATGAGGGGTAGGGGAGCTTATTTTGTACCCTGTCTTTGGCTGCGCCCCTCATGGAACCCTCCAGCCAGAGGTTATGGAAGAAGATGAGGGCCATGTTGGAGTGTTTTGGTTTTAATAGTGGTCAATTGTGTGGCAGTTGGAAGAGATGACTGGGTCCACCTGGGCTTGAATTTGGTGTGATTTCCCTTAGAGACTGTGATCTGGAACTGACCTCAGGGAAGTATTGCCATGAATTGTGTTGGGATTGTAGGAGGCCACGCATGAGAGTTGCCCTTGGAAACTGAGATCTAGGCCCAAGGTGGCTTTCCACAGAGCACTGGGAATCTCAGCGAGGATATCACATGATTTTATTTTGAAAGACTTGACAGCCATAGTTGAGATTCAAAACACACATGGACTTCACATTGTAGACCTTAATGCGCTTGGCTTCATATGACATTTTGGCCACTCTTTGAGAAGCTTTGCCCTTGAGAGTTCTCCAGAGATTTTATGAAAATGAGCTTCCTCAACATTTAATGGTTCCTGAATTTATTGAAACCCACAATGACTCCAACTGCATCTTTGAAAAATGGCTAGATAATTACCATGAAATTTTTGAAATTCCCATGACCAGGTTGCACTGAAGAACCTTTGGATGTCCTGTTCTAGATCATGAGTGTAGCAGAGAGTGCCTTGATTGACTGGGTTTCATGAAAATGGTGGAGAACAGAGATGCCAGTAAGTTTTATCCTGCTGTGGAGTGGGCCTATAACAGTGTTGTACAGGTGTGTGATAATACATCTGAGGTGGGGCCATGTGGATATTCCATTGGCTTCCAAATGGCGTGTGACTGAAATGGTGCAGCCAGCAGACCCTTCTATGTAAAGGCATCTTGGTATATGGAGATTTTTCTGGTCAATGTTCAGAATGAGGTTGCTATGGACACGGGGGCAAGCTTTGGAGGATAGAAGCCTGGTTTGTGCTTTCTCCTGCAGACCCTGACACACCACAAGTGACAGAACTCCCTCCAGCACTGTGTCCCGGTTGAACTCCTTGTATTTGGTGAAGCAAATACCAAACTCTCAGTGCAGCAGCAAGAAACACAATGAAAATTGGAGGATGAACAAATGGCTTCACAGTCCACATGGGAAGAAACTTAGCCCCCAGTGGCTACAGTTTATCTACAAAGAGAGAATTCAGCACTGCTGCTTCATATTCATTGGAAAATAAGAAACCATGTCCTCCATGTCACATAGATGCAGACAGAGCTTTGATGGTCTCACTACAAAGGAAGCTAAAGCTCCTGACAACAACATATATTTCAAGTGCCCAACCTCAGAAGCAGTTTCTCAAGAAGTCTTTAGGCCATCAGAGCTCCATGTTTGTGTAGTGATTACCATGTCCCTTACTTTTGGAAACTCTTCTACCACCTCCAAGGTTGTGAACCCCTGAGAATTGTTCATTCCATATATGTATTTACAGATTTTCTAACTCTTATCCTCTAATTATGTCTTACATGGAACGAAGGTAATATCAAGGCATTGTTCTGGATGAGAGTGGGAAGATTTTTGTGTAGAATTTATTTGCATACACATTGGATTCTATTTCCTATTTTCCATTCGAAATACTGAATCCCTGACACTAACCCATACCCTACTAGACTCTGAATACTAATCCTAATATGACGGAGAAAAATAACCCAAACAGAATAGAAATACTACCAGTTCAGTGGAGGTATGGTGTATAGTTGGAGTTGCTTTTTGCATTATATAGGGTAGGAGTTATAAATCTAGTCAATTTTCAATTGAAATAATTCTCCATGTGTTTTTAAAGTTAACAAATATGTGATTTCCTGACTCCCTTTCTCTGTAGCCTATTCAGCACTTGTATTTTTATATGCATATATGGAATCCTACCTGGTATCACACGTACATTCTTGTGAGGTGGCTGACTTGTCAGATATATATTGTGAGAAGAGATCACTCCTACTAAACCCTGTTGGAACTGAAAATTCAACCTATTGGTGAGCTTTCTATTTGAACAACATTGTACATAAATCTATGTTCAGTAAAAAAAAGATGTTTATGCATCTGTGGATGACATATACTTAATGATGAATTTTGATTGGTATATATATTGCTAATTTTTAGTGTCTGTGTGTGTTTGTTTTGTGTATGTATATATATGTGTGTGTGTGTGTGTGGATATATATATATATATATATATATATATATATATATATATATACACACTCTCCATATTTTTCAAAATATGAAATATATGTGGCTTATATACACTCCCTTAATTCATTCACGTTCATGTTCATTGTTTTATAATCAACTTTTCACAAGATTATTCTTAGAAATATTCATCCACCTGAAATACATATTTCTTTCCTAGTACTGAAAACTAACTTCAGTGAATGGTGCATACAATTCCTAATATTTCTACAGTAACTGACCCAGTTTAACATCAATGCAAGTAGATTCCTATGGGACTTGATGTATATTTTGATGTTAATTTTTATTCAACACTGGTACATTATTATTTCTTCAAATTGTGCACATTATAGGGTATATATTTCTTCCACAATTTAGCAAATTTATAGGCATTTGTTTTACTTTCAATCACTTCCTGCTTCAGAACACAGGTATTTCTCCATATTTCTTGACTAGTCTTTTAATGAGACTTCTTTCCAATCACATTTTTTTCAATTTCCATAATCACTTTTGAAGCAAAACTCACACACTCTTCATGAGAAACCATAACCCTAATATTACCATAGTATATATTACTTTTTGGAATGAATGTATGTATATCAATATAAGATTTCCTGTATTTATTCAGATATCAATTCAATCCATTATTTTAAGTTGGAACTAGATGAGGCCCTGCAATCCACAGAGCGGCCGAGCCACCCCCCACCCCACGCCTGCAAGGTAGGCGGACCTGCTACCCATCTGCAGGTCAGGACCAGCAACCCGCAAAAGGGCACAGCTGCCCCATGCGCCTGCAAGGTAGGAAGAGCCATGACCACTGACAGAACAGGCCCAGGGTCCCGCCAGATACATTGCCCCGGTTGGTGGAGGGGCAGAGCTGCTGGGCACCTGCAAGGTAGGTGCTCCCACAACCCACCAGCAGAACAGGCCCAGCAATCCGCAGAGTGACAGAGCCACCCCCCACTCTGCACCTGCAAGGTAGGCGGACCTGTGACCCATTAGCAGGTCAGGCCCAGCAACCTGCAGAGGGAGACAGCTGCCCCACGTGCCTGCAAAGTAGGTGGAACCGTGACCAATGACAGAACAGGCCCAGTGGCCCGCAAGACACATCGCCCCGGTTGGGGAGGGGCAGAGCCGCGGTGCACCTGCAAGTTCGGCAGACCTTTGACTCACCAGCAGATCAGGCCCAGCAACCCGCAGAGTGGCAGAGACACCCCCTGCACCTACAAGGTAGGCGCACCTGCCACTCACCAGCAGGTCAGGCCCAGCAATCTGTGGAGGGACACAGCTGCTCCTCGCACCTGCAAGGCAGGCGGAACCGGGACCACCGACAGAACAGTCCCAGTGGCCCACCAGACACATCATTCCGGTTGGGGGAGGGGCAGAGCCACCGCGCCTGTAAAATAGACGTACCTGTGACCCACCAACAGAACGGGCCCAGGAACCCTCGGAGCGGCAGAGCCACCCCCTGTGCCTTCCAGGTAGGCGGACCTGCGACCCACCGACAGAGCAGGCTCAGAAACCAGTGGAGGGGTAGAGCCGCCCCACGCGCCTGCAAGATAGGCGGACCTGAGACCCAGCGGCAGGTCAATCCCAGCAACAAAAAGAGGGGCAGAGCTGCCCCTGCATCTGCAAGGTAGGCAGACCTGCAACCCACCAGCAGAACAGGCCTAGTGGCCCGGCATCGCCCCGATTAGGGAAGGGGCAGAGCCACCACCAGTGCCTGCTAGGTAGACAGACCTGAAACCGACAGACAGAACAGGCCTAGCGGACCGTGGAGGGGCAGAGGCGCTGCTCGCACTGGCAAGGTAGGCGGACCTGCGACCACCGAAATAACAGGCCCACAAAAAGTACAGGACCAGCGGCCTGCCGGCGTGGTAGGCATATTGACCCAAATGGAGGAGGGGCAGAACCACCGCCAAAGCCTGCGAGGGGGACTTTGCAACTATACAAGAGCAATATAATTATATAGGGGGAAAAAACAATACCACAACAGTTTCACCAAGCAGAAAGAAACGTGATCAGTATGAAAAGACAAGGAAAGAAAGGACCACAAGCAATGCAGGTCAACTCAACATTAGAAGAGGTAATATCAGCAGATGATGGAATGTAAGATAAGGAATTCAGGATATACATGCTTCAGATGATCTGGAGTCTCAAGGAAGAAAGCAAAATCAGACAATGAAAGACCACTTTGACCACTTCGACAATGAATTACATAAACAAATCCAAGAAGCAAAAGATCAACTATACAGGGAGATAGAGGTTATAAAAAACAAACAAACAGAAATCCTAGAAATGCAGGAAGCAATAAACCAACTTAAAAACTCAATTGAGAATACTACCAGCAGAGTAGAACACTTAGAAGATAGAACATCAGACAATGAAGACAAAGTATTTCAACTGGAGAAGAACATAGACAGCTCAGCAAAAGTGTTAAGAAACCATGAGCAGAACATTCAAGTAATATGGGATAACATAATGAGACCAAACTTAAGAGTCATTGGGATACAGGAAGGTATAGAGGTCCAAACCAAAAGAATGAGCAATCTATTCAATGAAATAATACAAGAAAACTTCCCAGACATGAAGAATGAGACAGAATCCCAAATCCTAGAAGCCTACAGGATGCCGAATGTGCAAAATCATAAGAGATCCACACCTGGACACATTATAATGAAGATGCTCAAATACAGAATAAGGAGAGAATTTTAAAAGCTACAAGAGAAAGGAAGCAGATTACATTTAGGGGTAAACCAATCAGGATAAAAGCTGATCTTTCAACACAGACTCTGAAAGCTAGAAGTTCCTGAAATAACATATTTCAAACACTAAAAGAAAATGGATTCCAACCAAGAATTGTGTATCCAGCGAAATTAAGCTTCAGGGTGGAAGATGAAATTAAAACCTCCCATGATAAACAAAAGTTAAAAGAATTTGCAGCTAGAAAACCATCTCTTCAAAACATCCTCAGAAACATATTACAGGAAGAGGAAATGGAAAATATCAATGTAAACCAACAGCAGGAGCTAGTACAGTAAAGGGGGGGGGGGATAATCAAAGAGGAAAACAAACCATGTTTAGTAACATAAATAAACAAATATGGCAGGAAGAACAACCCATATCTCAATAATAACCCTAAATGTTAATGGATTAAACTCACCAATTAAGAGACACAGAGTAGTCAAATGGATCACTAAACAAGACCCAACAATATGCTGCCTTAGGAAGACGTATTTGATAGGAAAAGACATACACAGACTGAAGGTGAAAGGTTGGGGAAAATCATATCACTCATATGGACTTCGTAAAAAAGCAGGAGTGTCCATACTCATATCAAATAAAATAGATTTCAAGTCAAAGTTAATCAAAAGGGATGAAGAGGGACACTACATACTGTTTAAGGGAACCATACACCAACAAGACATAACAATCATAAATATATATGCACCAAACAATGGTGCAGCTATGTTCATCAAACAAACTCTTCTCAAGTTCAAGAGTCTAATAGACCACCATACAATAATCATGGGAGACTTCAACACACCTCTCTTACCACTGGACAGATCTTCCAAACAAAAGTTGAATAAGGAAACAATAGAACTCAATAACATAATTAATAACCTAGACTTAATTGACATATATAGAAAAATACCACCCAACATCAAGCAGTTACACTTTTTCTCAGCAGCACATAGATCCTCCTCAAAAATAGATCATATATTATGTCACAGGGCAACTCTTAGACAATATAAAGGAGTAGAGATAGTATCATGCATCTTATATTATCATAATGGAATGACATTGAAAATCAACAATAAAAGAAGTAAGGAAAAATCATGTATCATTTGGAGAATGAACAATAGGTCACTAAATGATCAGTGGGTTATAGAAGACATTACTGAGGAAATTAAAAAATTCTTAGAGATTAATGAAAACACAGACACAACATATCGGAATCTATGGGACACATTGAAAGCAGTTCTAAGAGAAAAATTTATTGCTTGGAGTTCATTCCATAAAAAAAGAAAAAATCAACAAATAAATGATCTAATAATTCATCACAAAATCCTTGAAAAAGAAGAGCAAAACAACAGCAAAAGAAGTAGAAGGCAAGAAATAATTAAAATCAGATCATAAGTTAATGAAATCGAAACTAAAAAAACAATTGAAAAAATTGACAAAACTAAAAGTTGGTTTTTTGAAAAAATAAATAAAATCGACAGACCCTTAGCAATGCTAATGAAGAGAAGAAGAGAGAGTACTCAAATTACTCGTATTCGGGATGAAAAAGGCAATATAACAACAGACACTTCAGAAATACAGAAGTTAATCAGAAAATATTTTGAATCCTTATACTCCAATAAAATAGAAGATAGTGAAGGCATCTATAAATTTCTTAAGTCATATGATCTGCCCAGATTGAGTCAGGAGGATAATGACAACCTTAACAGACCAATATCAATTGAGGAAATAGAAGAAACCATCCAGAGACTACCAACTAAGAAAAGCCCAGGACCGGATGGGTATACAGCAGAGTTTTACAAAACCTTTAAAGAGGAAATAATACCAATACTTTTCAAGCTATTTCAGGAAATAGAAAAAGAGGGAGAACTTCCAAATTCATTCTATGAGGAAAACATCACCCTGGTTCCTAAACCAGACAAAGACACTTCAAACAAAGAAAACTACAGACCAATATCTCTAATGAACCTAGATGGAAAAATCCTCAATAAAAATCTGGGGAATCGGATACAAAAACATAACAAAAAAACTGTGCACCATGATTCAGTAGAATTTACACCTGAGATGCAAGGTTGGTTCAATATACGGAAATCAATAAATGTTATTCACCACATCAATAGGCTTAAAAATAAGAACCATATGATCATCTCGATAGATGGGGAAAAAGCATTCGACAAAGTATAGCATCTCTTTATGTTCAAAACTCTAGAAAAACTAGGGATAACAGAAACATACCTCAATATTGTAAAAGCAATCTATGCTAAGCCTCAGGCTAGCATCATTCTGAATGGAGAAAAACTGAAGGCATTCCCTCTAAAATCTGGAACAAGACAGGGATGCCCTCTCTCACCATTTCTGTTCAACATAGTTCTCGAATCACTGGCCAGAGCAATTAGACATAAAAATAGGAAAAGAAGAACTCAAATTATCACTATTTGCAGATGATATGATTCTATAACTAGCAGACCCAAAAAGGTCTACAAAGAAACTATTAGAGCTAATAAATGAATTCAGCATAGTGGCAGGATATAAAATCAACAAACATAAATCAAAGACATTCCTGAATATCAGTGACAAATCCTCTGGAATGGAAATGAGGACAACCACTCCATTCACAATATCCTCAAAAAAATAAAATAAAATACTTTGGAATCAACCTAACAAAAGAGGTGAAACACTTACACAATGAAAAATACAGAACCCTAAAGAAATAAATAGAAGAAGATCTTAGAAGATGGAAAAATATACCCTGTTCATGGACAGGTAGAATTAACATTATCAAAATGGCGATATTACCAAAAGTTCACTATAGGTTAAATGCAATGCCACTAAATTTCCCAACGGCATTTCTTGTAGAAATAGAGAAAGCAATCATAAATTCATATGGAAAAATAAAAGACCCAGAAGAGCAAAAACAATGTTAAGCAGGAAGTGTGAATCAGGCCGTATAGCTATACCAGACTTCAAACTATACTACAGAGCAAGAGTAACAAAAATAACATGGTACTGGTACCAAAACAGGCGGGTGGACCAATGGTACAGAATAGAGGACACAGAAACCAATCCACAAAATTACAACTATCTTATATTTGATAAATGGGCTAAAAGCATGCAATGGAGGAAGGATAGCATCTTCAACAAATGGTGCTGGGAAAACTTGAAATCCATATGCAACAAAATGAAACTAAATTCCTTTCTCTCGCCATGCACAAAAGTTAACTGAAAGTGGATCAAGGAACTTGATATCAAATCAGAGACACGGAGTCTGATAGAAGAAAAAGTTGGCTATGATCTACATACTGTGGGGTCGGGCTCCAAATTCCTCAATAGGACACCCATAGCACAAGAGTTAATAACTAGAATCAACAAATGGGACTTACTCAAACTACAAAGTTTTTTCTCAGCAAAAGAAACAATAAGAGAGTAAAATAGGGATCCTACATCCTGGGAACAAATCTTTACTCCTCACACTTCAGACAGAGCCCTAATATCCAGAATATACAAAGAACTAAAAATATTAGACAATAAGAGAACAAATAACCCAATCAACAAATGGGCCAAGAACCTGAACAGAAATTTCTCAGATGAGGACATACAATCAATAAACAAGTACATGAAAAAATCCTCACCATCTCTAGCAGTCAGAGAAATGCAAATCAAAACCACCCTAAGATACCATCTCACTCCAGTAAGATTGGCAGCAATTAGGAAGTCAAACAACAACAAGTGCTGGCGAGGATGTGGGGAAAAGAGTTCACTTGTACATTGCTGGTGGGACTGCAAATTGGAGCGGCCAATTTGGAAAGCAGTATGGAGATTTCTTGGAAAGCTCAGAATGGAACCACCATTTAACCCAGCTATTCCCCTACTCGGTCTATTCCCTAAAGACCTAAAAAGAGCACACTATAGGGACACTGCTACATCCATGTTCATAGCAGCACAATTCACAATAGCAAGACCGTGGAACTAACCTTGATGCCCTTCAATAGACGAATGAATAAAAAAAATGTGGCATTTATACACAATGGAGTATTACTCTGCATTAAAAAATGACAAAATCATAGAATTTGCAGGGAAATGGATGGCATTAGAGCAGATTATGCTAAGTGAAGCTAGCCAATCCCTCAAAAACAAATGCCAAATGTCTTCTTTGATATAAAAAGAGTAACTAAGAACAGAGTAGGGACGAAGAGCATGAGAAGATGATTAACATTAAACAGGGATGAGAGGTGGGAGGGAAAGGGAGAGAGAAGGAAAATTGCCTGTAAATGGAAGGAGACCCTCAGGGGTATAAAAATTACATACAAGAGGAAGTGAGGGGAAAGGGAAACAATATAAGGGGAAAAAATGAATTACAGTAGAGGGGGTAGAGAGAGGAGAGGGGAGGGGAGGGGGGAGGGGGATAGTAGAGGATAGGAACGGCAGCAGAATACAACAGACACTAGTATGGCAATATGTAAATAAATAGATGTGCAACTGATGTGATTCTGCAATCTGTATATGGGGTAAAAATGGGAGTTCATATCCCACTTGAATCAAAGTGTGAAATATGATATATCAAGAGCTATGTAATGTTTTGAACAACCAACAATAAAAATTAATTAAAAAAATAAAGTTGGAACTAGTTATATTATTTATTCGCTGTGTGGTCTATTCATGCATTATCTCTATATTCATAGAAACAGGGCACACCTATTTGTACCACCAATACTAATTTATACATCATCAAAATATTGATCCCAGAAACGGTGGAAGAAATACTCATGTCACCTGATCTACATATACATTTTATCACAGTAATATTCTGGACACAAAAAGCAAATGTCACACTTTTGATTTTACCAATGAAAAGGTCGTACGAGCGTCGGAGGAAGAGACCACCAAGAGACTGTCTCATGCAACAGCAAAGGGTTTATTGGGGATCCAGCATGCTGGGGCTCAGAGCTCACTTGAATAGAACAGAGAGCCCTGAGAACAGCTTAAGCAGAGCTTATATACTTTCCTTGGAGAGGGCAGGGAAGGAAGTTTATTGATGGGTCAGGGCGAGTGGGCAGTTTGTATACAACCGGGTGAGGGAGTACATTCTGCAGTTTGGCAGTTGGGGACATCACATTCTGGGAACAACATTAGCAAACAGTTCTCAAGATTTCAACAGTGTTTTGTTAAGCATACAGAAAAACAGGAAGTGCCAAATACCTTTTTTATTAACCTTTCATTCCCCACTTCTGGTTACTTATAATCATAAAAGTAATCATTGGGCGGTGTAACATTTTATTTCTGATAGTGGCGTACATTGTTGTCTGATTGCCAAAAATTTAACTTGTCCAATTTGAGCTTGGAGAAATGAAACTACACGGTGGAGCAACCAAGGTCCTAGAGTTAGCAATAAATGAGTATTATTAATGGACCTGCCAGGGCTGATAAAAGCGTAGTTAACCAGGGGGACTATGTTAACGAAGACACAAACCACCCTTTTGGGGCCTCTCTCTCTCGTTGATGCTCTTCAAAGCATCTTCTAAATTTACTCATAAATTCTTTTACAACCCGTATGGTCGGCATAAAAACAACATTCTTCCCTCAATGCAGCATAAAGGCCCCCTTTCTCATGAAAAGGAGTTCCAACCCTCGCCTGTTCTGTAAAACAACTTCAGAGAGAGAGAGGTTAAAGAATCCTGTAAAGCTGTGATGGAGGTTTTTAATATCTTTAAGCTTTGGTATACTGCTGCATCTAATTGGGTCATTTGTTGTTTCCCATGGACTAGGGCATTGGTTCTTGTGCCCACCCCTGCAGCAACTCCAATTCCTAAAAGGATGGCTAAGGTGAGGGATACAGGTTCCTGGCAGAATTGGGTTGTTTGCCCCCCTATTTGAACTTTAAATCATCCTGCCTCATGATAGAGCACTCTGGGAAACAACTGCACCATTACATAATTATTTACATCTGTTGACCATTTTATGAAAACATAAACAATGTTTAAGTATATAGAATTATACTGTTGTAGGTATGGACAAGGCAAGGCACCTAAGATAGAACGGAAGATAGGGAAACAGTCCTATTTAGTTGCAACCTGATTTAGAAGGCATTAATTATGTTGTAATCAAATAATTCCCTGAACCCCAAGCTTATGTAGTTTCAGAATTTTGTACCCAAAATGTAAGGAATGGGGCTAAGAAGTTAACAGTCTGCAGAAGTTCACATAAAGCATTTTTTTTCTGCCTCTGTTCTGGGCAAGTTACATTTTTGAGGACACCTGGGAGGGGGATAGCTTTTTTCATCTCTTTTTTACTGCCTGCCAGCAGTTACCATGGAGCCCAGTTGGTAACTTCTTTATCTTAGAAAAGTAGCCATCTCTGTGAAGCCCCAGCTCAAGGCCTGGGGCCTTGTTCACATATTTTGTGAAAAACTAGTAAGGGTGTGTCTAGCTTAGGAGTGCTAATTTTTCCAGCCAATGCCCAAGGAGAACAGGCAACACGAAAACAGGAAGTTTACCGACATTGAACTTTTTTATAGGGACTCTCTTTCTGAAAGTCCTAAAGTCAGCCATGGTGAAGACTTATGGAGAAGGTCAGTTAAGACTTTTCTATGGGCCTGGTACAGAGTGGGAAGATGGGGAAGGCGGGGGGTGACAGCAGCTCCGCGGATCTGAGTATGAGGAAAGAGAGATGTGAAAGAATAATAGGAAACGGGTTTGGGATTTTCCTAGCAAAAAAATTCAACAGTAGAACAGATAGAGCAGAGGGGAAGACGGGAGTGAGTATTCCAAAAAGCCTGTGAGGGACTTTAAATTCTTATTAACCTGTTTTCAGTGATGACAAAGCAACTTTAAAGGTCATTTTCATTACATCTTGGATAGGGGTCTGAGGGTTCTCCTCAGCTGGTTTGAGCTTTGGGTTAGCTGGTAAGAGGACCTGGTGGGACCCGTTGCGGGCACTGACATGAAAAGAGAGGAGTGAGTGGGTAGAGGGGTGCCTGAGTACCTGTTACCTCAGCACGGGGGCAATGGTCTGAGAACTGGCGGAGGTTTTGGTTTTTGATCTAGTAATTGGAGGGGAGAAATCAGGTTGCTGAGGTGGGAGTGACAGCAGAGAGTCTGGAGCAGAAGGCTGAGGGTGAGGATCTATTGGAGAAGCATAGTTCAGGATGTGAGTGAAAGAGGGAAAAGGCCTCCACATAGGGGAATCTCCATTCACCCTTTTGAGCAATTGTAGAAGTTAAAAAGTTCACTCAGAATTTGAGGATCTAGAGACCCCTCTGGGGGCCATCCATTTTCGTTCTCTAATTGGTAATATGGCCAATGCTGTGTACAGAATTTGATGAGCATTTTGGGTTTCACCAGGCACCCCCTGTATGCTCACATCCCCATGACTTACAGAAGAAGTCGGATTTTCCCCAACACAGCCATGGCTGTTTGTGGCTTTGATAGTGGGCCGGGCAGGCATAGTAATCTAGGCTAGCCAACCTGCATCTGGCTCGTGAGTCTCTTCATCCATAACGTTTGTTTCCATTATCTATGGTACAGAAAGTATTTAATGGAATTTTAGTGGGATCCTCTTCATCAGTGATATCCCAGTAGGAAAGATGTATAGCCAATTGACAAATATCTGGGTGGAGAGATGGCCACCAAGTCCCTTAGAGGGCTGTATGCAAGATAGACCATACTTCTTGTCTAGTAGGATTTGTGATCAGCCATCGCTGCTGAACAGGCTGATGAGGGTTAGGACTACTGGTGGAAAAGGGGAGAATCTATAGCCATATCCACATGGCGAATACACAATTGGAAAGGGTTACCAGTCTTTTCCAGTTTCCAGCCAGATTCTGGACAGGGCGCAGGCTTGAGATTTGAGGCATGGATCCAGGAAGTGATTCCGTCTACTTTTACTGCTCTAGGTGTTATAAGTAGCACCTGGTATGATTCTTTCCAGCGGGATTCCAGGGATGACACCTGATGTCGTCTTAGGGAGATGAAGTCTCTTACTTGATATGGATGTGTAGTCCCCTCGTCCCCAGGTTGGTAGGCAGTGGCCAGCTGTTTCAACAGGTATCAGTGAGTTCTTTCACAAACTTTTAGTTTGTCAAGCAAGGGGATGTGGAAGGGATCGTTAGGTCTTAGAATTTGGGATAGGTCCCTTACTGGAGGAGGGGCACCATAGAGAATTTCATAGGGGGTGAGGTTACAGAAAGAAACAGAGGGAGTATTTCTTGCATGAAACAGTGCATAAGGCAGGAGCATAGATCAACCTTTTATGCCGGTCTGTAAGCCTAATTTCATTAAGGTCTCTTTAATTGTTCTATTTATTTTTTACATGTCCTGAGCTCTGGGGTCTATATGCACAATGTAACTTCCAATTAATCCCCAGGGTCCTAACTAACCCCTGACTTACCTTGGCCATTAACGCCGGTCCATTGTCAGACCCTATTACATTAGGCAGGCCGTATCGTGGAAAAATATCTTTCAGGATATTTTTTACCACCATTTGCACCGTTGTTTTTTTTTTTATTTTTTTTTATTTTGTGGGAAAGGCTTCAATTTATCCTGAAAATGTATCTACAAAGACTAGGAAATATTTAAGTCCTTACCTGGCTGTCTTAATTTCAGTTAAGTCCACTTCCCAGAATTGTCCTGGTCTGATTCCTCGTAGGTGCTTTCCTGCAGGAAGCTTGGAAGGGTAACCATTAACCCATTTACAGACCCAACAGGCTATTGTCATCCGTTCAGATATTTCCTTTCACTGTGAGTAGGTCAGTCAAAAACTCTGTTCTTGATCCTTCAAAAAAAAGTATTGACTGTAGGCCTATTTGATCACTCCTTTGAACCAAGGTGAGTGAGTTGATGTACATTTTTAACGTAGTGTAGGGCTTTCTGTAATTGCAGGCTGGGCTCAGAGAAGTTGAGGAATTCAGTGTCAGTTTCCTTAGATGTTATCAAAAGCTTGCTGGTGCTCATGGGTCCATTGGAATTGGGCATCCTCATTTAACAGTGGGTATGAAGGAGCAGCTAAGAACACAAACCCAGGTTTCCATTACCTGCAAAAGCCAGCAGTCCCATGAAACTCTCTGTGTTGTCTTCTGTTAGATGGGGGTGGTATCTGCGCAATGGTTTGTTTTCTGGGATCAGTGAGCCATCATTTACCACCCCTAAGAGAATACCCCAGGAAGATTACCTCTTGCTTTCAAATTTGGGCTTTTTTGGCAAAAGCTCTATTCCCAAGTGAGCAAGCTCGGATAATAGTGCTTGGGTTGCAGACTCACAGTTTTCCTTGGTATTGGCTGCCATTAGCAGGACATCCACATATTGAAGCAGGGTGACTTTGGGGTGCGTAATTCTGAAGTTGTTGTGATCTCTGTGGAGGGCTTCATCAAAGAGAATGGGGGAGTTTTTGAACCGCTGTGGGAGTCTAGTCCAAGTTAGTTGACCAGACGTTCCGGTTTATGGGTCTACCCACTCAAAAGCAAACAGCAACTGACTATCATTATGAATGGGCAAGCAAAAGTAAGCATATTTAAGTCCAGAACAGTATACAATTTTCACTCAGCAACAACAAAGGGTTTATTGGCGGTCCAGAATGCTGGGGCTCAGAGCTCACTTAATAGAAAAGAGAGCCCTGGAAACAGCTTAATCAGATCTTCTATACTTTCCTTGGAGAGGGCAGTGAGTGAAATTTATTGATGGGTCAGAGCAAGTGGGCAGTTTGCATGCAACCTGGTGAGGTAGTACAATCCTCACTTTGGCATTTGGTGACAGCACATGCTGGGAACAAAATAAGCAAACAGTTCTCCAGATTTCAACAGTGTTTTGTTAAGCATACAGAAAAACAGGAAGTGACAAGTACCTATTTTATTAACCTTTCACCAAAGCGAAATGGAAAGTGAGCATGGATTACTAAAACAACCATGTCCAGGTTGCCTAATGCTCTCAAATGTCAATATTATTGGTGACTACATATTTGTTTCTTCCAAAGATTATATATTCAACCTCAACCATGTTGAAAATGTCTAAACCTATCAGTCACATTATACTTTGCCTGATTTCCTAATGTCTCTATTGATATCTGTATTCTCACATATTTTCCCCAGTTCATCATTGTGACTGACTCTTCACATGTGCTGATATTTATGTTCACTCTCTACCCGAAATCCTATAGCTAAAGAACTTTTCGTCTAAATCCTATACTCACTCTTTTTTTCTAAACCTACCGACTATCTTCCTAATCCTACCCACTATCCTTTTTGATGGGATGTTCTTTTCTATATTCAATCATCCAAGGTAAAGGTCCTATGCCATTGTATATCTATTTATCTCAGACATCTCTGCAGAATGTAATTCATCACTAAGTATCCCAAACAAGGGCCTAATGCCCCTCTGGGCTTCAAATCTTACGTAGATTTCTGTTTTTATACTTATATTGAAAGTTTAATAAAATAGTGGTTGCCAAGGATGTGACCTCATTCAGTTCCTGAAGGAATTGACCTACCTCACTTCTTTGGTGATGGAACTCTCTGAACTTGGGCTCCAGGAAGCCAGGCACACAGAGCCAGTCCCAATCCCAGTCCCAGTGTGCTCACTGGTTTGGACTTACCAAGGAGAGAGTCTGTTTTTCTTGGTACCTACTGATGTGAGGATGGCCAAATGCTAGGAGAGCTCTGAAGACGGGCCTTCCCTGAGAAAGCATGTAGTTGTCAGCACAGGCTCCTGACAAGCTCACAGATTTGGACAAGAAGACAAGATCTGAGACAGGATAGGCTATTTTGGGGGAACACAGCATGGCCCACCAGTCAGAGGACACTCTGGATAGTCACAGACTTACTTGGGGTAAGGAGGTGCCTTTTGAGTGTGGGTGTGAGTTTGTGGTTTTGTCTCATGTTCTGAGAATAAGTAGGAAAGGTTGTTTGTTTGTTTTGGAGTGGGCTGTTTCTAGAAAGTCCTTTGACAAGATGAGTGTTTCTGTGTCTGTGTATCCCACTGTGTCCTCGGTTGTAGACATTAGAAAAGAGAATGCATCGATGGATGTGTCCTGTCTAGTAGAAAGTTTCCCAGCATTCATCCTGCCCATTTTGGAAGGACTGCAGGTTGCCTTATCGATGGGCAACACCTACTATCTTCCTAAGTTCCTGTTTACTTCCTGAATTCTGGCCACTCTCCAGAATAGGCTCATGTTTTTGTGTCCAATATATGTACCACCTCCAAGGTGTGTGACATGGCCATGTTCTGGATAGCTGAAGAAAATATCGAGCACCTCAGAAAACTAAGATATCAGTATAATCAGGAAAGTCTCAGTGGAGAAACCCTGCCTTGGGCCTATTGCTTACCTATTGTTCTGTTGCCCTAAATGTCAGCAAGGTCTTTGCCTCAGGACACCCCTTGTGAAGCCTGAAAAAAAACAGTTTTCAAATGGAAATAAATGGGCATCACCTATGGCTCTTTGCTAAATTGCTTTGGAAATGGATGTGTCTGAATCAGCCTCTTGGCCATGTGTGGGGCTGTGGCTTAGATTCTCAGCACCTGATGAATCTAAAGAAATATCCCATGTGTGCATACACAACCAAAATGGCCAAAATAGCCTTCCTCTGTAAGGTTCCTGATCTCCGTCAAGTGAGAATATGGATCCTTTGGGTCAAATGACTTTTTCAAAGCCCTGCAGAGGCTAGCCCAGAGATGCTTGGGTTTCTTCATGACTCCAGTTTACATAAAAATCTAATCCCCACAGTCGTTAGGCCTCAAATTGGAGAAGCAGAGCAGTATTAACTGTAGGCCTATTTGATCACTCCTGGTTCACAGTAAAGGTGTTCAGGCCAACATAACTTTAGGCAAATGAGGGGCAATGGAGCTTATTTTGGACACTGTCTTGGGCTGCGTACATCATGGTATCCTCCGGCCACAGGTGATGATGAGTGTCTCTATGGAAGAAGATGAGGGCCATGTGGAAGTGTTTTGGTTTTAATTGTGGTCATTTGTGTGGTGGTTGGAAGAGATGACTTGGTCCACCTTCTCTTGAACTCTGGTGTGATTACCCTTAGAGAATGAGTTCTGGAACTGACCTCAGAGAAGTATTGCCATGAATTGTGTTGGGATTTTTAGGTGGCCACACATGAGAGCCACCCTTTAATAGTGAGTTCTATTTGCAGTGTGGATTTCCACAGAGCACTGGGAATCTAGGCCAGGATATCACATGATTATATTCTGAAAGCCTTGGCAGCCATATTTGAGAGGCAAAACACACACGGATCTCACATTATAGACCTCAATGAGCCTGGCTTCATGTGACCTTTTGGCCACTCTTGGGGAAGCCTTGCCTGTGAGAGTTCTCCAGAGTTTTCATTGAAATGAGCTTCCTCACAATTTAATGTTTCCTGAATGAATTGAAACCCTCAGTGCCTCCAACTTCATCCTTGAAAAATGGCAAGATAAATACCATGAAATCTTTGAAATTCCCATGACCAGGTGGCACTGGAGAACCTTTGGATGTTCTGTTGCTGATCATGAGTATACAGACAGTGCCTTGATTGACTGAGATTCATGAAAATTGTGTAGAACAGAGATGCCAGTAAGTTGGAGCCTGGTGAGTAGTGGGCCTAGAAGAGTGGGGTGCAGGTGTGTGATAAAACATCTGTGGTGGGGTCATGTGGATTTGCCATTGGCTTCCAAAAGGCTTGTGACTGATATGGTGTAGCCAGCAGACCCTTATGTAAAGGCATCTTGTTATATGGAGAGGTTTAAAGGCAATTGTAAGAATCAGGTTGCTATGGTTAAGGGGACAAACTATGTGCGATAGAAGATTTGTTGGTGCATTCTCTTGTAGACCCTGACCCACCACACCTGAAAGAACTCACTCTAGCACTTTGTCCCATTTGATCTCCTTGTATTTCATGAAGCAAATATCAAACTCCCAGTGCCACAGCAAGAAACACCACAAAAAGTGGAGGATGACCAAATGGCTTCACAGTCCACACGGGGAGTCACTTAGCCCCCCGTGGCCACGGTTTACATACAAAGAGAGAATTCAGCACTGCTGCCTCATGTTCATTGGAAAATCAGAAACCATGTCCTCCAGGTCACATAGATGCAGACCCAACTTTGATGGTCTCACTACAAAGGAAGCTAAATCTCCTGTAAACAACATATATTTCAAGGGCCCAAACTCAGAGGCAGTTTCTCAATATGTTTATGGCAGCAGAGCACCATGTTTGTGGAGTGTTAACCCTGTCCCTTACTTTTGGAAACTCCTCTACCACCTCCACGGTTGTGAACTCCTGAGCATGTTCCATTCCAGATATGTATTCACATATTTTCTAAGTCTTCTCCTCTAATTGTGTCTTACTTGGGGTGAAGGTAATGTCAAGGCATTGTTCTGGATGATAGTGGGAAGATTTTTGTGTAGCACATATTTGCATACACATTGGACTCATTTTCTGCTGAGATCCACGCATAAGTCTCTATGGATTGTGGCATTTTGCCAATAGTATTGATTGACAGGCGAGGCATTACTATCCGCCTCTACCACTACTTTTGAGTTATCACACTGTTTTGGAGTTCTCAAAGGGATTTCCGGGGATTCCCCGTGAGTTCCCATTGGTTGGGGAAGTGCAGGAGGAGGGATTGCCGGGAGTGGTATTTCCTGCTGGGGTTTTCCTGGACAAGCCTTTGGCATTGAGAGAATTCCCTAGGAGCGTGAGTGAGGTTTTTTCTTTGCAGTTCAAAAATAAAGTTTGTTCCTGCTTCAGTGGCTGGTGATTTGTGCCCAGCCAGACTGCAGCAATTTGTGGCCCGTGTGGGGAACGTCTGAAGCTTCGGAGTAAGTGAAACTTCTTGCCCCTTAGAGAAGGCGAGAGAATGGGTGACCATTTTAATAAACAATGTGTTCTTGTTTTGATTTGTTTTGTGTTTGTTTCAATCTGCCTATCCCTAGAATTTTCTCAGGCAGACTGGGAAAAATGGTTGGCTCAAGGTTTGAAGTTGTTCGCCACTGAGGAAGAGATAGAAATAGACCACAAATGCACATGTCAAGAAAATAGGAAAATTGATACAACGATTTTTGTTCCGTTTTTGTTTCATTTTGTTTCGGTTTTGTTTTGTGTTATCTTATTGGGTTGCGTTATCTTTATAACAGATTAGAAATTAGTAAAAAACAAACTGAAAGAGTGTTAAGTAAATTGTTAGAAGTTCAGATGATGGAGAAAGAAATTTTAGATCAAGCAAAAGAGACGGTCTCTCAAGCTAGTCAGACAGAGGAAGAAAATTTAAAGGAAGAAAGCTTAGAGGAGAAACAGCTATTAGGGAAAAAGCTACAACAGGAGGTTGCCACTAACACCGTTCTATCACTAGAGGGCGTAATTCAACCAACAGCTCCACCTATGGATATAGCTGAGTGGCCCTCAACCCCCGTAGTTGATAGATGGGATCCTGAGACAGGACCTCAAAGATTAGCATGCCCTGTACTTGAGCAGGCAGGAGGGCAGCGAATTCACCGTGCTTTAGATTTCAAAACAGTGAAGCAGTTAAAGGAGGCTATAACACCCTATGGTCCTCAAGCACCCTTCACTGTAAGCATGGTCAAATCCATTACCAATTTGGACATGACACCAGCAGATTGGGCTAGTATGTGTAAATCTGTGCTAAATGGAGGGCAATATTTGTTATGGAAGGTTGCCCATGAGGAATTTTGCAGGGTGACAGCTAGGCAAAGTGCAGCCGCCGGTTACCCTCAAAGAAATCTAGATATGTTGTTAGGAGAAAGACCTTATGAGGGTCAACGGCAAAAAATTGAATATGATCCTGGCGTATACGCACAAATTGCTGTAGATGCGGTTAGGGCATGAAAAACTTTACAGGGGAATGGAGATTTACAAGGTCAGTTATCTAAGGTAATACAAGGAACTAATGAACCTTACACTGAATTTGTAGATAGACTATTCAAGCAGCTTCCAGAATTTTGGGGGATACAGAACAAGCAATGCCATTTATAAAACACCTGGCTTATGACGAAGCAAATCATTGCTGCAGAGAGGTAATTAGACCATGGAGACATGAAGATTTAAATACATATGTTAAATTATGTAGAGACATTAATGAACAAAGACAAGTCTTGGCAGCAGTAGAACAGGCTTTATATGCAAGGCCAAAAAAAAATGCTACAATTGTGAACAAACAGGACATTTTAAAAGGAGTTGCCCCATAAGAGGAGGATTTAACAAAGCTAGGTATCAAAGGAATAGAATACCGGGTATTTGCTCACGATACCGTAGAGGGAGACATTGGGCAAATGAATGCCATTCTCAAACCACCATAGAGGGTACTCCGTTATCAAAAAATGGACAAGGACCAGGAATTTACCCACGATATCATGAAGAAAGGCATCGGGCTCCATTGCCAAAAAACAGACAGGGGGGCCCAATTCTCCGTGGCCCACGAACACAAATGTACTGGGCACTGGAGGAACCCAGAAACACCATGGAGGAACCCAGCAACACCATCAGGGTAGTGCCCAGGACACATTGTCCATCAGATCTCTCATCAGACGAACCAGAGGGAGCACAGGGTTGGACATCTGTGCCTCCGCCAGAGCAGTACTAACTCCAGAGATGGGAGTTCAAATCATTTCCACAGAGGTGAAATGCCTTTTCCCAAAGGAACAGTAGGCTTATTATTGGGATGAAGCTCTTCTACTCTAAAAGGACTTATGATAAGTCCTGGGGTAATTGATCCAAATTATGAAGGTGAAATAAAAATTATAGCCAGTTCTCCAAACGGTATGTCAGTAATTTCACCAGGAGATAGAATTGCACAGCTATTAATAATACCCAACCTACATGATAAATTTTCCAGTAGTAGTATAGAAAGAGGTTCCAGAGGAATAGACTACACAGGTGTAGATTGGGCTATGCTGTCTTTGAAGTCAGATTCTCACCCAATGATAGAATTAAATATTCAAGGACATGAATTTAATGGGCTACTGGATAAAGGTGCAGACCTTTGCATCATATCTCATCAAGAATGGCCAAAGCATTGGCCGTTACAAGAAGCCCCTCAAACGCTTTGAGGCCTAGGAGTGGCAATTAATCCCCATAGAAGTGCAATGGTATTATATTGGAAGGATCCTGAAGGATGTAAAGGAACTATACAGCCGTATGTATTGGATCATCTTCCTATAAATTTATGGGGACAAGATTCCTAGATCAATTAGTTTTGACATTAACAAATAACATCAATCCAAATGTGCCCACTATTAGGGGTAGACAAGGTTTCTGGAAAGAAAAAAGATTAGGAGAACAAGGTATAGCAGCACCAATTCAAATAGATCAAGGAATAAATAGACATGGACTGAGTTTTCAGAAGGGGTCACTGAGGCAATAAAAATTACTTGGAAATCAGAGAGACCAGTATGGGTTCCTCAGTGGCCCCTGACTAAAGAAAAGATACAAGCAGCCCATGACCTAGTCAAAAAAACAATTAGCGGAGGGACATATAAAACTTTCCGCATCTCCCTATAATACTCCCATTTTTGTTATTAAAAAGAAATCTGGTAAATGGAGATTATTGCAAGATTTAAGGGCCATTAGGGATTTCCGGGGATTCCCCCAGAGTTCCCACTGGTTGGGGAAGTGCAGGAGGAGGGATTGACAGGAAAAATATTTTCGACTGGGGGTTTTCCTGGACAAGCCGCTTGGCATCGAGAGAATTCCCAAGGAGCGTGTGTGAGGTATTTTCTTGCAGTTCAAAAATAAAGATTGTTCCTGCTTCAGTGTTTCGTGATTTGTGCCCAGCCAGACTGAGGCAATTTTCCTATTTTCCAATCAAAATACTGAAACCATGACACTAACACATACCCTACTAGACTCTGACTACTAATCCTAATATGATGGAGAAAAATAACCTAAAGAGAATAGAAATAAAAGTAGTTCAGTGGAGGCATGGTGTATATTTGGACTTGCCTTTTGCATGACAAAGGGTAGGTGTTATAAATCTACTCAATTTTCGGTTTAATTAGTTCTCTGGGTGTTTTTAAAGTTAACAAATATGTGAAATCCAGTCTCCCTTTCTCTATAGCATATTGAGAACATGCATATTTATATGCACATATAGAATCCTACCTGGTATCACAGGTAAATTTTTGAGTGTTGTCTGACTTGGCAGATACAAATTGTCATAAGAGATCACTCCTCCTAATTGCTGTTGGAACTGAAAATTCAACCTATGAGTGAGCTTCCTAGTAGAACAACATTATACATAAATCCGTGATCAGTAAAATAAATATTTTTGCATCTGTGGATGATATATATTTCAGGATGAATTAGGATTAGCATACGTATTGCTACATTTTAATGTCTGTTTGTGTGTTTTGTGTATGTGTGTGTGTGTGTGTATATATATATATATATATATATATATATATATATATATATATATATACACACGCTCCAGATTTTTCTAAATATGGAATATATGTGTCTTACATACACTCCCTAAATTCATTCATGTTCATGTATTTCGATTTATAATGAATTTTTCACAAGAATATTCTAAGAAATGTTCATGCACCTGAAATACATATTTGTTTCCTAGTACTGACAACTAAGTTCAGTTAAAGATGCCTACAAATCCTAATATTTCTATAGTAACTGACTCAGTTTAACATCAATGCAAGTAGACTCCTATGGGACATGATGTGTATTTTGACATTCGTTTTTATTCAACACTGGTACATTACTATTTCTTCAGTTAATGCACATCATTGGATATATATTTCATCCACTAGTTCACAAATTTGTAGGCATTTGTTTCACTTTCAACCACTTCCTGCTTCAGAACACATGTATTCCTCCATTTTCTTGACTGGTATTTTCGTGAGACTTCTTTCCAAAAACATTATTTTCAATTCCATAATCAATTTTGAAGCAATACTCACACACCCTTCATGATAAACCATAACCATAATATTACCATTAGATGTATAACTGGTTGGAATTATTGTATGCATATCAATATAAGATTTCCTGAATATTTTCAGATATCAATTTAAACCGTTTTTTAATGTTGGAACGAGTTATAAGATTTATTCACAGTATGGTCTATTCATGCATTATCTCTATATTCATAGACACAGGATACATTTATTTTAACCCAAAATAGTAATTTATACATCTTCAAAATATTGCTCCAATAAATGGTGGAAGAAAAACTCATGTCACCTGATCTACATATACATTTTATCACAGTAATATACTGGTCACAAAACGCAAAGATCACACTTAGGATTGTAACAAAGCCTGAATGGAAAGTGAACATGGATTACTAAAAACATTCATGTCCAGGTTGCCTAATGCTCCCAATTGCCAATCTTGTGGGGGAATAAATATTTGTTTCTTCCTGAGGTTATCTATTCAAACTCAATCCTGTTGAAAATGTCTAATCCTATCACTCACTTTATAATTTGCCTGATTTCATAATGTTTCTATTGATATCTGCTTCCCTACATATTTTCTCAAGTTCATCATTGTGACTGACTCTTCACATGTGCTGACATTTACATTCACTCTCTACCCGAAACCCTATTGCTAAAGATCTTTTGGTCCAAATCCTATAGTCACTTTTTTTTTCTAATCTCACCAACAGTCTTCCTAATCCTACAGACTATCCCTTTTTGACTGGATGTTTTCTTCGAAATCAATCATCCAAGGTACAAGGTCCGATGCCATTGAATATTGATTTATCTGATACAACTGTGCAGAACATAATTCAAAGCTAAGTATCCCAATGAAAGGACCAATGCCCTTCTGCGTTTCAAATCTAACCTAGATTTCTGTTTTTGTACCTATATTTCACCTATATATTCTTGTAAATATCACAGGTTCCCAATACCATTATTCATCCTGCAGAATGATTCCTCACCCAAATTGAATCTGTTATTAACTCTAACCATACACTGTTCCCTCAATCTACCTTTACAGAAGAGCAGGCACAGAGTTGGTCTTACAATACTGGAAGCTAGGGGATCTTCCACCTGCTGAGAAACTCAAAGGTCTATGCAGAAATGAACCCTGGAGAAGTTGTAGGCAGCTATGTAGAACCTGAGAGAGCAAAAGTCATCTTCCATGGCAAACATCCTGGTCAAGAAGAAGGGATATGTTTGAATCAGCCTCTCTTTTCTTAATGTAGAGAAGATGGACCAAACCAGGACTGTGTGGAGAGCTGTTCCTGGTTCCCTATGGTTGATATCCCATTCTAACTTGTGACACTGTCACAGGAAGTAGGGTCTCCCTCCATCTCATGGGACCCTTGGAAGCAACTGTTAGGACAAAGTGGTTGCCAAGGAAGTGACCTCATTCAATTCTTGAAAGAAGTGGCCTTCCTCACTTCCTTGGTGATGGAACTCTCTCAATTTGGGATCCAGGAAACCAGGCACACAGAGCCAGTCCCAGTCTCAATCCCAGTGTGCTCACTTGTTTGGATTTATGAAGGACAGTGTCAGTCTTTCTTGGTACATACTAATGTGAAGATGGCCAAATGCTCTGAAGAGGGGAGTTTCCCGAGAAAGCACATAGTGTTTCACTGGTGGCTCCTGACAACTTCATATATTTGGACAAGGAGACCAGATTTGAGACAGGACAGAAAACTTCGCTGGTACATAGAATAGCCCACCTGTCAGAGGACACTCTGGATAGTCACAGACCTACTTCAGAGAACTAGGTGCCTTTGTGGGTGTGGGTGTGAGTTTGTGGTTTTGTCTCATGTTCTAAGAATAGGTAGGAAAGGCGATTTGTTTGTTATGGAGTGGAGAGTTTCTAGTATGTTGTTTGACAATGCGAGTGTTTCTATATCTGTGTATACCACTGTGTCTGTGGTTGTAGACAGCAGAAAAGAGAATGCATCAATGGATGTGTCCTGTCTAGTGGAAAGCTTCCCAGGTTTAATCTTCCCCAATTTATGAATGGACTGTGGCTTGATTTATGGATGGGAAACACCTAAAATCTTCCTAAATTCCTGTTTTCTTCCTGAATTCTGGCCACTCTCCTGAATAGGCTCATGGTTTTGTGTCCAAGATATGTACCACCTCGAATCTCTGTAACATGGCAATGTACTTGATATCTGAAGAGAATGGCGAGAATCTCAGAAAACTCACATATCAGTTTGACCAGGAGAGTCTCAGTGGAGAAACCCTGCTGTGGACCTTTCGCTTACCAATTTTTCTGTTGCTCTGAATGTCAGGAAGGTCTTTGCCTCAGGCCACCCCTTTGTAAAGCCCTAAGAAAACAGTTTTCAAATGGAAATGAATGGGCATCATGTGTGGCTCTTTGCTAAATTGCTTTGGAAAGGGATGTGACTGAATCAGCCTCTTGGCCCTGTGTGAGGCTATGGCTTTGATTCTCAGCACCTGATGGATCTAAAGAAAAATTCCATGTGTGCATCGAAAACCAAAATGGTAAAAATATCAGTCATTGTGGATGAAGTCTCTCGCCTTCCTCTTTTAGCTTCCTTAACTCCATCAATTGAGAATAGGGATTCTTTGTGTCAAATTAGTTCTTCAAAGCCCTGCAGAGGTTCTTGGGTTTTCTCATGACTCCAAATCACATAAAAAATCTATACCTCACAGTCAGTATTCCTCAATTTGGAAAAACAGAGCAGTATTAAGGGCAGGATTATTTGATAACTCCTGGTTCACAGGAAGGGTGTTTAGGCCACCCTGACTTCATGCAAATGAGGGGCAAGGGAGCTTATTTTGGACACTCTCTTTCGCTGCACCCCTCATGGAAACCTCCAGCCAGAGGTTATGATGAGTGTCTATATAGAAGAAGATGAGGGCCATGTGGGAGTGTTTTGGTTTTAATTGTGGTCATTTGTGTGTTGGTTGAAAGGGATGACTGGGTCCTCCTGGGCTTGTACTCTGGTGTGATTCCCCTTAGACACTGAGTCCTGGAACTGATCTTAGTGAAGTATTGTTATGAATTGTGTTGGGATTTTAGGAGGCCATGCATGAGAGTTGCCCTTGGAAACTGAGATGTAGGCCCAGGTTGGCTTTCCACAGAGCACTGGGAATCTCAGTGTAGATACCAAAATATTTAATTCTGAAAGACTTGGCAGCCATAGTTGAGATCAAAACACTCAAGGACCTCAATTGTAGACCTCAATGAGCATTGTTTCATGTGACCTTTTGGACATTCTTTGGGAAGCCTTGCCTGTGAGAGTTCTCCAGAGTTTTCATTGAAATGATCATACTCACCAATTAATGGTTCCTGAATGAATTGAAACCCACTGTGCCTCCAACTTCATCCTTGATAAATGGCTAGATAAATACCGTTAAATTTTTGAAATTCCCATGAACAGGTGGCATGCAGAACATTTGGATGTCCTATTTCTGATCATGTGTGTACAAGACAGTGCCTTGATTGATTGGGTTTCATGAAAATTGTGTAGAACAGAGATGCCAGTAAGTTGGAGCCTGCTGAGTAGAGGGACTAAAGCAGCACTGGTCTTCTGTGTGATAAAACATCTGTGGTAGGGACATGTGGATCTGCCATTGGATTCCAAATTTCATGAGACGGACATGGTGCAGCCAGGAGACCATTATAAGTAAACGCATCTTGTTATATGGAGAGGTTTCAGGGTAATTTACAGAATCAGGTTGCTATGGTCAAGGGGGCAAGTTATGTGGTATAGAGGCCGCTTTTGTGCATGCTCATGCATACCCTGACCCACCACACGTGATAGAACTCCCTCCAGCACTGTGTCACAGTTGAACTCCTTGTATTTCGTGAAGCAAATACCAAACTCCCAGTGCAGCAGCAAGAAATACCAGGAAAAGTGGAGGATGTCCAAATGGCTTCACAGTCCACACGGGTAGACACTTAACCCACAGTGGCCACAGTTTACCTAAAAAGAGAGAATTCAGCACTGCTGCCTCATGTTCATTGGAAAATCAGAAACCATGTCCTCCAGGTCACATAGATGCAGACCCAGCTTTGATGGTCTCACTAGAAAGGAAGCTAAAGCTCCTGACAACATCATATATTTCAAGTGCCCAACCCCAGAGGCAGTTTCTCAAGAAGTCTTTAGGCCATCAGAGCTCCATGTTTGTGGAGAGTATACCCTGTCCCTTACTTTTGCAAACTCCTCTACCACCTCCAAGGTTGTGAATATCTGAGCATTTTGCTTTCCAGATATGTATTAACAGATTTTCTAACTCTTTTCCTCTAATTGTGTCTTACTTGCGGCGACAGTAAAGTCAAGGCATTGTTCTGCATGAGAGTGGGAATAATTTTGTGTAGCACATATTTACAAACACATTGGAATTATTTTCCAATTTTCCAACTGAAATATTAAATCCCTGACACTAAACCCTACACTATTAGACTCTGACTACTAATCCTAATATGATGGAGGAAAATTACCCAAACAGAATAGAAATTCAAGCAGTTCAGAGGAGGCATGTTGTATAATTGTACTTCCCTTTTGAATTATATAGGGTAAAAGTTATAAATCTAGTCAATTTTTTGTTGAAATAGTTCTCCCTGTGTTTTTAAAGATAACAAATATGTGAATTCCTGTCTCCCTTTCTCTGTAGCCTATTCAGCACATGTATTTTTAATATGCACATATAGAATCCTACCTGGTATCTCATGTATATTCTTGTGAGGTGCCTGAATTGGCAGATACAAATTGTGAGAAGAGATCACTCCTCCTAAATGCTGTTGGAACTGAAAAATCAACCTATGTGTGAGCTTCCTAGTTAAACAAAATTATACATAAATCCAAATTCAGTAAAATGAATATTTGAGTATTTTTGGATTTGTGAATTATATGTATTTCATGGTGAATTTCAATTGGCATATATTTCTACTTTTTAATTTCTGTGTGTGTGTGTACACACTCTCATGATTTTTCAAAAAATGAAATATATGTGTCTTATGTACACTCCCTAAATTCTATTTGATTCATGTATGTGGATATATAATCAACTTTTCACAAGATTATTTTCAGAAATATTCATCAACCTGAAATACATATTTGTTTCCTAGAACTGAAACTAACTTCAGTGAATGGTGCATTCAAATCCTAATATTTCTACAGTAACTGACCCAGTTTAACATCAATGCAAGTAGATTCCTATGGGACATGATGTATATTTTGACGTTCATTTTTTTATTCAACACTGGTACATTAATATTCTTTTAGTTTATTCAAATCATAGGATATATATTTCATACACAATTTTGAAAATTTATGGGTATTTGTTTCACTTTCAATCAGTTTTTACTTCAGAACACATATATTCCTCCATGTTTCTTTACTGGTCTCTTCATGAGACTTCTTTCCAAACACATTATTTTTGTTTTTCATAATCCCTTTTGAAGCAAAACTCACACACCCTTCCTGATAAACCATATCCTTAATATTACCATTAGTTGTATAACTGGTTGGAATGAATGATTGTATATCAATATAAGATTTCTTATACATTTTCAGATATCAATTCAATCTATTATATAAAGTGGAACCAGTTATATTATTTATTGACATTATAGTCTATTCATGCAATATCTCTATATTCATAGACACGGGGTACACCTATTTAATACTGTTATGTTCGTCTTCAAAATATTGCTCCCAGAAATGGTGGAAGTAATACTCATGTCACTTGCTCTACATATACATTTTATCACAGAAATATTCTGGACATAAAATGCAAATTTCACACTTATGGTTGTACCATATCTTAAATGGAGAGTGAACTTGGATTAGTAAAAACATCCATGTCCAAGTTGCCTAATGCTCTCAAATGTCAACCGTATTTGTGACTACCTATTTGTTTCTTCCTAAGATTATATATTCAAACTCAACCCTGTTGAAAATTTCTAATCCTATCACTCACTTTATACTTTGCCTGATTTCCTAATGTCTCTATTGATATCTGCTTTCCTACATATTTTCGCCAGTTCATCATTTGGACTGACTCTTCACATGTGTGACATTTACATTCACTCTCTATCCGAAACCCTACTGCTAAAAAACTTTTGGTCAAAATCCTAAACTCACTCTTCTTCCTAAAACTACCGACTATTTTCCTGATCCTACGGGCTACCCTTGTTTGAGTGGATGTTCTCTTATACATTCAATCATCAAAGGTACAAGGTCCTATGCAATTTAATATCGATTTATATGAGATATCTGTGCACAACATAATTCAACACTAAGTATAACAATTGAGGGCCCAATGCCCTTCTGGCTTCAAATATTACTTTGATTTCTGTTTTCAAACCTATATTTCACCTCTATATTCTTATAAATATCACAGGTTTCCAATACCATTATTCATCCACCAGAATGATTCCTAATCCAAATCGAACATATTTTTAACCCAAACCATACACTGTTCCCTCAATCTAACTTTACAGATGAGCAGGGACAGAGTTGGTGTTACAATACAGGAATGTAGGGGATCTTCCACCTGCTGAGAACCTCAAAGGTCAATGCAGAAATCATCCCTGGAGAAGATGTAAGCATCAATGACGGAACTGAGAGAGCAAAAGTCATCTTCCATGGCAAGCAACCTGGTTAGGATGAAAGGTTGTGTCTGAATCAGCCTCTGTCTTCCTAATGCAGAGAACATGGACCAAACCAAGCCTGTGTGGAGAGCTGTTCCTGGGTGCCTATTGTCAATATACCATTCTATCTTGTGAAAGTGTCAAAGGAAGTAGGAGCAGCCTCCATTTCATGAGACCCTTGGAAGCATCTGTTATGACAAAGTGATTGCCAAGGCAGTGACCTCATTCAGTTACTGACAGAAGTGACATCGCCTCACTTCCTTGGTTATGGAACTCTCTGAACTTGAGATACAGAAAGTCAGGCACCCAGAGCCAGTCCCAGTCCTAGTCCCAATGGTCTCACTTGTTTGGATTTACCAAGGACAGAGTCAATCTTTCTTGGTACCTACAGATGTGAGGATGGCCAAATGCCAGGATAGCTCTGAAGAGGGGCATTTCCTGAGAAAGCAGGTAGTAGCTCAGCGCTGGCTCCTGAAAACTTCACAGAGTTGGCCAAGTAGACCAGATGTGAGACAGGACAGGCCATTTCTGGGAAACATAGTATGGACCACCAGTCACAGGCCACTTCTTATTGTCACAGACCTACTTGGGGAAAAGAGGTGCGTTTGTGGGTGTGGGTGTGGGTTTGAGGTTTTGTCTCATGTTCTGAGAATAGGTAGGAAAAGCGGTTTGTTTGGTTTGGAGTGAACTGATTCTAGTAAGTCCTTTGACAATGTGAGTGTTTCTATGTCTGTGTATCCCACTGTGTTCGTGGTTGTAGACACTAGAAAAGAGAATAAATCAATGGATGTGTCCTGTCTAGTAGAAAGGTTACCAGCATTCATCCTGCCCAATTTATGAATGGACTGCAGCTTGCCTTATCAATGGGCAACACCTGCTATTTTAATATGTTCCTTTTTGCATAATGAAATCTGGACACTCTCCACAATAGTCTCATGGTTTTGTGTCCAAGATATGTACCACCTCCAAGCTCTGTGACATGGCCATGTACTGGATAGCTGAAGGGAATGGCGAGCATCTCAGAAAACTCAGATATAAGTGTGACCAGGAAAGTCTCAGTGGAGAATCCCTGCTTTGGGCCTTGTGCTTACATATTGTTCTTTTGCCCTTAATGTTATGAATTTGTTTGCCTGAGGCCAACATTTTGGGAAGCCTGAAGAAAACATTTTTAAAATGAAAATCAATGTGCATCACCTGTGGCTCTTTGGTTGAATGCTTTGGAAAGGGATGTGAATGAAGCAGCCTCTTGGCCCTGTTTGAGACTGTGGCTTAGATTCTCAGCACCTGATGGATCTAAAAATTGATCCCATGTTTGCATCCAAACCCAAAATGGCCAAGAGGGCAGTTATTGTGGATGAAGTCTCTTGCCTTCCTCTGTAAGGTTCCTGACCTCCATCAAGTGAGAATCTGAATCCTTTGGGTGAAATGAGTTCTTCAAAGCCCTGCAGAGGCTCGCCCATAGGAGCTTGGGTTTTCCCTTGACTTCAATTCACATAAAGAATCTAATCCCAACAGACAGTAGGCCTCAAAGTGCAGAAGTAGATCAGTATTAACGGCAGGCCTATTTGATCACTCCTGGTTCACAGGAAGTTTGTCAAAGCCACCCTGACTTTAGGAAAATGAGGGGCAAGGAAGCATATTTTGGAACCTGTGTTGGGCTGTGCTCCTAATTGAATCCTCCAGCCAGAGATAATGATGAGTGTCTATATGGAAGAAGATGAGGGCCATGTGGGAATGTTTTGGTTTTAATTGTGGTCATTTGTGTGGTGGTTGGAAGAGATCACGGGATCCACCTGGGCTTGAGCTCTGGTGTGATTTCCCTTAGATATTGAGTGCTGGAACTGGCCTCAGAGAAGTATTCCCATGAAATGTGTTGGGATTTTAGGAGGCCACACATGAGAGTCGCCCTTGGAAACTGATATCTAGGCCCAGGATGGCTTTCCACAGAACACTGGGAATCGTAGCGAGGATATCACATGATTTTATTCATAAAGACTTGATAACCATAGTTGAGAGTCAAAACACACATGGACCTCACAATGTAGACCTCAATGGGCCTGGCTTCATGGGACCTTTTGGACACTCTTTGGGAAGCTTTGCCTGTGAGATTTCTCCAGAACGTTCATTGAAATGAGCTTCCTCACAATTTAATGGTTCCTAAATTAATTGAAACCCACAGTGCCTCCAACTTCATCCTTGAAAACTGGCTATGTAATACCATGCTATTTTTGAAATTCCAATGACCAGGTGGCACTGGAGAACCTTTGGATGTCCTGATGCTGCTCATCAGTATACCAGAGAGTGCCTTGATTCATTGGGTTTCCTGAAAATGGTGTAGAAAAGAAATGCCATGTAAGTTGGATCCTGTTGAGTAGTGAGCCTAGAGCAGTGGTGGGCATATATGTGATAAAACATCTGTGGTAGAGCCATGAGGATCTGCCATTGGATTCCAAATGGCTTTTGAGTGACGTGGTTCACCAGTAGAACTTTCTATGTTTAGGTATCTTGTCATATGAAGAGATTTCAAGGCAATGTTCAGAATCAGGTTGCTATGTTCAATGGGGCAAATTATGTGGGATAAAAATCTGGTTGGGGCATTCTCCTGCAGACCCTGACCCACCACACGTGACAGAACTCCCTCCAGGACTGTGTTCCATTTGAACTCCATGTATTTCGTGAAGTAAATACCAAACTCCCAGTGCAGTAGCAAGAAACACCATGAATTGTGGAGAAGGATCAAATGACTACACAGTCCACACGGGGAGACACTTAGCCCCCAGTGTCCACAGTAAACCTATAAAGAGAGAATTCAGCACTGCTCCCTCATGTTCATCGGAATATTACAATCTATGTCTTGTAGGTCACATAAATGCTGACCCAGCTTTGATCATCTCACTAGAAAGGAAGATAAAGCTTCTGAGAACAACAAATATTTCAAGTGCCCAAACTCATAGGCAGTTTCTCAAGAAGTCTTTAGGCCAGCTGAGCTCCATGATTGTGGAGTGTTTACCCTGTCCCTTACTTTTGGAAACTCCTCTACCACCTCCATGGTCGTGAATTCCTGATCATATTCCATTCCAGATATGTATTCACAGATTTTCTAAGTCTTCTCATCTAATTGTGTCTTACTTGGGGGTGAAGATAATGTCAAGGCATTTTTTCTGGATGAGAGTGAAAAGATTTTTGTGTAGCACATATTTGCATACACATTGGATTGACTTTCCAATTTTCCATTCAAAATACTGAATCCCTGACATTAACACATACCATACTAGACTCTGACTAGTAATCCTAAAATGTTGGAGAAAAATAACCCAAAAAGAATAGACCTACGAGCAGTTCAGAGGAGGCATGGTGTACAGTTGGACTTGCCTTTGGCATTATATAGGGTAAGAGTTATAAACCTAGTCAATTTTTTTGAAATAGTTCTCCACATGTTTTTAAAATTAAGAAATATGTGAATTCCTGTCTCCCTTACTCTGAAGCCTATTCAGCACCTGTATTTTTATATGCACATTTATATTCCTACCTGTTACCACATGTACATTCTTGTGTGGTGTCTGAATTGGCAGATACAAATTGTGTCAAAGGATCACTCCTCCTAAACGCTGTTAGATGTGAAAATTTATTCTATGGGTGAGCTTCCTAGTTGAACAACCTTATACATAAATCCATGTTCAGTAAAATGAATTTATTTAGATCTGTGGATGATATATAATTCATGGTGATTTTCAATTGGCATATAGTGATACTTTTTAATGTCTGTGAGTTTGTTTGTGTGTGTGTGTGTGTGTGTGTATATATATATTTATATATATACAAATATATACATATATATACATATATTATATACATGTATATATATATATATATATACACACACACACACACACACACACACACTGAAACATTAAAAATAGCAATATATATGCCAATTGAAATTCACCATGAAATATACATCATCCACAGATCCAAAAATATACATTTTACTGAAGATAGATTTATGTATAATGTTGTTTAATTAGGAGGTTTACCCATACATTGAATTTTCAGTTCCAACAGCATTTTGGAGGAGTGATCTCTTCCCAAAATTTTTATCTGCCAAGTCAGCCACCTCACAAAAATGTACGTGTGATACCAGGTAGGATTCTATATGTGCATATAAAAATACATGTGCTGAATAGGCTACAGAGAGAGGGAAACAGGAATTCACATATTTGTTAACTTTAAAAACACATGGATAAATATTTCAACAAAAAATTGACTAGATTTATAACACCTCCCTTTTATCATGCAGAAGGCAAATCCAACTATACACCATGACTCCTCTTAACTGCTTGTATTTCTATTCTGTTTGGTTTATTTTTTTCCATCATATTAGGATTAGTAGTCAGAGTCTAGTAGGTTATGGGTTAGTGTCAGGGATTCAGTATTTCAAATGGAAAATAGGATAATGAATCCAATGTGTATGCCAATATGTGCTACACAAAAATCTTCCCACTCTCATCCAGATCAAAGCCTTGACATTACCTTCGCCTGAAGTAAGTCACAAGTAGAAGAGAAGAGTTTGAAAATCTGTGAATACATATCTGGAATGGAGAATGCTCAGGAGTTCAAAACCTTGGGGGTGGTAGAGGATTTTCCAAAAGTAAGGGACATGGTAAACACTCCTCAAACATGGAGGTCTGCAGGCCTAAAGACATCATGAGAAACTGCCTCTGAGGTTGGGTACTTGAAATATGTGTTATTTTCAGGAGCTTTAGCTTCCCTTGTAGTGATAACATCAAAGCTGGGTCTGCATCTATGTGAGCTAGAGGATATGGTTTCTTAGTTTCCAGTGAACATGAGGCAGCAGTGCTGAATTCACTCTTTGTAGGTAAATTGTGGCCACTGGGGTCTAAGTGTCTCCCGGTGTGGACTTTGGAGCCATTTGGTCATCCTCCACTTTTCGTGGTGTTTCTTGCTGCTGCACTGAGAGCTTGGTATTTGCTTTACAAAGTACAAGGAGTTAAACAGGGACACAGTTCTGGACGACGTTCTGTCACTTATGGTGTGTCAGGATCTGCAGGAGAATGCACCAACCAGGCTTCTTTCCCACAAAGCTGCCCCCTTGTAAATAGCAACTTGATTCTGAACATGGCCCTGAAACCTCTCCATATAAAAATATGCTTTTACATAAACGGGTCTCCTGGTTGCGCCATGTCAGTCAAAAGCAATTTGGAAGCCAATGGCAGATCCACATGGCCACAGCACAGATGTATTATCACACAACTGCACACCACTTCTCTAGGCCCACTACTCTGCAGGCTCTAACTTAATGGCATCTCTGTTCTACACCATTTCCATGAAACCTAGTCAATCAAGGAACTGTCTGGTACACTCTTGATCAGCAACAGGACATCCAAAGGTTCTCCAGTGCCACCTGGTCATGGGAATTTCAAAAATTTCAATGTATTTATCTAGCCATTTTTCAAGGATGAAGTTGGAGGCACTGTGGGTTTCAATTCATTCAGGAACCATTAAATGGTGAGGAAGCTCATTTCAATGAAAGCTCTGGAGAAGGATCACAGGCAAGGTTTCCCAAGGAGTGCACAAAAGGTCACATGAAACCAGGACTGTTGAGGTCTACAATTTGAGGTCCATGTGTGTTTTGACTCTCAACAATGGCTGCCAAGTCTTTCAGAATAAAATCATGTGATATCCTGGCTGAGATTCCCAGTGTTCTGTGGGAATCCATGGGTGACTCTCATGTGTGGCTTCCTAATATCCCAACACAATTCATGGCAATACTTCTCTGAGGACAGTTCCAGATCTCAGTCTCTAAGGGTATCACACCAGAGTTCAAGCCCAGTTCGACCCAGTAATCTCTTCCAAACGCCACACAAATGACCACAATTAAAACCAAAACACTCCCACATGACCCTCATCTTCTTCCATATAGACACTCCTCATAACCTCTGGCTTTATGTTTCCATGAGGGGTCAGCACAAGACAGTGTCCAAAATAAGCTCCCTTGCCTCTCATTTGCCTAAAGTCTGGGTGGCCTGGATACACTTCCTGTGAAACAAAAGTGATCAAATAGGACTGCTGTGCTTCTCCAATTTGAGGCCTATTCACTATCATGTATAGATTCTGTATGTGATTTGGAGTCATGAGACAACCCTAGCACCTATGGGCTAGCCTCTGCAGGGCTTTGAAGATCTCATTTGACCCAAAGGATCCCTATTCTCACTTGATGGATTTCAGGAACCTAACAGAAGAAGGCAATAGAATTCATTCACAATGACTGAACTTTTTGCCATTTTTCTTTTGGATGCACACATTGGATCTGTCTTTAGATCCATCAGGTGCTGAGAATTTAAGCCACAGACTCACATAGGGCCAAGAGCCTCATTCAGACACATCCCTTTCCAAAGCAATTAAGCAAGGAGCCACAGGTTATGCCCATTCATTTCCATTTGAAAACTGTTTTCTTCAGGCTTCACAAAGGGGTGGCCTGAAACTAAGACCTTCCTGACATTCAGGGCAACAAAACAATAGGTAAGCAAAAGTCCCAAAGCAGGGTATCTCCACTGAGACTTTCCTGGTCACACTGATATGTGAGTTTTCTGAGATACTGGCCATTCCCTTCAGCTATCCAATATATGGCCATGTCACAGACCTTGGAGTTGGTACATATCTTGGACACAAATCCATGAGCCTATTTTGGAGAGTGGCCAGAATTCAGGAAGAAAACAGGGACTTAGGAAGGTAGTAGGTGTTGCCCATCCATAAGGCAAGCCACACTCCATTCATAAATTGGGCAGGATAAATGCTGAGAAGATTTCTACTAGACAGGACACATCCAGTGTTGCACAGTCTTTTCTAATGTCTACAACCCCGGACACAGTGGGACACACAAATATAGAAACACTCACTTTGTCAAACGACTTACTAGAAACAGTTCACTCCACACCAAACAAACCGCCTTTTCTACCTATTCTCAGAACATGAGACAAAACCACAACCACACACCCACACCCACACCCACAAAGGCACCTCTTCCCCCAAGTAGGTCTGTGACTATCCGGAGTGTCCTCTGACTGGTGGGCCACACAATGTTCCCCCAAAATGGCCTGTACTCTCTCAGATCTGGTTTCCTTTGCCAACTCTGTGAAGTTGTCAGGAAAAAGTGGTGAGCCACTACCTGCTTTCTCAGGAAAGGTCCCTCTTCACAGCTCTCCTGATATTTGACCATCCTCACATCAGTAGGTACCAAGAAAGACTGACTCTCTCCTTGGTAAATCCAAACAAGTGAGCCCACTGGGACTGGGACTGGGACTGCATCTGGGTGCCTGGCTTCTTGGAAACCAAGTTCAGAGAGTTCCATCACCAAGGAAATGAGGTATGTCACTTTCTTTGGAACTGAATGAGGTCACTGCCTTGGCAACCCCTTTGTCCTAACAGCTGATTCCAAGGGTCCCATGAGATGGAGGCTGCCCCTATTTCCTCTGACACTTTCACAAGTTAGAATGGTATATCAACCATAGGCACCCGGGAACAGCTCTACACACAGGCCTGGTTGGTCCACCTTCTCCACAATAAGAAGAAAGAGGCTGATTCAGACACATCCCTTCATCCTGACCAGGTTGGTTGCCATGGAAGATGACTTTTGCTCTCTCAGGTCCTTCATACCTGCTTACAACTTCTCCAGGTATCATTTCTGCATGGACCTTTGAGGTTCTCAGCAGGTGGAAGGTCCCCTACTTTCCTGTATTGTAAGAACAACTCTGTCCCTGAACTTCTGTAAAATGAGATTGAGGGAACAGTTTATGTTTCGGGTTAATAACAGGTTCGATTTGGGTTAGGAATCATTCTGCTAGATGAATAATGGTATTGGGAACCTGTGATATTTACAAGAATATAGAGGTGAAATATAAGTATGAAAACAGAAATTTAGGTATGATTTGAAACCCAGAAGGGCATTGAGCCCTTGATTGGGATACTTAGCTTTGAATAATGTTCTGCACAGATGTCTCAGATAATTCAATATACAATGGCATTGGACCTTGTACCTTGGATGATTGAATTTAGAAGAGAACATCCAGTCAAAAAGGGATAGTCGGTAGGATTAGGAAGATAGTCGGTAGGTTTAGGAAGAAGAGTGAGCATATGATTTTTAACAAAAGTTCTTTAGCAATAGGGTTTCAGTTAGAGAGTTAATGTATATGTCAGCACATATGAAGAGTCAGTCACTATGATGAACTGGGGAAAATATGTAGAAAAGCATATATCAATAGAGACATTATTAAATCAGGCAAAGTATAAAGTGAATGAGAGGATTAGACATTTTCAACAGGGTTGAGTTTGAATATATAATCTTAGGAAAAAAGAAATATGTAGTCACCTTTAGGATTCACATTTGAGAGCATTAGGCAACCTGGACATGGATGATTTTAGTAATCCAAGTTCACTTTCCATTTAGGCTTTGGTACATTCATAAGTGTGACCTTTATATTTTTTGTCCTGAATATTACTGTGATAAAATGTATATGTAGATAAGGTGACATAAGTATTTCTTCCACCTTTTCTGAGAGCAATATATTGAAGATGTAAAATTAGTATTGGGGGTCCAATGACGTGTACCCTGTGTCTTTGAATGTAGAGATAAAGCATGAATAGACCATACTGTGAATAAATAATACAACTGGTTCCACTTAAAATAATGGATTGAACTGATAACTGAAAAATTACAGGAAATATTATATGAATATACAATCATTTATTCCAACCAGTTATTCATCTAAAGGTACCTAATATTAGTGTTTTGGTTTATCATGAAGAGTGTGTGAGTTTATCTTCAAAAGTGATTATTGAAATCCAAAATAATATGTTTGGAAAGAAGTCTTATGAAATGACCAGTCAAGAAAACCTGACAATACATGTTTTTTGAAGCAGGAAGTGATTAAATTTGAAACAAATGCCTATAAATTTGTGAACTTGTGGATGAAATATATATCCTATGATGTGCAAAAACTGAAGAAATAATAATGTACCAGTGTTGAATAAAAATGAACTTGCATTGATATTAGACTGGGTCAGTTCCTGTAGAATTATTAGGATTTGTATGCACCATTCACTGAAGTTAGTTTTCAGTACTAGGAAACAAATATGTATTTCAGGTGAATGAATATTTCTGAGAATAATCTTGTGGAAAGTTGATTATCAATCCACATACATGAACATGAATGAATTTAGAGAGTGTATTTAAGACACAGACATTTCATATTTTAAAAATCTGGGGAGTGTATACACACACACACACACACGCACACACAAAACACACAGACATTAAAAAGTAGCAATATATATGCAAATCGAAATTCATCATTAAATATATATCATCCACAGATGCAAAAATATTTATTTTACTGAACATGAGTATATGTATAATGTTGTTCCACTAGGAAGCTCCCCTATAGGTGGAATTTTAAGTTCCAACAGCGTTTAGGAGCTTACACGCTCTTCTGACAATTTTTATCTGCCAAGTCAGCCACCTCACAAAAATGTACGTGTGATACCAGCTAGGATTCTAGGAGTGCATATAAAAATACATGTGATGAATAGGCACAGAGAAAGGGAGACAGGAATTCACATATTTGTTAATTTTAAAAACACATGAAGAACTATTTCAATTAAAAATTGACTAGATTTATAACACCTACCTTTTATCATGCAAAAGGTAAGTCCAACTATACACCATGCCTCCTCTGAACTGCTTGTATTTCTATTCTGTTTGGGTTATTTTTCTCCACCATATTAGGATTAGTACTCAGAGGCTAGTAGGTTATGGGATAGTGTTAGGCATTCAGTATTTCGAATATAAAATTGAAAATGAATCTAATGTGTATGCAAATATGTGCTACACAAAAATCATCTCAATCTCATCCAGAACAATGCCTTGACATTACCTTCGCCCCAAGTATGACACAATTAGAGGAGAAGAGTAAGAAAAATCTGTGAATACATATCTGCAATGGAAACTGCTCAATTTTCACAACTTTGGAAGTGGTAGAGGAGTTTCCAAAAGTAAGAGACAATGTAAACCCTCCACAAACATGGAGCTCTGCTGGCCTAAAGACTTCTTAAGAAACTGCCTCTGAGGTTGGGCACGTGAAATATATGTTGTTGTCAGGAGCTTTAGCTTCCATTGTAGTGAGTCAATCAAAGCTGGGTCTGCATGTATGTGACCTGGAGAACATGGTTACTTACTTTCCAAAGAACATGAGGCAGCATTGCTGAATTCTCTCTTTGTAGGAAAACTGTGGCCACTGGGGGCTAAGTGTTTCCACGTGTGCACTGAGAAGCCATTTGGTCATCCTCCACTTTTCGTGGTGTTTCTTACTGCTGCAATGGGAGTTTGGTATTTTCTTCACGAAACAAGGAGTTCAACGAAACAAGGACACAGTGATGGAGGGAGTTCTGTCTCGTGTGGAGGGTCAGGGTCTGCAGGAAAATGCACCAACCAGGCTTCTATCCCACAAGCTTGCCTCCTTGAGCATAGCAACCTGATTCTGAACATTGCCCTGAAACTTCTCCATATAACAAGATGCCTTTACATAGAAGGGTCTGCTGGCTGCACCATATCAGTCATAATCCATAGGAAACGAATGGCAGATCCACATGGCCACACCACGTATGTTTATCACACACCTGCCCACAACTTCTCTAGGTCCACTACTCAGCAGGCTCCAACTTACTGGCATCTCTTTTCTATACCATTTTCATGAAACCCAGTCAATCAAGGCACCTTCTGGTATACTCATGATCAGAAACAGGACATCCAAAGGTTCTCCAGTGCCACCTGCTCCTGGGAATTTTAAGCGTTTCATAGTATTTATCTAACCATTTTTCAATGATGAAGTTGGAGGCACTGTGGGTTTCAATTCATTCAGGAACCATTAATTGTTGAGAAAACTCATTTCAATGAAAGCTCTCAAGAACTCTCACAGGCAAGGCTTTTCAAAGAGTGGCCAAAGTTCACATGAAGCCAGGCCCATTGAGGTGTACAATGTGAGGTCCATGTTTGTTTTGACTGTCAACTATGGCTGCCAAGTCTTTCAGAATAAAATCTTGTGATATCCTGGCTGAGATTCCCAGTGCTCTGTGGAAAGCAACCCTGGGCCAAGACTCATTTTCCAAGGGCTACACTCATGCGTGGCCTCCTATTACCTTGACATTGTAAAAGCTATCTATGCTAAGCCTCAGGCTAGCATCATTCTGAATGGAGAAAAATTGAAGGCATTCCCTCTAAAATCTGGAACAAGACAGGGATGCCCTCTATCACCACTTCTATTCAATATAGTTCTCGAAACACTGGCCAGAGCAATTAGACAGACGAAAGAAATTAAAGGCATAAAAATTGGAAAAGAAGAACTTAAATTATCATTATTTGCGGATGACATGATTTTATACCTAGAAGACCCAAAAGGGTCTACAAAAAAACTACTAGAACTAATAAATGAATTCAGCAAAGTAGCAGGATATAAAATCAACATGCATAAATCAAAGGCATTCCTGTATATCAGCAACAAAACTTCTGAAATGGAAATGAGGAAAACCACTCCATTCACAATATCCTCAAAAAAAAATAAAATACTTGGGAATCAACCTAACAAAAGAGGTGACAGATTTATACAATGAAAACTACAGAACCCTAAAGAGAGAAGTAGAAGAAGATCTTAGAAGATGGAAAAATATACCCTGTTCATGGATAGGAAGAACTAACATCATCAAAATGGCGATATTACCAAAAGTTCTATATAGGTTTAATGCAATGCCAATCAAAATCCCAAAGGCATTGCTTGTAGAAATAGATAAAGCAATCATGAAATTCATATGGAAAAATAAAAGACCCAGAATAGCAAAAGCAATTCTAAGCAGGAAGTGCGAATCAGGCGGTATAGCGATACCAGATTTCAAACTATATTACAGAGCAATAGTAACAAAGACAGCATGGTACTGGTACTAAAATCCCAACACAATTCATTGCAATACTTCTCTGCGTTCAGTTCTAGAAATGAGACTCTAAGGAGAATCACACCAGAGGTCATCCCAGGTGAATCCATTCATCTCTTCCAACCACCACACAAGTGACAACAATTAAAACAAAACACTCCCACATGGCCCTCATCTTCTTCCATATAGACACTCATCATAACCTCTAGCTGGAGGATTTCCTGAGGGGCACAGCCCAAGATAGTGTCCAAGAGAAGCTCCCTTACCCCTCATATGGGTAAAGTCCCGTGAACTTGTAAACCAGGAGTGATCAAATAGGCCTGCCGTTAATACTGCTCCACTTCTCCAATTTATGGCCTAGTGACTGTGGCGTTTAGATTCTTTATGTGAATTGGAGTCATGAGAAAACCCAAGCACCGATGGGCTGGACTCTGCAGGGCTTTGAAGAACTCATTTGACCCAAAGGATCCCTATTCTCACTTGATGGAGGTAGGAACATTACAGAGGAAGGCGAGAGACTTCATCCACAATGAGTGCTCTTTTGGCCATTTTGGTTTTGGAGGCACACAGGGAATCTTTCTTTAGACCCATCAGGTGCTAAGAATCTAAGCCACAGCCTCACACAGGGCCAACAGCCTGATTCAGACACATCCCATTCAAAAGCAATTAAGCAAAGAGCCCAAGGTGATGCCCATTCATTTCCATTTGAAAACTGGTTTTTTAAGGCTTCTCAAAGGGGTGGCCTGAGGCAAAGACCTTCCTGACATTCAGGGCAACAGACAAATAGGTAAGCAAAAGATCCAAAGCAGGGTTTCACCACTGAGACTTTCCTGGTCACACTGATATCTTGAGTTTTCAGATATGCTCCCATTCCCTTTAGCTATAGAGTACATAGCCATGTCACAGAGCTTGGAGGTGGTACATAAGGTTGACACAAAATCATGAGCCTATTCAGGAGAGTGGCCAGAAATCAGGAAGAAAACAGGAACTTTGGAAGATAGTAGGTGTTGCACATCCATAAGGCAAGCCACAGTCCATTCATAATTTGGGCAGGATGAATGCTGAGAAGCTTTTGACTAGACATGAAACATCCATTGATGCATTCTCTTTTCTAATGTGTACAACCACAGCAGTAGGATACAGAGACATAGAAACACTGGCCTTGTCAAAGGACTTACTAGAACAGTCCATTCCAAACCAAACAAACTGCCTTTCCTACCTCTTCTTAGAACATGAAACAAAACCACAAACTCACACCCACACCCACAAAGGCACCTCCTTCACCCAAGTAGGTATGTGACTATCCGGAGAGTCCTCTGAATGGTGGGCCATTTTATGTTCCCCCAAAAAGGCTTGTCCTGTTTCAGATCTGGTCTCCTTTGCCAATTCTGTGAAGTTTTCAGGACCCAGCAGTGAGCCACTACCTGCTTTCTCAGGAAAGGTCCCTCTTCAGAGCTCTCCTGGCATTTGGCCATACTCACATCAGTATTTACCAAGAAAGACGGATTCTGTCCATGGTAAATCTAAACAAGTGAGACCACTGGGACTAAGACTGGGACTGCCTCTGGGTGCCTGGCTTCCTGGATTTCAAGTTCAGAGAGTTCCAACATCAAGGAAATTAGGTGAGGTCACTTCCTTCAGGAACTGAATGAGGTCACAGCCTTGGCAACCACTTTGTCCTAACAGTTGCTTCCAAGGGCCCGGTGAGATGGAGGCTGCCCCTATTTCCTGTGACAATTTCACAAGATAGAATGTTATATCAACCATAGGCACCTGGGAACAGCTCTCCACACAGGCCTTTTTTGGTCCATCTTCTCTACATTAACAAGAGAGAGGCTGACTCAGACACATCACTTCGTCCTGACCAGGTTGTTTGCCATGGAAGATGACTTTTGGTCTATCAGGTTCTTCATAGTTCCCTACGTCTTCTCCAAGGATCATATCTGCATGGACCTTTGAGCTTCTCAGCAGGTGAAAGATTCCCTACATTCCTGTATTGTAAGACAAACTCTGTGCCTTCTCTTCTGTAAAATTAGATTGAGAGAAATGTGTTTGGTTAGGGTTAATAACGTGTTCGATTTGGGTTAGGAAACATTCTGCTGGATGAATAATGATATTGGGATCCTGTGATATTTATAAGAATATAGAGGTGAAATATAAGTATGAAAACAGAATTTTAGGTAAGATTTGAAGCCCAGAAGGGCATTGGGCACTGGAGTGGGATACTTAGCTTTGAACTATGTTCTGCACAGATGTCTCAGATAAATTGATATACAATGGCAAAGGACCTTGTACCTTGGTTGATTGAATGTATAAGAAAACATCCAGTCAAAAAGCAATAGTCGGTAGGATTAGGAAGATAGTGTTGATTTAGATAGAAGAGTGAGTATAGGATTTGGACCAAAAGTTCTTTAGCAATAGGGTTTTGGATAGAGAGTGAATGTAAATGTCAGCACATGTGAAGAGTCGGTCACAGTGATGAACTGGGAAAAATATGTAGGAATGCAGATATCAATAGAAACATTAGGAAATCAGGCAAAGTATAAAGTGTGTGATAGGATTAGACCTTTTCAACAGGCTTGAGATTAAATATATAATCTCAGGAAGAAACAAATATGTAGTCACCAATAGGATAGACATTTGAGAGCATTATGCAACCTGGACATGGATGTTTTTAGTAATCCATGCTCATTTCCTATTTAGGCTTTGGTACAATCATAAGTGTGAAATTTGCTTTTTGTGTCTAGAATATTACACTGATAAAATGTATATGTATATCAGGTGACATGAGTATTTCTTCCACCATTTCTGGGAGCAATATTTTGAAGACATATAAATTAGTATTGGGGGTAAAAATAGGTGCACCCTATGTCTATGAATATAGAGATAATGCATGAATAGACCATAGTGTGAATAAATAATATAACTAGTTTCAACTTTAAATAATGGATTGAAGTTATATCTGAAAATATACAGGAAATTTTATATTGATATACATACATTCATTCAAACCAGTTATATATCTATTGGTAATAGTAGGGTTATGGTTTATCATGAAGGGTGTGTGAGTTTTGCTTCAAAAGTGATTATGGAAATCGAAAATAATGTGTTTGGAAAGACGTCTCATGAAAAGACCAGTAAAGACACCTGGAGGTATACATGTGTTCTGAAGCAGGAATTGATTGAAAGTGAAACAAATGCCCTTATAATTGTGAATTTGTGGATGAAATATATATCCTATGATGTATATAATATGAAGAAATATTAATGTACCAGTGTTGAATAAAAATGAATGTCAAAATACACACTTTGTCCCATCGGAATCTACTTGCATTGATTTTAAACTGGGTCAGTTACTGTAGAAATATTAGTTTTTCTATGCACCATTCATTCAACTTAGTGTTCAGTACTAGGATACAAATATGTTTTTCAGGTGGATGAATATTTCTGAGAATAATCTTGTGAAACGTTGATTATAATTCCAAGTCCATTAAGATGAATGAATTTAGGGAGTGTAAATAAGACACATATTTTTCATATTTAGAAAAATCTGGAGAGTGTATATATATATATATATACAAAACACACACACAGACATTAAAAAGTAGCAATATATATGCCAATCGAAATTCATCATTAAATATGTATCATCCAAAGATGAAAAAATATATATTTTTGTGAACATGAATTTATATATAATCTTGTTCTACCAGGGACCTCAACAATAGGTTGAATTTTCAGTTCCAACAGAGTTTAAGAGGAGTGATCATTTTACACAATTTGTATCTGCCAAATCAGCCACCTCACAAAAATGTACCTGTGATACGAGGTAGGATTCTATGAGTGCATATAAAAATACATGTGATGAATAGGATACAGAGAAAGGGAGATAGGAATTCACATATTTGTTAATTTTAAAAACACATGGAGAACTATTTCAATTAAAAATTGACTAGATTTATAACACCTACCATTTATCATGCAAAAGGCAAGTCCAAATATACACCATGCCTCCTCTGAACTGCTTGTAGTTCTATTCTTTTTGGATTATTTTTCTCCAATATATTAGGATTAGTAGTCAGAGTCTAGTTGGGTATGTGTTAATGTCAGGGATTCAGTATTTCGAATAGAATATTAGAAAATTAATCCAATGTGTATGCAAATATGTGATACACAAAAATCTTCCCACTCGAACCAAGAACAATGCCTTGACATTACCTTGGCCCCTAGTAAGACACAATTAGAGGAGAAGAGTTAGAAAATCTGTGAATACATATCTTGAATGAAATATGATCAGGAGTTCACAACCATGGAGGTGGTAGAGGAGTTTCCAAAACTAAAGGACAGGGTAAACTCCACAATCATGTAGCTCTACTGGCAAAAAGACTTCTTGAGAAACTGCCTCTGAGTTTGGGCACTTGAAATATTTGTTGTTGTCAGGAACTTTATCTTCCTTTCTAGTGAGACGATCAAAGCTGGGTCAGGATTTATGTGACCTAAAAGACATAGATTGTAATATTCCAATGAACATGAGGGAGCAGTGCTAAATTCTCTCTTCGTAGGTATACTGTGGACACTGGGAGCTAATTGTGTCCCCGTGTGGACTGTCTAGTCATTTGGTCCTCCTACACATTTCATGGTGTTTCTTGCTGCTGCACTGGCTGTTTGGTATTTGCTTCACGAAATACATGGAGTTCAACTGGGACACAGTGCTGGAGGGAGTTCTGTCACGTGTGGTGGGTCAGGGTCTGCAGGAGATTGCACCAACCAGGTTTCTATCCCACATAATTTGCCCCATTGAACATAGCAACCTGATTCTGAACATTGCCTTGAAACCTCTCAATATAACAAGATGCCTTTACATAGAAAGTTCTGCTCACTGCACCATGTCAGTCACAAGCCATTTGGAATCCAATGGTAGATCCTCATGGCCATAACACAGAGGTTTTATCAAACATATGCCCACCACTGCTCTAGGCCCACTACTCAGCAGTATCCAACTTACAGGCATCTATGTTCTACACCATTTTCATGTAACCCAGTCAATCAAGGCACTCTCTGGTATACTCATGATCAGCAACAGGACATCCAAAGGCTTTCCAATGCCACCTGGTCATTGGAATTTCAAAAAATTAATGATATTTATATAGAAAGTTGGAGGCACTGTGGGTTTCAATTAATTTGGGAACCATTAAATGGTAAGGAAGCTCATTTCAATGAATGTTCTGGAAAACTCTCACAGGCAAAGCTTCCAAAAGAGTGGCCAAAAGGTCACATGAAGCCAGGCCCATTGAGGTATACAATATGAGGTCCATGTGTGTTTTGACTCTCAACTATGGCTGTCAAGTGTTTAAGAATAAAATTATGTGATATCCTGGCTACGATTCCCAGTGCTCTGTGGAAAGCCATCCTGGGCCTAGATCTCAGTTTCCAAAGGAGACTCTCATGCGTGGCCTCCTAAAATCCCAACACATTTCATGGCAATACTTCTCTGAAGTCAAATCCAGCACTAAGTCTCTAAGGGGAATCACACCAGAGTTCAAGCTCAGGAGGACCCAGTCATCCCTTCCAACCACCACACAAATGACCACAATTAAAACCAAAACACTGCCACATGTCCCTCATCTTCTTCAATATAGACACTCATCATAACCTCTGGCTGGAGGTTTCCATAAGGGACACAGTCCAAGACAGGGTCAAAAATAAGCTCGCTTGCCCCTCATTTGCCTAAAGTCAGGGTGGCCTAAACACCCTTCCTGTGAACCAGGAGTTAACAAAAAAGCCTGCCTTTTATACTGCTCTGTTTCTCCAATTTGAGGACTACTGACTGTGAGGTATAGATTTTTTATGTGATTTGGTGTCATGAGAAAACCCAAGCACCTCTGCAGGGCTTTGAAGAACTAATTTGACCCAAATAATCCCTATTCTCACTTGATGGAGTTCAGGAACCTAAAAGAGAAAGGCGAGAGACTTCATTCACAATGACTGATATTTTTGCCATTTTGGTTTTGGATGCACACATGGAATCTTTCCTTAGATGCATCAGGTGCTGAGAATCTAAGTCACAGTCACACACAAGGCCAAGAGGCTAATTCAGACACATCCCTTTCCAAAGCAATTAAGCAAAGAGCCACAGGTGATGCCCATTTATTTCCATTTGAAAACTGTTTTCTTCAGGCTTCACAAAGGGGTGGCCTGAGGCAAAGACCTTTCTGACATTCAGTGCAACAGAACAATTGGTAAGATAAAGGGGCAAAGCAGGATTTCTCCATTAAGACTCTCCTGGTCCAACTGATATGTGAGTTTTCTGAGAGACTATTCTGGAGAGTGGCCAGAATTCAAGAAGAAAACAGGAACTTAGGAATATTGTAGGTGTTGCCCATCCATAAATCAAGCCACAGTCCATTCAAAAATTGGGGAAGATTAATCCTGGGAAGCTTTCCACTTGACAGGACACATCCATTGATGCATTCTCTTTTCTAATGTCTACAACCATGGACACAGTGGTATACACAGACATAGAAACACTCGGCTTGTCAAACGACTTACTAGAAACTCTCCACTCCATAACAAACAAATCGCCTTTCCTACCTATTCTCAGAACATAAGACAAAACCACAAACTCACACCCACATCCACAGAGGCATCTCCTTTTCCCAAGTAGGTTTGTGACTATCTGGAGTGTCCTCTGACTGGTGGGCCATTGTATGTACCCGCGAAGTGGCCTGTCCTGTCTCAGATCTGGTCTCCTTGGCCAAATATATGAAGTTGTCAGGAGCCAGCGTTGAGTCACTCTCTGCTTTCTCAGGAAAGTCCCCTCTTCAGAGCTCTCCTGGCATTTGGCCATCTTCATATCAGTAGCTACCAAAAAAGACTGATTCTGTCCTTGGTAAATCCAAACAAGTGAGCCCATTGGGACTGAGACTGGAACTGGCTCTGTGTGCCTGGTTTCTCGGATACCAAAGTCAGAGATTTCCATCACCAAAGAAGTGAGGAAGGTCACTTCCTTCACGAATTGAATGAGGTCACTGCCTTGGCAACCACTTTGTCCTAACAGTTGCTTCCAAGGGTCCCATGAGATGGACACTGTGACAGTGTCACAAGTTAGAATGGTATATCAAACATATGGAACCAGGAACAGCTCTCCACACAGTCCTGGTTTGGTCCATTTTCTCTACATTAAGAAAAGTGAGGCTGATTCAGACACATCTCGTTATCCTGATCAGGTTGTTTGCCATGGAAGATTACTTTTGCTCTCTCAGGTCCTACATATCTGCCTACAACTTCTCCCGGGATCATTTCTGCATGGACCTTTGAGGTTCTCAGCAGGTGGAAGATCACCTACATTCCTGTATTGTAAGACCAACTCTGTGCCTGCTCTTCTGTAAAGGTAGATTGAGGGAACAGTGTATAGTTAATAACAGGTTCGATTTGGGTGAGGGATCATTCTGCTGGATGAATAATGGTATTGGTAACCTGTGATATTTACAAGAATATATAGGTGAAATATAAGTATAAAAACAGAAATCTAGGTTAGACTTTAAGCCCAGAAGGGCATTGGGTCCTTCACTGGGATACTTAGCTTTGAATTATGTTCTACACAGTTGTCTCAGATAAATCGATATACAATGGCATAGGACCTTGTACCTTGGATGATTGAATTTCGAAGAAAACTTCGAGTCAAAAAAGGATAGTCAGTAGAATTAGAAAGACTGTTGGTGAGTTTAGAAAGAAGAGTGAGTATAGGATTTGGTCCAAAAGTTCTTTAGCAATAGGGTTTCGGGTAGAGAGTGAATGTAAATGTCAGCACATGTAAAGAGTCAGTCACAATAATGAACTAAAAAATATGTAGGAAAACAGATATCAATAGAGATATTATGAAATCAGGCAAAAGGGCTAGGGTTTGTGTTAGGGTTAGGGCTAGAATAATGGCTAGGGCTATTGTCAGGTCTAGGGTTACAATTAGGGATAGTTGTAGGGAAAGGTTTATGGCTAGGTCTTTCATTAGGTTTAGGTATAGGGTAAGAGACAGGTTTAGAGGCAGGGGAATAAATAGCACCAGGGTTAGTGTTAGGGCTTGGTTTAGGTTTGAGATTAGGGTTACAGCTCCAATTAGTTTTAGGGTTAGGTTTAGGGAAATGACAGGGTTAGGTTTAGGGTTCAGTTTAGGTTTAGGGTTTTGAATAGCCTTAGGGATAGCTTTACATTTATGTTTAGTCCTATTGTTAACATTTGAGGTAGTCTTAAATTTAGGGTAAAAGATAGGATTACAGCTGGGGTTAGGGATACATTTATGGGTAGGATTAGGGACAGTGTTAGGGTTAGGGTTAGGGTTATGGTTTGGCGTAGGGTTAGGCTTATTTTTAGGGTAAGTGTTATAGTTGGAGCTAGATTTAGGGCAAGGTTTAGGATTAAAACAGGTCTAGGGTAAATGTTAGGGTTAGGGCTATATTTAGTATTTGGGTTAGGGTTAGAGTTATGCTAATGAATAGAGTTAGAGTTTCGGCAATGGTTACAGTTAAAATTAGGGTTAATTTTAAGGTTAATGAAAGGGCTATGTTAAATTTTAGGGTTAGGATTAGGGCTCAGCTTAGAGGTGGTTAGAGTTACTTTATAAATTTCTGTGATACAATCCAGGATTCATCTTTAAATTACCTTACTCAGTTTTCCAGGTTTAGGCCTTTGGTTCAACACTTTGGTGTCTGGAATACTTAATATTTTCATTATACTTCATTTTGACCTCTATGAGTAAATGTAAATGAACCTGGAAATCAAACAGAGTTTATGCTAGCTGCTTGAAACTGCACACACACCCTCAATTCTTTGTGGGGACACTCTGGTATGTTCCTGGTGAGTGTAGACCTAAGCTGAAGCATGCAAAAACAACTTTATCTGAGAGCCCTTTAGGAGAAAGCAGGAAATATGCATGCCCTGAAATTCCTCCCGTAATTATTTTGTCAGATTTGTTTGATACTAAATAGGATTCATCATATTCATTAAATAGGATTTATCTTGCCCCACAAAGCTCTCCATGTGTAGGACTTCTATGATCAAAGATTCTTTAATCAGGTTAGGGTTAGTGTTAGGTTTAGGGTTAGGGCTAGGATAAGATGTCGTGTTAGGGTGAGAGTAAGTTTTGTACAAATCTCTTTGATACTAGAAAGGAGTCACCTTTTACCTAGCCTTAATATGGTCCTCAGGTTTGGGCCTTCTCATTTCAATGGTTCGCTAACAGGGACACTCTGTGTTTTAAAATTTCACATCATATTGTCCTATATAGGTAAATGAAAATGGAGGTAGAAATCAAAACAGGTTGGTGCTAACTGCTTCAAACTTCAAACACTGAATCAGTTATCTGTGAAAACTCTTTGATTTGTTCCTTGTGAAAGTAGCCTCAAGATAAAGATAGCAAAAACAACTTTATCCGAGAGCCCTTTAGCAGAAAACAGAGAAATATGCATGAACTGAAATACCACCTCAATTATTTGGTCATTCTTTGATACTGCATAAGATTCATCTGATAGCTTAGTCTCCTAGGCTCCCCACGTTTGGGACTTCTAGGATCAACAGTTTTTCAAACAGGTTAGGTTTTGTGTTAAAGATAGTGTCAGGGCTAGTATAAGATTAGAGTTAGTTTTGTGCAAATTTCTTTGATACTGGGCTGGATTCATTTTTCTCCTATCCTTTCTATACTCAACCTGTTTGGGCCTCCTAGGTTCAATGATTCACTGTAAGGAATGGTGAACTGTATTTTAAAGTTTCTGTTCATTTTGTCCTATACAGGTAAATGGAAATGGAGCTGGAAATCAAACAGCATTGGTGCTAGCTGCTTGAAACTTCACACTTCATCAATTCTCTGTGAGCAATCTCTGGTCTGTTCTTGTGACAGTAGGCCTATGCTGAATCATGTAAAAACAACTTTATCCAAGAGTCCTTTGGGAGATATCAGAGAAATATGCATGTACTGATATACTCCATCAACTTTTTTGCAGATTTCTTTGACACTGTGCAGAATTCATCCCATAGCTTTCCCCACTAGGCTACCAAAGTTTGAAAATTTTAAAGTCAAAGGTTTCATAAAAAAGTTAGGGTTAGGGGAAGAGCTAGGGTTAGAGCTAATTTTAGGGTTAGAGTGAGTTTTATTCAAAATTTTTTGATGCTTTGCAGAATTTTTCTTTTAACTAAATGTACTCTGTTCTTCTGGTTTAGGCTTCTCCGATCACAGTTTTGCTTTCAGGAACACTTTGTATTTTAAGGTTTCACTTCATTTTGACATATACAGGAAAGTTAATGGAGTTGAAAATCAAACAGGGTGTTTGCTTGCTGCTTGAAACTTCAAGTTCTCTGTAGGGGCTCTGGTATGTTCCTTGTAAAATGAGGCCTATGCTTAAGAATGCAAAAAGAACTTAATCTGAGAGATCTTTAGGAGAAAAGAGGAAAATATGCACTTACTGAAATACCTCCCATAATTATTTTGTCAGATTTGGTTGATGTTGTGTAGGATTTATCATTTAGCTTGCCCCAAAGGGCTTGCCAAAAACGGGAATTCTAGGATCAATGGTTCTCTAACCAGGTTAGGGTTAATGTTAGGTTTAGGGTTACAGCTAGGGCTAAGGTAGAGGTAGTAGTAAGGTGAGAGTTTTGTTTAAATTTGTTTGATATTGGGCAGGAGAAATCTTTTATCTAGCCTTTGTATGCTCCCAAGGTATGTACTTCTCAATTCAATGGTTCACTTTCATGAACACTTTGAATTTTAAAGTTTCACTTCATTTTGAAACCTATGGGTAAATGCAAATTGAGGTGGAACGCAAACAGGCAGCCCTTGCCCTAAATTTAACCCCAAACATCAACATAAAAATAGCCCTAATCTTCGGCCTAAGTCTAACACAAATACTAGACCTATTCCTAACCCTAATTTAGCCTAAACGCTAACCCAAACTCTAGCCCTAAGACTTTTACTAACTTTTGCCATAGCCCCATTCCTAGTTCTAACCCTTTCCTTTAACATACTGCAAACACTGTCCTTAATCTTAGCTCTGACACAAGCCATAGCCCTAACCCTAGAATTAACCATAACTCTAAATCTAATCCTAAGCCTATACTCACCCTGTCAATAGCAATAACACTAATGCTAATCATAAACTAACCTTAAATTTAGCTTTAGTCCTAAAACAAAACCGAGCCATAGGACTAATCCTAACCTTTAAACTAAACCAAATCCTAACCCTACATCTAGCCCTAAGCTTACGCCTAATTTGAGTCCTATACTTAACCATAAAATGAATCAAGATTGTGACTCTGACTCTAACACTAACGCTAGCTCAAAACATCACCCTAAACCTAAACATAATACTAAAAGTAGACTCAGTCCTAAATGTAACCCTAAAATAAGTCCTAATCATAACCTTACTTCTTACATTAGCTGTGTTCCTAAAAAGACCCCTAATGTAACCAAAAATCTAGCCCTAATCCACGACCCACATTAGTTTACCCCTAACCCTTACCCTAATCCAAACTATAACTTTATTCCTTGCACTAAACCTAAACCTAACATTAACCCTAGCCCTGAATCCAACCATTACACTAGCCCTAACCCTAATTTGAACATTATCCATTACCTAACCCTAACCCTTATTCTAATTCTCAGCCTGACCATACCACTATCCCTAAATTTAACCTATCCATTACCCTAAACCTAACTTTAACCTAACCCTAAAAATATCATTACCCTAACTGTAGCCTTAACCTTAATGCTTACTCAAGCCCCAAACCCAACACGAAACCTAACCCTAACCATAACCCTAACCCTGGCACTAACCCTAATCCTAGGACAAACCCTAAAAGTAACTCTCAATCTAAACCATATGCTAACGCTACCACTAACCCTAAACCTAACCCTAACCCTAACACTAACACTAACCCTATCCCTAAGCCTAACCATAAAAATAACACTAACATAAACCCTTACCCGAACACTAACTCTAAACCTATCCCTAACCATAAAAATAACCCTAACACTAACCCTAACAATAACCTTAACAATAACCCTAACACTGATCCTAACCCTATGCCTAACAGTAATCCTAAACCTAATCCTAAACCTAAAATAAACACTAACACAAACCCTAACACTAACCCTAAAACTAACCCTAATCCAAACCTAAACATAACACTAACACTAACCCTAACACTAACGCAAACCTAACACAAACACTAAACCTAACCAAAAATCTAGAACAAACCATAACCGTAAACTTAACCCTAACACTAACCTTATCCCTAAACTTAACTCTAATGGTAATCCTAACTGTAATCCCAAACCTAACTCAACACTAAACTTAACACAAACCCTAACACTTACACTAACATTTATCCACAACTAACACTAACCCTAAAACTAACCCTAACACGAAACTGAAAACAAACACGAACACTAACACTAACCTTAACCATAACACTAATCCTACCCATAAACCTAACCTAACAATAAACCTAACCTCAACCCTAACACAAAATATAACAATAACCCTAACACTAAGACTAACCCTAACACTAACCATTACCCTAAGACTAACCAAAACCTCATTGCAACCCTAGCCCTAACTCTAACCCTAATACTAATACAAGCCCTAAGTCTTCCCCTAAACCTAAACCTAACACAAATACTAAATCTAAACGTAAAACTAATCCTAACTCTAACCCTAACCCTAACACTTAACCTAACCCTAACCCTTACCAAAACACTAACCCTAACACTAAACCTAACCCTAACGGTAACCTTAACACTAACCCTAAATCTAACCCTAATGCTAATCCTAACACTAACCTTAACACTAACCCCAACCCTAAATATAATACTAACCATTATCCCAACCCTAAATCTAACCACAACCCTGACACAAACCCTAAACTAACCATACCACTAAAACAAATTCTAACCTTAACCCTAATCCTAAAACTAATATTAACACAAAACCCACCCCTAACCTTAAACCTAACCCTAACACTAAACCTACCCCTAACCCTAAACCTAACAATAAACCTATCACTAAAATTAACACTAACCATAACCGTAAACCTAACTTTAACACTTACCCTAACCCCAAACCTTAACCAAAGCCTAACTCTACCCTAATACTAAACTTAACACAAACCCTAAACCTAACACGAACCGTGACCCTAAACATAACAGTAACCCTAATGCTAAACCTAACCCTAACCCTAACACTAACACTAACCCTTACACTAACCCTAACCCTAAACCTAACAGTAAACCTAACCCGTGCCCTAACCAGATCACTAATTTTAACCCTAGCACAAACACTAAACCTAACCCTAACTCTAACCCTAACCCTAACTCTAAACCAAACCATGACTATAAAATTAAACCTAAATCTAACCCTAACCCAAACTCTAACACTAACTCTATACCTAACCTGCACCCTAACACTATCCTTAACACTAACCCTAACTCTAAAGCAAACACTAACATTAAATCTAAACCTAACTCTAAACCTAACACTCATGCTATCCCTAACCTAACACAAACCCTCAACCTAACCCTAACACAAAACCTAACCCTAAACCTAACAAAAACCCTAAACTTATCCCTAACCATAACACTACCACTAAGCCTAACCTTCAACCTAACCCAAAACCTAACACTAACCCTAACTCTAACTCTAAACCTAACCCCGACACTAAACTAACACTAAATTTAATACAAAAATTAACACAACAGTAACCATGACACTAATCTTAATCTTACCCATAAACCTGACTGTACACTTAACTTAAATCTAAGCTTATCACAAACCCTAACCCTAATCCTAACACTAATATTAATTCTACAAATAAACCTAAACTTACACTTACCTTAAACCTAATCTTAACACAAACCTTTACACTAACCCTAACATTACCCTAACTCTAACCCAAACCCTAACATTAACCCTAAAACTAACCCTAAACCTAACCATAATGCTAACCCTAACACTAACTCTAATCATTTCTCAACCTTTACATTAACCTTAAAACTAACAAAAACCTAACACTAATGCTAACCATAATCTTAACCCTAACAATAACCCTAACCCTAAACCTAACTCTAACACAAACACTAACCTTAACCCTAATACTAACTGTAACCTTAACCCTAACCAAATAACTAACCCTAACTCTAAAGCTTTACATACTAATAACCTAACCCTAAAAATGACACTAACCCAAACCCGAAACCTACCTTTAACTGTAACCCTAACCTAACCCTAATTCTAACCCTAACACTAACCCTAAACATAACTATAATGCTAACCCTAACACTAACCCTAACCCAACCATAACAATAACCCTAACCCTAATACTAAACCTAAAACTAACTCTAACCCTAACCCAAAACATAATGTTAAACCGAACCTTAATCCTAATCTTAACCCTAATCCTAACCCTACCATAAACATTAACCCTGATCCTAACAGTAACCCTAACATTAACATTAACCCAAACCCTACCACAAACACTAACCCTAACCCTAACCCTAACAGTAACACCAACCCTAGTCCTAACACTAACTCTAACCCTAATCCTAACCATAATTATAACACTAGCCCTAACCCTAACACAAACCCTGACCCTAACCCTAACACAAACCCAACCCTAACTCTAAAAGTAACATTAACTCTAACACTAACCCTAACCCTAACACAAACCATAATGCTAACCATAACCCTAATCTTAACCTAACCCTTACTCTACCCTAAACCTTACCCTAACCCTAAACCTAACACTAACTCAAAAACTAACCTCAACCCTAAATCTAAAGATAACACTAAGAAAAACCATAACCCAAAACCTAACCCTGAATTTAACCTAATACAAACCTTAATGCTAACCATAACCCAAACCTAACTGTAACCATAAACCTACCTGAATCCTGACCGGAATCATAAACTTAACCATAAACCTAAACTTCACCCTAACACAAAACCTAACACTAACCTTAACACTAACCATAACACTAACCCTAACCCTAACCTTAACACTAACTACATCTGTAACCATAACCCTAACCCTAACACGTACCCTAACTCTAACCCTAAACCTAACCCTAACCCTAACACTTAACCTAACACTAACCTTAATCGTGTCCCTAACACTAACACTAACCCTAACACTAATCCTAACCCTAACCTAACACTAAACCTAACCCCAATCCTAACCCTATCACTAACACTAACCCTAATTATAACCCTGAATCTATCACTAATTCTAACAATATCCCTAACCCGAACAATAACACTAACCCTAAACCTAAAACTAACCTAACATTAACACCAATACTAAACATAAATTAAAATAAAGTTAACACTAACCCTAACCCTAACATTTACCCAACCAATAACCATATCCCTAATCCTAACCCTAACCCTACTCTAACACTAACCCTAAACCTAACCATAACACTAACCATAAATTTATCCCTAACCCTAATTCTATCCATAACCCTAACCCTAACCAAGCACTATAACTTACCCTAACCCTAAACCTAACCCTAACACTCACCTTAACACTAACCCCAAAATGAACCCTAACCCTAATTCTAACACTAACCCTATTTCTAACCCTAACACTAACCTTAAACCTAACCCTTATCATAACTCTAACCTTAACCCAAACACTAACAAAAACCCTCATTCTAACCCTCACCCTAACAGTAATACTAACCCTAAACCTAAATATCATCCTAATCCGAACTGAAACTCTAACCCTAATACTAACCCTACCCTAAAACCAACACTAATACTAAGCCTAAAACGTACACTAAGCTAACCCTAACCCTAACTCTAACCCAAACCTTAACACTAAACCTAACCTTAAACCTAAACCTAAACCTAACCCTAAACCTAAACATAAAACTAACCTTAACGCTAACACTAACAGTAAATCTAAACCTGAACATTTACCCTACACATAACCATAACCCTAACTCTAAATCTAAGCCTATTACAAACACTAACACAAATCATAACCCTAAACCAAACTGAACCCTAACCCTAACATTATCAAATTCTAACAGTAACCCTACCAGTAACCATAAAACTAAAGCTAAAACTAACCCTAACCCTAACACAAACACTAACCCTAACCCTAATCCTAACGCTAACACTAAAAGTAACCCTAAACCTAAACCCTAACACTAACCCTAAATCTATCCCAAAACCTAAGACTAACCATAATTCTAACACTTATAATTAACCCTAACACTAAAACTAACCCTAACCGTATGCCCAAAACTAATACTAGAAGGAACCCTAACCCTATTCCTAACACTAACCCTAACCCTAAACCTATTACTAAAACTAATCCTAACACTAATCTTAACTCTAATACTAACACTAACCCTAAACCTAATCCTAACCCTAATCATAACCCTAAATGAAACACAAAGACTAACCCGATCTGTAACACTAACAAAAACCCTGTCCCTAACCATAAACTAACACTAATCTTAACTGAAATCCTAACCTAAACCTGACTCTAACACAAATCTTAACCTAACCCCAAAAATAACCCTACCCCTAACTAAACCTAAACCTAATCCTCACCATAACAGTAAAACTATCCCTAACCCTAACACTAACCCTAACCCTAAACCTAACCCTAATGCTAACACATTCACTAACCCTAAACCTAACCCTAATCCAAAGCATAACACTAAATTAACCCTGACACTAACCCTAGCCCTCAGCCTATGCCTAACATTAACAGTATCCCTAACCATAACACTAACCCTAAACTTAATGCTAACACTAACTTTAACCCTAATGCTAACACTAACTCCAACCCTAATCTTAAACTTTACCCTAATCCTTTCCCAAACCCTAACAGAAAACCTAACACTAATCCTAAAACTAACTTAAACACAAAGCCTAACACAAACACTAACACTAACCCTAATATTAACGTTAACCCGTAACTTCACCCTATCCCTAACACTAACCCTAACCATAACACAAAACCTAACGTTAACCATAACCCTAACCCTATCCAAACCCTAACCCTATTTCTAACCCTAACACTAACCTTAAACCTAACCTAACCATTATCCTTTCCCTAAACCTAACCCTAAATCTAACCCTTATACAAACATTAACTCTAACACTAACCCAAACCTAACCAGACCCCAACATAAACCTAATCTGAATCCTAACCGCAACCATAACCCTAACCCTAAATATCAACCTCACCCTAACACAAACACTAACACTAACACTAAACCTAACCCTAACCCTAACCCTAATCATAACCCTAACACTAAACCTAACCCTAAACCTAACGCTAACACTAACTAAACCATAACCTTAATCCTAACCCTTATACTTACCTTAACACTAACCCTAACTGTATCCCTAACACTAACACTAACGCTAACACTAATCCTAACCCTAACCCAAACATTAACCCTAACCCCAACCCTAAACCTATCACTAACACTAACCCTAAACATAAGTCTAACACTAACCCTAAACCTATCCCTAACCCTGACACTATCCATAACCTTAAACATAACAATAACCTAAACACTAAAACTAACCAAACCCAAAATCTAACCCTAACCTTAACCCAAACCCTAACATTCACCCTAACCCTAACCCTAACATTCATCCTAATTCTAACCCTAACACTAACCCTAATTCTATCCCTAACCCTAACACTAACACTTAACCTAACCCTTACCATAACTCTCATTCTAACCCTAACCCTAATACTAACCCTAACACTAACCCTAAGACTAACACTAATATTAATTCTAACCCTGACCCTAACCCTAATACAAACTGTAACACTTACCCTAAAACAAAACCTAAAACTAAGCCTAAAACTAACCCTACCCTATCTCTAACACTAACAGTAACACTCAACCTAACCAAAACTCCAACACTAAACCTAAACTTAAACCTAAATCTAAGCCTAAACCTAAACCTTACCCTAAACCTAGCACTAAGGATAATCCTTACCCTAACCGTAACACTAAACCGAAACCTAAACCTAACCCTAATACTAACCCTAACCCTAAACCTATCTCTAAACTTAACACTATGCCTAACCCTAACACTAACCCTAATCCTAACCCAAAAGCTAAACCTAACACAAACCCTAAACCTTATCCTAACATTCACCTTAACCTTAACCCAAATTCTAACTCTAACTCTATCACTAACTTTAAACTTAACCCTAACCATACCCTTATTTTAAACCTAAATACAAACCTAAACTTATCCCTAACCCTAACCCTCACCCTAACCCTAACCCTTACCCTAACCCTAACCCTCACCTTAACTCTAACCCTAAACCTAACATTAACCCTAACACTAAACTTAACACTAGCTTTATCACTAACCCTAACCCTAACCCTACTAGTAACACTAACCCTAACCCTATCCTAAAAGTAACACTATCCCTAACCCTAAAAATAAATGTAAACTTAACAATAACCCTAAAACTAACACTTATTCTAACACTAACCCTAATCCCTAAACAGAATTATAACACTAACCCTAAAATTTACACTAACCCTAATTGTAACATTAACCCTGAACCTCAGCCTAAAACTAAACCTAAATCTATCCCAAACCCTAACACTATACATAACCCTAACCCTAACATTAACTCAAAAACTAAAAATAACCCTAACCCGAAACCTAAACCTAACCCTAACACTTACCCTAACTCTAACCCTAACATTAACTCTAAACTAAACACTAAAACTAATAATATCCCTAATTCTAACACTAATCCTAAACCTCTCCATTACCATAACTCTAACTCTAGCCCTAACCCAAACCCTAACACTAACCCTAACCCTAACCGTAACACATATTCTAACACTAAACCTAACCCTATTCCCAACTGTAAACCTAACCCTAACACAAACCAAAACACTAAGCCTAAAACTAACCCTAACTGAACTCTAACACTAACCCTAACACTAAACCTAACCCAAACACTAAAGCTAAACCTAAACTTACACCTAAACCTAACCCTAACCATTTACCTTACCTTAACCCTAACTCTTACTCAATCACTAAACCTAACCATAATCCTAATCCTAACACTAACCCTAACATTAACCCTAACCCTAATAGTAAGCCTAAAACTTACCCTAAACATAACACTAACCCTAAAAGTAATGCAAACGCTAACACTAATTTTTAAACTTACCCTAACTTCAACTGTAATACTAACACTAACTTTAACCCTAATCCTATATCTAACTTTAACCATAATCCTAAGCCTAATCCTAACACAAACCCTATAACAAACAATAACCTTAAACCTAACTCAACCCTAATCCTAACCCTTTTCTAAGCCTAACACTAAACACAACACTAAACTTAACCCTAACGCTAATCCTAACCTTATTCTAAACGTAACCCTAAACCTAACACTAACCCTAATCCTAACCATAACTCTAACAGTAACATTAAACATACCCCTAACCCTAAATATAAAACTAACCCTTAACCTATCCCTAAACCTAACACTATACCTATGTCTAATCATAATTCTAACATTAAGACTACCCCTAAAATTAAACCTAAACGTAATACTAAAGCTAAACCTAAACCTAACATGAACCCCAACACTAATCCTAAGACTATCCCAAACCCTAACACTAACGCAAACCTAATCCTAACACTAACCCTAACCCTAACCCTAAACGTAAGCCTAACAGGAAACCTAACCCAAACCCTAACCCTAATTCTCCTACTAACCTAACCCTAACCCAAAGCCTACACTATCCTTAACTCTAAGACTAACCCTAACACAAAAATTTACCATAACCCTAACACTAATACTAATCTTAACCCTAACACTAACTCTGTCACTAACCCTATCGCTAAACCTAAACCTAATACTAACGCTAACCCTAACACTAACCCTAACACTAACATTAAACCTATGCCTAAACCTAAACCTAATACTAACGCTAACCCTAACACTAACCCTAACACTAACATTCAACCTATTCCTAAACCTAACACTATACCTAAACTTAACCATAACCCTAACACTAACAGTAACCCTAACACTAAACCTAAACCTAATATTAAAGGTAACCCTAACACTAAAACAAACTGTAACATGAATTCTAACACTAATCCTTACCCTAAACCTAAAACTAACCATAACCCTAAAACTAACACTAATCCTAACCCTACACTATCCCTGTAACTAACCGTAGGCCTAAACACAAACCTAATTTTAACCCTAACCATAACACTAACAAAAAAATTAAAACTAACCCTAATTATAAATAAATCACTAGCCCTAAACATAACCGTAACACTAACCAAAACACTAATCATAACACTAAACTAATCCTAATCTTTACTGAAACCTTAAACCTAAACCTGACACTAACACAAACCCTAACCCTAATACTAACCCTGACCCTAACCCTAACCCTAACACTAAATCTAAAACTAAACCTAAGCCTAACCAGAACCCTAACCTTAACCCTTACCCTTACCCTAACACAAAAAATAACCCTAACACTAACTCTATCACAAAACTTAAACCTTACCCTAACCCTAACTGTAACACTAAACCTAAACCTAACCCTAACCTAACACTAACCCTAAACCTAAAACTATCCCTATCCTTAACACTATACCTAACCCTAATACTAACACTAGCCTGAACACTAACCCTAACTTAAATGTAACCATAACCTAAACACGAAACGTAACCCTAACCCAACAAACAACACTAAACCTAAGCCAAATTCTAACCCAAACCATGAAATTAACCCTAACCGTAACCCTAACCATTACCCTAATACTAACCCAAACACCAAACCTAAACCTATCCCAAACAGTAAACCTAATCCTTACAATAATCCTAACCCTAAACTTAACCATAAAAGTAACCCTAAATTTAACCCTAACATTTACCGTAACCCTAAACCTAACCCTAACCCTAAACCTAACTCTAACGCTAATCCTCAACCTAACCCCAATCTAAATACTAATACTAACGCTTAACCTCACCCTGTCAGTAACACTAATCCTGAAATTAACACTAAACCTAACCCAAATATTAAACTTAAGCCTAACCCTAACAGTAACACTAACCCTAAACCTAACCCTAAACCTAAACCGAATGCTAACAATAAACATATCCCTAACACGAACCCTAACAATAACACTAACCATATCATTAAAACGAACCCTAAACCTAACCCTAAAACTAACACTAATCCTAATGCTAACACTAAACTTAACCCTAACTCTAACACTAACCCTAACACTAACCCTAACCCTAACTTTGACACTTTCACTCACCTTAAACCTAAATCTAACCCCAGCCATAACACTAATCCTAATGCTAACCCTAACCCTAAACCTAACATTAAGACTATTGCTAACCCTAAAAATTACCCTATCTCTAACAGTAACCCTAACACTAATCTTAATTCTAACCCTAATTCTAACCTGCCTTAAACCTAAACCTAACCCTAAACCGAATCCTAACTGTAACTGTAACCCTAAACATAAACCTAACAGTAACCCTAACACAAAACCTAATCCTAAACCAAACACTAACCCTACCCCAAATCCTAGCCCTAACCCTAACCATAATTCTACATTAACACTAATGCTAACCATAACTCTAAACCTAAACCTTAACCTAACCCTAACCATGACACTAAAACTAACTTTAACCCTAGCCCTAGCAATAACCCTAAACCTATCCCTAATTATAACACAAAACCTAACCCTTATCATAACCCTAACCTTAACATAACCCTAATCCTAACCCTAACCTAACACTAAACCTAACCCTAACACTAAATCTAAAACTATCACTAACTTTAACCCTAACCCTAACACTGACCCTATCCCTAAGACTAGTTCTAAAGTAACTTTAACCATAACACTAACCCTAAAACTAACCTTAGCCTATCACGAAAACTAACCCTTATCATAACCCTAACACGAACCCTAAACCAAACCCTAAAACAAATCCTAACACTAACCCTAACCCTAACGCCAACCTAACACTATCATTAAAACTAACCCTAACACTAAAACTAATACTAACCCTAACCCTAACCCTAACTCTAACACTAACCCAAATCCTAAACCTAAACCTAACCATAACACTAACCCTAACACTAAACCTAACCCTAACCCTAACCCTAACCCTAACAGTAACCCTAAGACTAAAACTAAACCTACACCTAACAATAACCCTAAACCTAATCCCAAACCTAACACTAATCCTCACCCTAAACCTAACACTAAACCTAAACCTAAATATAACCCTAACCGAAACACTAATTTTAAACCTAACCCTAATCCTAACACTAACACTAACATTACCCTAACCCCAAACCAAAACCAAACACTACCCCTAACCCTAATGCCAACCCTAACCCTATCAGTGACCTTTACCATAAAATAAACCTAACACTTATTCTAATCCCTACCCTACTGAAACACGAACACTAATCTTAAAACTAAACCTAACCATAACACTAACCATAACACTAAACCTAACCCTAACACTAACCCTAAGGCTAACCTTAACCCAAACCCTAACACTAACCCTCACCCTAACCCTAACCCTAAACAAATCACTATCCCTTATTTTAAACCTAACAATCACCCTAAACCTAACTATAACCCTAACCCAGTCACTAATATTAAACCTAACCCTAACCCTAACCGTAAATCTAAATCTATCACTAACCCTAACCCTAACCCTAACATTAACCCTAACTATAACCCTAACTCTAACCTACCCGAAACCTTACTCTAACTTAAACCTAATCCTAACACAAAGCTGAACACTAACGCTAACCGTAAACATAACCTTAACCATGAACCTAAACATAACACTAACACAAAACTTAACCCTTCCTCTAACACCTACCCTAAGCATAACTCTAACCTTAACCCCAACACAAACACAAATCTTAACCCTCATTCTAACACCTACACTTAGTGTAAGTGTAACCCTATTTCTAACCTTAAGCCAACCACAAACCCTAACCCAAACCATAAATTTAACCCTAAGCTATCTATAACCCTAATGCTAAAACTAACACTGAACCTAACTCTAACCATAACCGTAACTCTAACATAAACCATAAACCTAACAATACCACCAAGCCTAACCTTCATTAAAAGACTATTGCTAAAGCTATCACTAACCCTAAAACTAACCCTATTCCTAATTTTAACAAAAATTCTAACCCTAAACCTAACTTGAACCCTAACATTAACCCTAACCTTAAGACTAACCCTAATCTTACTCCTAACAATTACCCTAACCCTAAACCTAAACCTAACATTCACCCTAGCCCTAACACTAAACCTAACACTAATCCTAAACTTAACACTAACACTAAGCCTGAACCTAATTTTGCCTTATTCTTAATCCTAACCCTAGCCCTAAGACTAACTCTAACTCTCACACCAGCTCTAAAATTAGTTCTAACCCTATCTCTTACCATCACCATATACCTAGCCCTAAACGTAGCCCAAACCTAGCCCTATACTTAGCCCTGTCTCAAAACCTAGATCTAATCTTAACTCTAGATCTAATCTTAAACCTAAGACTAAATCTAGCCATAACTCTACTCCTATCCCTTATCTTTAACCTAAGCCCAAATCTCACATTTACACTAGCCCTAACCCTAAGACTAATCTTAAAACTGGTTCTAACTCTAATCCTAGCCCTAAAACAAAACCGAGTCATAGCCCTAAACTTAACCCTTAACCTAAACCAAACCCGAACCCTACACCTAGCTCTAACCCTATCCCTTATTGTAGTCTAACCCTAACCGAAAAACTAACCCTGACCCTGACTCTGAGCCTAATACTAACCCTGACTGTAAACATCATCATCAACATAAACCTAACCTTCACATTAGAACTGGACCTAACTCTAACTCTGTAACTAGCTCTAATGATAAACCTACTTCATACATTAGCAGTAGGCTTAACCCTAGCACAAACCTAACCCAAAAACCCTAGCCTTAATCCTAGTTCTAAACCGAGCTTTAAACCTATAATTAAACCTAACCCTAACCCACACTGTAGCCCTAATCCTGTACATAACCCTAGTCGTAACCTTAGGGCTAACCCTATCCATTACCATAAAGATAATGCTAACCCTTTTGATAACCATAGGCCTAAACCTAACCCTATACATTACACCAAACCAAACCTAAACCCTAAACCTAAACCTGTCATTACCCTAACCCTAAATCTAACACTAAATTTGAGACTTCCACCTAAACACTAACTTAACCCAAGCCCTAAACCTGACCCTGATTCTAAAAATAACCCTAGATCTAAACATTACCCAAACCAAAAACCTAACCCTTACACTGGATGAAGCCATAAACCTAACACTAAATATATCCCTAACTGTAACCCTACACATGACATTAGCCATAGCCATAATACTATCCCTAACCCTATAACAAAATATAGTCCTCATCATAGCACTAATCATAACCTTGATCATAACCCTAACTCTAACCCTAGTTTTAACCCTAATACTAACTCTCGCACTTACCCTAAGCCTAGCTGAAACCACATCCCTTACCCTAAATTAAATCCTAACTCTAAACCTAACCCTTGTTGTAACCCTTGCCTTATCCTTAGCCCTAACACTAAACCTAGGTAAACATCTAACTCTAAATCTATCCTAACTCGAAGCCTAAGCCTAATCTAAAATTAGCCCTAACCCTAGCCCTAACATAAACCTAGACGTAATTTAGCCCTATCCCTAAACCAAACCCTAACATTAGCCCTAAGACTAACTCTCTCATACTAGGCGTATCACTCATTTTAACCCTAACCCTTACCATAAACCTAACCCTAGCCCTAACCCTAGTGTTAGTGCTAACCCTTTCCCTATCTTTATTCCCAGCACTAACCTTAGGCAAATTGTAACTCTAAATCTAGACATAACTGAAGCCTAAGCCTAAACCTAACACTAGCCCAAACCATAACACTAATACTATATCGAGACCTAACACTAGAACTAGCTCTAAAACAAAACTGAGCCATAGATCTAATCCTAAATATTAAACTAACCTTACACCTAGACCTAAAGCTAGCCCTAATTCGAGTTGGAAGCCGAACCCTGCAACTAACCCTGAACCTGACGCTGACCCTAACACTTCTAGCTCCGAACATCACCCTAACAGTAAACCTAACCATAACACTAAACCTAGCACTAAAACCCTAAAACTAACCCTAATTGTAAACCTAGTACTTATATAAGCTGTAACCCTAAACCCAGACCTAACATAAACCAAAACCTGACCCTAATCAGAGCCGCCCTAACCATAGCTTTAAACCTAATCTAACCCTAACACTAGCCCTAATTGTAACCATAACTTTAGCCTAAAACTGATCTCTAAATCTATCCATTAACATAAATATAACCCAAACCATCATAATAAACCTAAGCATAAACCTAACCCTATCCCAAATCATAACCCTACCATTACCCTAAACATAACCTGAATCCTAAATTTAACTCTGTCATTACCCTAACCCTAATTCTATCACTAATCAAGCCCAAAATTGAAACCTTAATGAATCCTGAGCCCTAAACCTGACCTTGACCCTATAAAATCCCTAGATTTAAACTTGACTGTAACCTAACACCTAACCCTTAGCCTAGACATAGCCATAAACCTAACCCTGAATTTATCTTTAATCATTATTCTGGACCTGAAATTATCCCTAGATCTAATCCAAGCCCTAACCCTAAAAACACACCTAGCCCTCATCCTAGTCCTAAACCTAGGCTTAATCATAACCTTATATCTAGCCCTACAACTAACTCTAATTCTAACCCACACCCTACCTCTAAACCTAGCTATAATGTCATCCCTTGCTCTAAATTTAAACCTAACACTAACTCTAACCCTAGGGTTAAGCTAAACACAAAACCTATCGCTAATCCTAGCCCAAATTTAGCTCTATCTGTTACCGTATCCTAACCCTAGTACTAAGACTAACTCTAACACTTGCCCAAGCCCTTTCCTTAGTTCTATCCCTATCCACAACCATAAACCTAACACAAGCCCTAACACGTGCCCTAAAGTTAGTCCCAGCCCTTGCCATAACTCTCAATCTAACCTTAAACCTAAGCCCAAGCCTAAAACTAACACTATCCCTAACCCTAATGATAATTTTAAAACTAACCCTAACCCTAATCCTAGAAGTAAACCAAAACTGAGCACCAGCCCAAACCCTAAACCGTAACTTAAACCAAACACTGACACCACACTTTGACCTAAAACTAACCCTAATTCAAGTCCTAGGCCTCACCTTAAAACTAACCCTGACCCTGACTCATATCCTAACATTCACCCTAGATCTAAACACTGCCTTTAATTCAAACCGAACACTAATATTAACAATAGCCCTAATTCGAGTATTAATGCTAACCCTAAAACTAACCCTGACCTTTCTCCTATCCTAACATGAACCATAGCTATAAATATCAACTTAAGCTTAAAACTAAAACTAGCACTCAAACTATCTCTAAACCTAAACCTAAAACTAACCATAATGGTAACCCTAGTTCTTACATTAATTATTGCCTTAATTCTAGCCCTAATGCTAACAAAAAAAAGGCCTTAAACTGAGCCGTAAACCTAGTTTTAACACTAAATCTAACCCTAACCATAACCATAACCCTAGATCTAAAACAATCCCTTACAGTAAACGAAACCCTAAACCTAAAAGTAACCCTAGACCTATCCCTAGTCTTTAGACTAACCAAAATCCTAACCCTATTAATATTCTTAATCCTAGCCTTCATTATAGCTCTAACACTAACCCAAAAAATAACCCTAACCCTGACCCTTATTCTAACCCTAACACTAAAACTAGGTATAATTTGAACCCGAAACTTAACCCAAAATTTACCATAATCCTATCTCTAGACCTAACTCTGAACCTAACTGTCAGCCAAGCCCTAAACATAGCTCAGAACCTAACACTTATGCTAACCCAAAACCTAAACCTAGTTCTAACCCTCACCTTAACCCTAAAACAAGACATAATTTTAACCATAACCCTAGCCCTAACCTTTACTCTAACTGTATCCATTACCCTAAAAATAACCCTAAACAGAATGCTAACCCAAGTTTAACCCTAACCCTATCACTTTCCCCAAACCTATCAATTACCCTATCCTACCCTGAGCCATAATCCTAATCCAATCATTATGGTAACCCTAACTCGAATGCTAATTCAAGCCCTAACCCTTATCTCAAAACCAAACCAAACCCTAACACTAACCATGACCCTAATAATTCCCCTAGGTAGAAACCTGACACTTACCCTACCTAAACCTTACACTAGACCTGGCCATAAACCTAACCCTAAAACTATTTCTAACCTTAACCCTAGACCTGATATTAACACTAGCCATAATCCTAGACCTAATCCTAACACAAAACCTAGTCCTTATCCTAGCCCTAAACATAGCCTTAATTTTATCCCTAACCCAAACCATAGGCCTAACCCTAACACTAAACCTAGCCCTAATCTTAGTACTAATTTAGCCCTAACCCTAACCCAAACACAAACCCTAGCCCAAAGACTAACTATAATTTTCACCCTAACCCAAACCCTACTTCCAACCCTATATGTTACTAGAACCCTAATCCTAGCCCTAATCCTTGGTCTAACCCTAGCCCTATTCATGTTCCTGGTAATAACTCTAGATCTAACCCTAACTCTAAGTTTAACCTTAACCCTAAGCCTAAACCTAAACCTAACACTAGCCCTAACGCTAATGCTAATCCTAAAACTAGCCCTAACACTAGCCCTAGCGCTAAAACAAAACTGAGCCATAGCCGTGAGCCATAGCCGTAACCCTAACCCTTAACCTAATCCAAACCTTAACCTTACAACTAGCCCTAACCGTATCCTAATTCTTGTCCTTACTCTAACCCGAAGACTAACCCTAACCCTAACTCTTACCATAACGTTAACCCTGACTCTAAACATCATCATCACCATAAACTTCAACCTAACACTAGACCTAGCCCTAACCCTAACCATATAACTAGCGCTAATCATAACCCTACTTCATACTTATCATAGCCTTAACCCTAGACCTAACCTAACCCAAAACCTAGCTTTAAACTGAGTAATAATCCTAGCTTTAACTCTAAACTTAAACCTAACCCTAACCCAAAACTAGCCCTAACCTAATGTCTAAACCTATTCATTACCATAACAATAAACCTAACCCTTAAGTTAACCCTTGGACTAACCCTAACCCTATTCATTACACTAAACCAAACTGAAAACCTAAAACTAACACTTTCATTACCCTAAACCTAAACTCTAACCTAACCCAAACCCTAACCATGACCCTGACCCTAAAAATAACCCTAGATATAAACCTGAATCCTATCCCTTTCCATAAACCTCACCCTATCCCAAATCCTAGTCTTAACCCTTGCCGTATTTTTAGCCCTAGCACTAACCTTGGATTAAAAACCTGACTCTTAATTTAACCCTAAACCGAGGCCTAAGCCTAATTCTAACACTAGCCCTAACCCTAAATCCTAACACTAATCCTAAAAATTGTACTAACCCTTCACCTAGACCTAACCTCAGCCCTAATTCGAGTTTTAAACCAAACCCTAAAACTAACCCTGACCCTTACTCTGAACATAACACTAACCCAAAGAATAAACATCACCCCAAGCCTAAACCTAAACCTAACAGTAAACCTATCCCTATAACACTAAAATTAGCTGTAATCATAACCCTAGTACTTACATTAGCTGTAAACCTAACCTTAGCACTAACTGAACCCCAAACCTAGCTTCAATCATAACCGTAACTCTAGCCCTAAACTGATTTCTAACTCTATCCATTACCATAACCATAACTATAATCCTAATGCAAATTCAAGCCCTAACATTAAACTTTAACCTATTCCCAAACTGTAACCCAGAACTTAACTCTAATAATACCCCTAGCTCTAAACCTGACACTAACCCTAAACTTAAACCTTACACTAGACATACCAATAATCTTAATCCTAAAATTATTTTTAATCATAATTCTTGACCTGAAAGTAGCCCTACCACAAAACCTACTAAAAAAAATTTCCTATCCCTTATCCTAGCCTTAAACCTAGGCTTAATCCTAACCCTAACCGTAACCACAGCCCTAACCCTAAGTTTAACTTTCACTCTACCTCTAAACCTAGCTATAAAGCCATCCATTACCATAAAATTTGTCCTAACCAAAACCTAATCTCTAAATGCTAATTCTAAACTCTAACCCTAACCCTAACTGTTTCCCTAACACTAGGATTAAACTAAACACTAAACCTAGCCTTAATTCTAGCCCTAATTTAGCCCTAGCTCTAACCCTAACCCTAACTGTAACCCAAACACTAGGATTAAACTAAACACTAAACCTAGCCCTAATTCTAGCCCTAATTTAGCCCTATCTCTAACCCTAACCGTAACACTAGCCCTAAGACTAACTCTTGCCCAATCCCTAAATCTAACCCTATACCTTAACATAACCATAAACCTAGCCATAACCCTTGCCCTATCCTTAGTTCTATCCATAACCCTAGATCTAAGCCTAATTCCAAATTTAACTGTAACACTAAGCCTAAACCTAAGACTAACACTAGCTCTTAACTAACACTAGGACTAAAACAAAACCGAGTGTTAGGCCTAAATCTAAACCTTAACTTAAACTAAACACTAACACTACTACTAGACCTAACCCTAGCCCTAGTTCGAGTAAAATCCCTAACCTTAAAACCAACCCTAATGCTGACTCATACCCTAACAAATACCCTAGCTCTAAACACCGTCCACACATTAAACTGAACCCTAACAGAAAACCTAGAGTTAATTCAAGTCCTAACTCTAACCCTAAAACTAAGCCTGACCCTGACTCCTATTCTAACATGAACTTTAGCTATAAATATCAACCTAACACTAAACCTAACCCTAACACTAAACCTTACCTATAACGTAACACTAAAACTAACTCTAATGTTAACACTAATTCTCACATTAGCCATTGCCTTATCCTGGCCCTACCCTACCACAAAACCTAGGCCTAATCTTAGCCCTAAACCTAGCTTTAACCCAAACTCTAACCATAACCATAGCACTAACCCTAGCACTAAACCAATCCCTTAAGCAAAGACCGAAACCTAAGGGAAAACGTAGACCTTTACCTATTCATTAGGTTATCCAAAACACTAACCTCATTAATAGCCCTTACCTTTGACCTCATTCTATATCTAACCCTATCCAAAACCCTACCACTAACCCTGGCTCTTTTACTGAACTTTTCATGAATTCTAGGTCTAATTCTAACCTTAACCCTAACACAAAACCTACCCAAAACCTATCTCTAGACTTAATCCTAAACCTAAATCTCAGCCTAGCCCTAACAGTAGTTCAAAACCTAACAATTACACTAAACATAACCCTAAAAAAACCCTAGTTTTAACCCTAACCCTATCCCTAAATTAAGACCTAATTCTAAACATAACCCTGTCCCTAACTTTAAGTCTAACTGTATCATTAACCTGAACATAACCCTTACCCTAACCCTAGGTCTAACCCTAAACATATCACTAACCTCAAACTTATCAATTACCCTAAATCTACCCTGAACCTTAGACCTAATCTAAGCTTTACCCTAACCGTAAAACTATCCCTAACAATAATTTAAGCGCAAACCCTATACTCAAACCTAAAACAAACCCTAACCCTGTCACTGACCCTAATAATTCCCCAAGCTTTAAACCTCACTCTTACCCTACACCTAACCCTTACACTAGACCTAGCCGTAAAACAAACCCCAAAACTACCCCTAAGTTTAACCCTACACCTGATATTAGCCCAAGCCATCATACTAAACCTAACCTTAACACAAACCCTAGCCCTTATACTAGCCCTAAACATAGCCTTAATTATAACCTTAAGCATAACCCTAGGCCTAACTCTAACACTAACCCTAGCCATACTCTTAAATCTGATTTAGCCCTATTTCTACCCTTAAGCCTATCCCGAGCCCAAAGACTAACTCTAACTCTCATCTTAGTCCTAACCCTAGTTCTAACCCTATATTTTACTGGAACCCTAATCCTAGCCCAAAACATAGGTCTAACATTAGCCCAATTCATTGCCCTAGCAGCAACCCTAGATATAACCCTAATTCTAAATCTAATCCTTACCCTTAGCCTGGACCTAAATCTGACTCTAGCAATAAACCTAACGCTAATCCTAATACTAGCACTAACCCTAGCCATAAAATGAAAACAAGCCATAGAGCTAACACTAACCTTTGATAAAAACTAAGCCCTACCCTACACTTAGCCATAACTCTAGCCCTAATTAAAGTTTTAAGCCAAACCCTAAAACTAAACCTCACCCTGACTCTGACCTTAACACTAACCCTAGCTCTAAACATCACCCTAACCCCTATACCTACACCTAACAATACACCTAGCCCTAACACTAACCCTAAAATTGGCCATAATTGCAACCCTTGTATTTACATTAGGCGTTACCCTAAACCTAGCCTTAACTTAACCCAAAACCTAGCCTTATTCTGAGCACTCTCCCTAGATTTATGCCTTACCTTAACCCTATAACTAATCATAACTATAACCCTAGCCATAACCCTAGATTTAACCATAACCTTAACCCTAAGCCTAACGCTATCAATAATCTTAACAATAACCCTAGGTGTACCCCTATCTCTAACCCTATCCATTACCCTAATCATAACTCTAAACCTAATGCTAAACCTGGGGCTAAACTTAAACGTATCCTTAATCCTAACCATATCCATTACCCTTAACCTAACCTGAAACCTAAACCTAACACCATCTTTACCCTAATCCTAACTATAATGCTAATTTGAGTTCTAACATTAAACCTTAAACTACCCAAAACAGTAATCACGACCTTGACCTGAAGAGTACCCTTAGCTCTAAACCTTACTCTAACCCTAAACCTAACCCTTACACTAGACGTAGCCAGAAACCTAAACCTAAAACTATTTATAACCATAACACTAGACCTGAAATTATCCCTAGCCATAATCCCAGACCTAAACCTAGGCTTAATCCTAGCCTGAACCATAACCCGTAACCTAATCCTAATTCTATTTCTCAACCTAGCGCTAAACTTACCTATATCCTCATCCTATACCCCAAAACAAACTATAACACTAAACCTCACGCTTAACCTAGGCCTATCCCAAAGCCTTGTGCTAATTCTAGCCTTTATTTAATTCTATCCTAACCCTAAATCTAGCCATTAGTCTAACTCTAAGTCTTGCCCTAGCTCTAGCCTTAGTTCTATAATTAGGCTTAATCCTAATCCTAGATATAAGCTTACGTCAAAATCTAAACCTAATTCTAAATTTAAGTGTAACAGTAAGCCTAATTAAAACCTTCACACTACCCCTAACCATAACGCTAATCCTAAAACTTGCCCTATCTCTAGCCCTAGCCATAAACAAAAACCAAGCCATATCCCAATCTTAACCCTTAACCTAAATCAAACCCTAAACCTACAACTAACCATAAAACTAACTCGAAAACTAACCCTGACCCTGACACTGACCCAAAAATTAATCCTAGCTCTAAACTTCACCCTAATCTAAAATTAACCCTAACACTATATGTAGTCTTAACCTAACCCTAAAACTAGACTTAATCATGATCCTAATTTATACCTTAGTCATTGCCCTAACCATAGCCCAAACCGTAAGACAAATTCTACACCTAATCCAAGCCCTAACCCTAGCTTTAACAATAATACTAGCCCTAATCCTAACCCTCACACTAGCCCTAACCCTAACTCTAACCCTTTTTTTTTACACTAAACCAAACCCAAACCCAAATGCTAACCCTACAGCTAATCCTAATTCTTAGCCTAACTTAAACTCTAACTGTAATACTAGTCTTAACCCTAGCCTTCATTTTTCCTCTAAACCTAACCCTGACCCTCATCTGATCCTAACAGTAACGCTAGGTCTAAACTTGACCCTAACCCTAAACCAAACCCAAACACTAGCCCTACTGGTAACCCTATACCTATACCTAAGCCTCACACTAGACCTAGACCCAAAGCTTATTTTAAACAAAGTTTTAACTCTAGCCCTAGACCTACACAAAAACCTAGCACTAACCCTAACAATAACCCTTAATCTAAACTAAACACTTACCCTAGACCTAGACCTAAACATAGTCTTAATTCTGGCTCTAATTCTAATCTGAAGCCTATCCAAGAATCTGACATTAATTATAACACTGAACTTACCTTTAAACATGACACTAACTCAAAACCTAGACCTAACACTACACCTAGCCATTACCCAAATCCTACAACTAGTCCTAAACATAACCCTAGCACTTACATTACCCATACTCCTAACTCTATCTCTAAACCTAACACAAAACCTAGCCCTTATCCTAGGTCTAAACTTATCTCTAAGCATAATCCTTAGCGAAACCCTAGCCCTAAACCTAACGCAAACCAAAGCTGCGAGTTAGACCTAACAGTAGCTCAAGGCCTAACCTTGACACTAAACATTATTCTAGCTCTATTCTAAACCCTATCCCTAACTCTAACCCTTATCTTTACATTAAACCTAGCCTAAATTTTAGCTAAAACCACATCCATTACCCTAACCTTAACCCTAAAAATAATTGAAACCCCATCCCTAACACTAAACCTAACTCTAACCATAAATGTGAATCTAGACCTAAACCTAGAACTAACACTTGCCCTTGCCCTAAACCTAGCTTAAACACTACCCCTTATCCTAACCTTACTATTACCCAAGCCCTAAACTTAACACTTACCCTAACCCTAAAACTTACCCTAAATCACACCCAAACCCTACCCCAAAATCTAGCCCTAATCCTAGAGTTAATCCAAACCATAACCTAGCCCTAACCCTACCTCTAAACCTATCCATTACACTAAACATAACAATAAGCCTAGTGGTAACCCTAACCCAATTGCTAACACTAACTTATCCATTAAACTAAAAAATAGCAGAAACCTAAACTATACCTTATCCATTTCCCTAATCCTAAACCTAACCCTAATGCTAATTTGAGCCTTAACCCTAAACCTTTAGCTAAACCAAATGCTAACCCTGATGCTGACTCTGACCCTAATAATAACCCTAAACCTAAGCTTACCTTTAACCTAAACCTAACTCTTACACTAGACCTAGCCATAACTTAACCCTAAAACTATTTTTAATGTTAACCCTAGAGCTAATATTAGCCCTAGACCTGATCCTAATCATAAACCTAACAGAAACCATATTTCTTTACCTAGCCCAAAATCTAGCATTAATCCTAAATTGAACCATAACCCTAGGCCTAATCCTACTTCTAACCCTCACCCTAGCCCTAAAGATAGCTATAATGTCACCCATTCCCTTAAACTTATCCTTAACACCAATTATAACTCTAACTCTAGCCCAAAGCTTTAGTCAAACCCTAACATTAACCCTAACCTTAATACTGGCTGTAAAGTAGCCCTAACCCTAACACTAACCCTACCCCTAATTCTACCCCTAATTTAGCTCTAACCCTAACCCTAATGTTAGCCCTAATACTAGCCATAATTCAGCCCTAACTCTATTTCTAACCCTGGTCCTAATTATAGCCCTAATTTAGCCCTAACCCTAACCCTAACCCTAAGACTACTACAATGACTAAATTTAATACTCACCCTTGCCGTATCCCTGGTTCTAACCATATTCGTTACCATAACCCTAGCCCTAGCCCTAGCCCTAACCCTAGATCTAACCCTAACTATAAATCTAAGCCTAACCTGAGACTAATCCTCAAACTAACACTAGCCCTAACCCTGATGCTAATCCATTATCTAGCTGTAACTCTAGCCCTAGCCCTAAAACAATATCAACCTATATCCCCAACCCTTAACCTAAACTAAACCTAACAGTACAACTAGTAATAACTATAGAACTAATTTGAGTTCAAACCCTAACCCTAAAACTAACCCTGACTCTGGCACTAACCCTAAAAGTAACCATTGCTCTAAACTTCAACCTAACCCTGAACCTAACCGTAACACTAGACCTAGCCTTAAGTCTAACCCTAACCCTAAAACTAGCACTAATTGCAACACTTGTTCATACATTACCATAGCCCTAATTCTAGCCCTAACCAACCAATAACCAGGCCCTAATCTGAGCCTTAACACTAGCTTTAAACCAAAACCTAAACCTAACACTAATCCAGAAAATAGCCCTAAAATTTATGCTAACACTAGCCAGAATTTTTACTATAACCCTAGCCCTATCACTAGTTCTAAAATTATCCATTACCCTTACCATTACCATAACTTTAATGGTAACCCAATGCTCAACACTAAACTTATCCCTAGCTCTAACCTTTTTTGTTAATCTAAACCTAACTTGAAACTTAAACCTAATCCTAATTTGAACCCTAATTCTAACCCTATCATTACCCTAACTCTAACCCTAATGCTAATTCCAGCCCTAATTCTAAATCTTAACTGAACCTTAACCCTAACTCTGCCCCTACCCATGAAAATATACCTTGCTCTAACCTTGGCCCTACCTCTAAACCTAATCCTTATACTACACGTAGCCATAAACCTAACCCTAAAATTATCCCTAACCATAATCCTCGACATGACATTTTCCTAAGCCGTAATTCTATCCCTAAACTTAACAAAACAGAACCACATAACCCTAACCCTAACCCTCTCCCTAATTCTATGCATAACCCTAGGCTTGAATTTAGCTCTAACCCTATTCAATTACCTTAAACATAACCCTAATTATAATGCTAACCCTAGGCCTAAATCTAACCCTATCACTAAATATAACCATATCCATTATGCTAAATCTAACCTGAACCCTAAAAAAAACCCTATCATAATCTCTACCCAAACCCTAACGATAATTCAAGCCCTAACCCTAATCCCTAACCTAAACCAAACCCTAAATCTGACCCTGATCCTAATAATACCCCTAGCTCTAAATTTGACCCCTACCCGAAACCTAACACACTGAACATAGCCATAAACCTAACACTAAAACTATCCCTAACTGTAACCCTACACCTGACTTTGGCCCTAACACTAATCCTAGACCTAACACTAACACAAATTATACCTCTCATTCTAGCCCTAAAGCTACCCTTAATCATAACTCTAATGAACTCATAGCCCTAATCCTAATTGTAACCTTCACCCTAGCCCTATCTTTAGCTCTAAACCCATCATTTACACGAAACCTAACCTTAAGCCTAAAACTAAACCTAGACCTAAAAATAACCATAAACCTAGCCCTATTCCTAGCCCTAATTAAGCCCTATGACTAACCAAAATGTAAGCTTAGCCCTAAGACTAACTCTCACTCTCACCCTAGCCCTATTTCTAGTTTTAAACCTATACCTTACCATAACCCTACTCCTAGACATAAACCAAGACCTAACAGTAGCCATATTCTTAGCCATAGACCTATCCCTAGATTTAACCCTAAGCCTAAAACTAAACCTAACAATAGCCCTAAACGTAATGCTAAGCCTAAAACTAGCAATAACCATAGTCCTAGACCGAAAACAAAACCGAGCCATAGAGTTAACTTTAAAACTTAAGCTAAAGCAATACCTAACCCTAAACCTATCCCTAACCCTAGGCTTCATTCGAGTCCAAACCTTAACCCTAAAACTACTCTGACCTTGAATTTGACCCTAACACTAACCCTAGCTCTAAACATTTTACCTATCCCTACCACTAGGCCTAGTCCTAACCCTAATCCTATAACTAGCCCAAATCATAACCCTAGTCCATACATTTGCCATAACTCTAAAACTAGCCCTAACTCTAACCGAAACCTAGCCTTAATGCAAGACCTAACCATAGCTTGAACCCTAACCTAAACCTAAAACTAGCCCTTACCCTAACTCTAAACATAGCCCTAATCCTAGCTCTAATCCTATTCCTTACCCTAAGCTAACCCTAATCCTAATGCTAACCCTAGGCCTAACCCTAATCCTTAGCCTAACCCAAACCTCACCCTATTACTATTCCTAACCCTAGCATGCATTCTAGCTCTAACTGTAACCCAAACACTAAACCTAACCCTGACACTTATTCCGACCCTAATGGTAACCGTATGTCTAAACCTGACCCTAAACATAAACCAATCTCTAAAACTTGCAATAGCAATAAACCTATGCCTAATCTTAACCCTATAACTAGTCTTAGACCTACACCTAATCCTGAATCTAGCCATATCTCTAGCCCTATACCTAAACAAAACCTAGTCGTAGCCCTAATGATAAACCTTAATCTAACACAAAAGTAAACCTACCTCTAGATCTAACACTAGTGATAATTCTGGGTTTAACCGTAACCCTAACTATAACCCGAACACTGACCCTTACCCTAAAACTAACCCTAGATCTAAACATCAAGCTAATGGTAACCCTAACCCTAATACTTGATCTAGCCATAACACTTACCCAAAAATTGGCCCTAATCATAACCCTGGTTTATACATTAGTTGTAGGTCTAACACTAGCCCCAACGTAACCCAAAACCTGGCCCTAAGCCGAGTGCTAACACAAGTTTTAACCCTAACCCTAAAACTACCCCTAATTTATACCTAACCCTAGATCTAACCTAGATTTTACCCTATCCAATACCTTAAGCTAAACCCTAAATCTAATGCTAACCCTAGTCCTAACCCTCATTCTTAGCCAACCCCAAACACTAAACTTATTACTAGTCCTAACCATAAACTTCGTTCTAGCTCTAACCCTAATCCAAACACAAACCCTAACCCTGACACTTATTGTGACCCTAATGATAACCACAGGTATAATCCTGACCCTAACCCAAAACCGAACACTAACATTAGCCCTACCAGTAATCCTATACTTAAACCTAAACCTAAAACTAGCCCTAGACTTAAACCTAATCCTAAATCTAGCCATATCTCTAGCCCTAGACCTGAACAACAACCTAGCCCTAGCCCTAACAATCACCTTTAACCTAAGCCAAACACTAACCCTACCCATAGAACTAAACCTAGTCCTAATTCTGGCAATAAACCCAACTCTGACTCTAACCTGAACACGGGGCCCTGACCCTAACATAATCCTAGCTCCAAAGCTCACCCTAAGCAAAACCTAATCCTAACGCTAGACCTAGCCTTAACCCTAACCCTAAAGTTAGCCTAATCATAACCCTAGCTCTTATATTACCAGTTGCCCTAAACCTAGGCCTAGACTAACAAAAAACTTAGCCCTAATCCTAGGCCTGAGCATAGGCCTAAGTGTTAACCTAAACCTAACCCTAAGCCTCTCTTTAGACGTAACCATAGCTCAAAGCCTAAACTTTACCCTTAACATAACCGTAGCCCTATCTCAAACGCTACCCTAACCCCAGCCCTAATACTACTCATACTCCTAACCCTTACCATAGCTCTATCCATTACCCTAATCATAATCCTAAAACTAATGCTAACCCTAGCCTTAACCCTAACTCTATCACAATCCCTAAACCTATCCCTTGCCCTAAAACTAACCTGAACCCTAATCCTAAGCCTATTCATTACCTTAACCCTAACTCTTACCCTATTGCTAATTCGAGCCCTAAACCTAAACCTTAACCTAAATCAAACCTTAAGCCTAACAATATCTCTAATAATACACATAGCTGTAAACTTGACCCTTATCCTAAATCTAAACCTTATACTAGACCTAACCATAAACATAAACTAAAACCTATTCCTAACTGTAACCCTAGACCAGGAATTAACCCTAGCCCTAATCCTAGCCCTAACACTAATGCGAACACTATCTCTTATTCTAGCACAAAATCTTGACTTAATCATAACCTTAAAACTAATTCCAACCCTTTCCCTAGCCCTTAACCTAGTTATAACCCCATTGCTTACTTAAACCTAACCCAAACTCGTACTCTAGCCCTAAACCTAAACCTAAACCTAATCCTAGCTTTAAGACTAACTATAACTCTCGCCCTAGCCCTAGCCCTAATTCTAACCCTATCATTTTCAGAAACCTTATTCATAGCCATAGCCTAGAATAATCCTAGCCCTAAACTTACACCTTACTCTAACCCTACATCTAAACCTAACTGTAAATCTAACCATAATTCTACACCTAAACATAACCCTAACACTAGCCCTAATCATAATGCTAATCCTAAAATCTAGTCCTAACCATAGGCTTAGCCCTAAAACAAAACTGAGCCTTAACACTAACCCTAAATTTAAAAAAAAAAAAAAAACATTAACCTTATATTTAGCCCTAAGCATAGCCATAATTTGAGTCATAATCTTAACCCCAAAACTACCCCTGAACCTGTCTCTGACATTAACCCTACTTCTAAACATCACTCAAAACCTAAACGTTAACCTAACAGTAGACCAGGTCCTAACCCTAATTCTAAAACAAGTTATAATCATAACCCTAGATAAAACAGTAGCTGTAACCTTCATCCTAATGCTAACCAAAACCTAGCCCAAATCTGATACCTAATCCTACGTTTAACCCTAAACCTAACCATAAATCTAGCCCTAACACTAAACCGAACCCTAGCTCTAACCCTAGCTATAACCTTATAATTTACCCTAGCCAAACCCCAAACCTAATGATAACCTTAGTGCTAAAATTAATTGTTAGTCTAACCCAACACCTAATGCTATTACTACTCCTAACCCTAGCCCTCATTCTTCTTATAACCATAACCCAAATTTTAACCCTTACCATGACCCTGATTCTGACCTTGAACCTAAACCAAACACTAACATTAGCCTTACCCATAACCCAATATCTAAACCTAACCATAACACTAGGCCTAAATTAAACCTAATCCTGAATCTAGCCAAATCTTTAACTAAGACCTAAACAAAAAAACTGGCCCTAGTTCTAATAATAACCCTTAACCCAAGCCAAACACTAACCTTACCTCTAGACCTAACCAATACTAATTCTGGCTCTAGCCCTCACCCTAACCCTAATCCAAACACAGACCCTGACACTAATACTAACCCTAGTTATAAAACTGACCTTAACAGAAAACTAAACCTAACAATATACCTAGTAATAAGTGTAAATATAACACTTACATTACCATAGCACTGAAACTAGCTCTAAACCTAACAAAAACCTTGCCCTAATCCTAGGCCCATCTCTAGCCCAAAATGTAACACGAACCCTAACTTAACTTTATCCCTTACCATAAGCCTAAACTTCACACTAACCCTAACCCTCACCTTATACATAACCATAGGAAAAAAATAAACCCAAACTGAACCCTAAACATAACCCTAGTCCTATACCTAAAGCTAATCCTAATCTTAGCCCTAATCATAATGCTAACACTAGCCCTAATACTATCTCTAAAATTACTCATTACCCTAAACTGAACCTTAACGCAAATGATAACCTTAGCTCTAATCCTAATTGTAAACCTAAACCTAGACCTAACCCTAAACCTAACCCTCATTGTAACCTTAACCCCAGATAAATCTTTACCGTTACTCTAACTCTAGCCTAAACCCTAACACTAACCCTTAACCTAAAACTACACTTAACCCAAACCTGAAATCTAAACCTTTCCATTACCCTAACTCTAATGATAATCTTAGCCGTAACCGTAACACTAACCATAAACCTGATACTACCCCTTACCCTAACCTGGCATTAATCCTATCCATTAACCTAACTCTAAATATAACCTTATCCTTAACCTAAAACAAACTCTAACCTTAACCATAAATCTAACCCTAGACAAAATTCTAAACTTAATCCTCACCGTAGCACTAACCCTAGCTTGAAACATAACCTGTACCCTAAACCTAACCCAAACACTAACCCTAGTCCTAGCCCTAACCCTAACCCTAACTCTAGCCCTAATCCTATCCAAAACCTTAGCCCTACCACTAGCTCTAATGTTATTCATTTCCCTAACAATAAACCTATCCAAATTCTAATCCTAGGATTAACCCAAACCTATCACTCACCCTAACCCTATCAATTACCTTAATATTAACCTGAATCCTAAACCTAAACCTTTCCATAAACCTAAACCTAATTTTATATTGAATTTTAATTTGTGCCATAAAACTAATAATTAACCTAACACAAACCCAAAACCTGACCCTTATTTTAAAAATACACCTTACATTGAACCTGGGCCTTACCATAAAACTAACATTAGACCTAGCCATAAACCTGACCCTATAACTATCCCTAGCTGAAACCCTAAACCTGACATTATCCCTATCCCAAAAACTTACCCTAACCCTAACACAAACCCTAGCCTTTAACCTAACCCCAAATCTAGACTTTATTCTAAAACAAAAAGAACCCTAGACCTAAACCTAATTGTAATCATCACAAACCTAGCTATAACCCCATCCTTTCCCCTAAACCTGAGCCTAAACTTAATTTTAAAGATAGTCCTAACCATAGGCCTAACACTAACACCAAATCTAGACATATTCCCAGCCCTAATTTAGCCCTAAACTTAACCCTATTTCTAGCCTAAAGACCAACTCTAACTATCACCCTAGTACTATTCCTAGTTCTAACCTATCCCTTACCATAAACAAAACACTAGATCTAACCTTATACCTAACCCTAGCCATAGTCCTAACCCTAGAAATAACCATAACTCTAAATATACCCCTAAGCATAAACTCATCCTATCACTAGCAATAACACTAACATTAATCATTAAACTACCCTTGCCTTAAATATAGACCTAAAATATAACGAGCCATAGCACAAACCCTAACCCTTAACCTAAACCAAATCGAACCCTATGTCTAGCCCTAAGCCTCCAACTAATTTGAGTCCTATCCCCAATTCTAAAATTAGCGCTCACCCTGACTCAAAAACCTAACAATACCTCTAGCTCAAAACATCACCCTGAACTTAAACCTACCATAAAACTATACTTAGTGCTAACAATAACCCTAAACTTAGCCCTAATCATAACCCACTTCTTACATTAGCTGTATCCCTAACACTAGACCTAATGTAACCCAAAATCTAGCCCTAATGCAAGGCCCAGCACTAGGTTTAACGCTAATTCTAAACCTAAATCAATTCCAAACCCTTACACTAAACCTAAACCTAACTTTAATCCTTGCACTTACCCTAAACCTAACTGTAACCCTAACACTAACACTAACCATAAACCTAGTCCTAACCCTAGCTCTAACCCTATCCATTACCCTCACCCTAACCCTAATCCTAAACATAATGCTCACCCTTGGCCTAACCCTAAAACATTCGCTAACCCTAACCTATCCATTTTCCTAAACATATCCCTAACCCTAAACCTAACCAAACACTAAACATAGTCATAACAATAACCCTATAAATAGCCCTGATTGTAACACTATAGCTTACATTAGCGTACCCTAAAGCTAACACAAGACCTAGCCTAGCCCTAATCGGAGATCTAACCCTAGCTTTAACCTAACTGTAAACCTAGACCTAGGCCTAATTGTAACCCTAACCATAGCCCTAACACTAGTGCTAACCCTATCACTTACCCTAAGACAAACTCTAAACCTAAAGCTACTCTAGTCCTAAACCTTATTCTTAACCTAACACAAACTGTAACTCTATTACTAGTCTTACCCTCATCCTCAATCTATCTCTATCACTATCCCAAACACTAACCCTAACCCTGACCTTTTTCTGACCCTAACACTACTCATAAGTCTAAACCTGACCCTAACCCTAAACCAACCCTTAATATTGGCTCTACCTGTAACCCTATAACTAAACCTTACCTTAACACTAGACCTAGACCTACACTTAATCCTTTACCTAGTGATAATTCTAGGGCTAGCCCTAAACAAAAACTTAGTCCTAGCCCTAATAATAACCCTTAACCTAACGCAAGAACTAACTCTACTGCTAGACCAAAAACTAGTCCTAATGCTGGCCCTAAGAATAAACCTGACACGAAACCAAACACTGACCCTTAACTTAACACAAACCCTAGCTCTAAACATTATCCTAACAAAAATAATAACCCTAACACTAGACATAGCCATATCACTAACCCTGAAACGAGCCATCACCATAGGCTGAAACCTACCTCTAACTCAACCAATTACCCTAACCCTAACCCTAATGCTAACCCTACCCTAATCTTCAAACTGACTCGAACCCTAATCCTCGTCCTAGTCTAAACACTAGCTCAATCCATAACCCTAAAACTTAACCTAACCCTAACACTAACCCATGGCCTAAACCTAAACCTAACGTGAAACCTAGCCCTAATCCTAACCTTAATTCTATCCCTAAACTAAGCTCTAAGCCTACATATTACCCTAACTCTAACCCTAACCTTAATGATAACCATAGCCCTAAACCTAGCTCTAACCCTACCCATTACCCCAACCTTAACCCTAACCCTGATGATAACCCTAGCCTGATGCTAAATCTAACCTAACCCTAACCTTAGACATAACCATAAACCCACCCTTACCATAGAGCTAACCCTTGCTCAAACCCTAACCATTACCCTAAACCTAAACCTAAACCTATTCCTAACCCTAACCATAAGCCCAAACCTCACCCTAACCCTAACCCTAACACAACATCAAACCCTATTCAATATCCTAAATATAATGATAATCCTAGCCCTATTTTTAACACTAACTTTGACCCTAATTGTAATTGTAACCTACACCTAACCGTAAACCTAACCGTGCCCTAGTGCTGACTGTAGCTCATATTCTAAAACATATCCTAAACCTAAACCTAAACCTAACCCTAGGCCTAACCCTAACTATTGCTGTAATAATAACCATAACCCTAGCCCTAACCCTATCCCTTGCCCTAAGCACAACCATAACCCTAAGGCTAAGCCTAGGTCTCACCCTAATCCTTTTGTTAACTCTAACCCTATCAATAACCCTACACCTAACATGACTCCTAAACGTAAACCTATTATTACCCTAACCAAACCCAAATGCTAACTCACGCTCTAAACCTAAACCCTGAAACCAGAAACCTAATTCTAGCTCTATTAATACCCCCAGCTCTAAACCTGACCCTTACCCTAAACCGACACCTTACACTAGACCTAACCATAAATCTAACCCTCAATCTATTCGTAATGTAAGCCTAGACCTGACACTAGCCCTAGCCCTAATTAATGCCATAACCCTAAAACAAAACCTAGCCCTCATCCTAGCCCTAAACTTAGCCTTAATACTTAATCAAACCAAAACCCAAGCCCTAATCCAAATTCTAACCTTTGACCTAGCCCTAAAACTAGTTCTAACACCATCCCTTCCCCTAAACATAACCCTATCCCTAAACTTAAACCTAAATCTAAACTAGGCCTAATGCTAATACAACACTAGACCAATCCTAGCCCTAATTTAGCCCTAAATCTATCCTAATCCTAACCCTAAGACTAACTCTAACTTTTGCCATAGTCCTATTTCTAGTTCTAATCCTATCCCTTACCATTATCCTATCACTTGCCTTTACATTATCCCTAAGCCAAGCTCTAGACCCAATCCTATATCTAACCCTAAACATAAACCCAACCAAACCCAAAGCCCAATCTCTCAATAAGACAAGATGTAATTCTAATTCTAAAACTAGACCTAACCTAGCCTTAGCCCTTCAAAAAACCCAAGCTATAGCCCTAACCCTAACGTTTAACATAAACCAATTTCTAAGCCTACACCTAGCCTTAAACCTAGCTCTAATTTGAGTCCTAACCCTAACCCTAACCCTAACCCTAACCCTAAAACAAACCCTGATCCTGACTCTGACCCTAACACTAACCCTAGCTCTAAACATGACTCAAAACATAAACCTAATCCTAACCCTAGCCGTAACCCTAACCCTAATCCTAAAACTAGTTCTAATCATAACCTTAGTTCTTACATTGCCCTAACCTAATCCAAAACCTATTCCTAATCAGAGCTGTAACACTACCTTTAACTCTAAACATAACCCTAATTCTAGCCCTAACCCTTATCCTAAATCTAACGCTAACCCTAATCCCTGACATATCTCACAACCTAACCCTAGCCTTAATCCTAACCATAAACCTAGCCCTCACCTTAGCTGTAACCCTATGCATTACCCTAATCCTTATCCTAACCCTAATTTTATCGCTAAGAACACCCTAAACTTATTCCTACTGTAAACTTATACATTACCCTAAACATAACCTGAACCTTACACCTAACCATATCCATTAACATATTCCAAAACCTAATAGCATTAACCCTAAAACTATCTCTAAACATAAACCTAGACCTGACATTAGCCCTAGTCCTAATGAAGCCCTAAACCTAAAACAAACTCTAGGCCTAATCCTACCATAATCTTAGCCTTAATCCGAAACCAAACCCTAACCATAGACCTAATCCTAATTTTATCCCTAGTAATAGTTCTAAAGCTAGCTATAACATCATACCTGACCATAACCATTAACATAACCCTAGCCATAAACCTAGGCTCAGCCTTAATACTAACCCTAGCTCAAATTCTAGCTCTAATTAAACCCTAAATCTAACCCTAAATCTAACCCTAAGACTTGACTCTCACTCTCACCCTAGCCCTATCTTTAGTTCTTACCCTATTCCTTATGATAACTCTAACAGTAGCCCTAACCTTCGCTCTAGCCTTAAACCTAGATCTAACTAAGCCTAAAACACACTATAAAACTATCTCTAACCCTAACACTAATTTGAAAACTAGCCCTAACCCAAGTACTAGCTCTCAAGCAAAACTGAGCCATTTCACTGACTCTAATCATTAACCCATTAACCTAAACCGAACCCTTACCCTACACTTATCCCTGACCCTAGCCATAATTTGAGTGCTAACCCTAACCCCAGAGCTACTACTAACCCTGACTCTAATGTTAACACTTACCCTAACCCTACACATCACCCTATCACTAAACCTAATACTAACATTAAACCTCACCCTAAACCTAACCCTAAAACTAGCCCTAATCGCAATGCCATTTCTTAAATTAGCCATAGCCCTAAACCTAACAAATAATCTAGCCCTAATCCAAGGCCTAACACTAGCTTTAACCCTAACCCTAACCCTGGCTATAACACTAACCTAATTTTTAGTCCTAATTCTAGCTCTAACCCTATTTATTTATACTTAGTAAAACCCTCATCCTATTGCTACCCTAGTCCTAACCCTAATTGTATGCCTACCCCAAACCCTAACTCTATAACTAGTCCTAATCCTAACCCTCATTCTAGCTCTTAACTTAACCCAAACCCTAACTCTAGCCCTAACACTTATTCTGACCCTAACAATAAACCTAGGTTTAAACCTGACCCTAACCCTTATCCAAAACCTACACAGCATTAATATTAACCCTAAAACTAATCCTAACATTAACACTAGCCCTAGACATAAAACTAATTCTAAATACAGTCATAACCCTAGCCTTAGCCCTACCAATAACCCTTAAATTAAACCACACACACACTAAGTCTACCCCTAGACCTAACCCTAGTTCTCATTCTGGTCCTAATCCTAAACCTAATCCTAAGCTGAACTCTGACACGCTAACAAAAACCCTATCTCTAAAACTTATCCCAAACCAAAAATAACCCTAACACTAGATAAACTCTAAATCTAGCCATAACCGTAACTCCAGCTCTTACATTACCCATATACCTAACACTAGTCCTAAAGCTCACATGAAACCTAGCCCAAATTACAGCCCTAATTCTAACCCTAAGCATAACTCTAACCATAAATCTTGCCCTAACCCTAACCCTAACCCTCGTTCTAGCCTTAACCCTAGCTCAAACCCTCAAACTTACCCTAAAATAACCATAGTCCAAACCTTAAAACTCACCCTAAATCTAGCCCTATTCCTAACTGTAACCACAGCCCAAACCCTAGCTCTAATTCTATCCATTATTCTCATAATAACTCTAAAACTTATGCTAACCCTAACCCTAAACCTAACCCTAAGCCAACCCTAGCCCAGACTGTAAACCTAACCCTCGCCTATCCCTAAACCTAGCTCAATCCATAACACTACACTTAACCTAACCCTAAAACTAACCCAAGGCCTAACCCTAAACCTAACCGCAGCCCTAATCCTAACCTTAACCCTAGTCCTAACCCTAGCCCTAACCCTAGCTTAAACCCTATCCATTACTCTAACCCCAAACTTAATGCTAATGAGAACACTAGACCTAAAGCTAAACCTATCCAAACCCTAAACATAAACCTAACCCTAGAACTAACAGTTAACCTAACCCTAACCCTAAACCTAACCTAGCTCAAATGCTAAACCTAATCCTAAACCTAAACTTGACGCTAACCTAAAAATAAACCTATCTTTAACTTGAAATCTAAACTTATAACCCTAGCCTTAACCATTACACTAAGCATGACCATAACCCTAGACCAAACCCTAAATTAATCTTAGCCATAGAAAAAATCCTAGCTCAAACTCTAAACGGTACCATAAACTTAATCCTAAGTGTAACCCTCGCCCTAACCCTGTCTCTAATCCTAACTCTAGCCCTAATCCTAACCATTATCCTAGCCATAACCCTAGGTCTACGCCTATAAATTACACTAACAATAACCATATTCCTAATGCTAACCCTAGGCCTAACCCTAAACCTATCACAAACCCTAAATACATTCATTACCTTAAACCTAACATAACCCTAAACCTACCACTATCCATTACCCTAACCCTAATTCTAACCTTAAAGCTAATTAGAGCCTTAACCCTAAACCTTAAGCTAACCCAAACCTGAAGACTGACCCTGACCCTAATAATACTCCAGCTCTTAATCCTACTTTTTCTGTAAATGCAACACTTTAATCTGACCTAGCCATAAACCTAACCCTAAAAATATTACTAACTATAAACCTATACCTGACATTAGTCCTAGTCTTAATTCTTGCCCTAAACCTAACAAAAAACCTAGCCCTAATCCTAGCCTTAAATCTAGCATTAATCCTAAACCTAACCATAACCCTAGCCCTAACCCTAAAGCTAATCATAAAACTAACCCTAACCCTAAACATAGAACTAAAACGAAACTGAGCAACAAGCCTAACACTAACCTTTACTTAATCCAAACGCTAGCACTACACCTAGATCTAATACTAGCCAAAATTTGAGGCCTAATCATAACCTTAAAAATAACCCTGATCCTGACTTATATCCTAACACTCATCCTAGCTCTAAACACCACCCTAACCTTAAACTAACAGTAATCCTATCCCTAGACCTAACCCTAAACCTAGCCCTAAACCTAGCTAAAAACCTAACCTTTATGCTAAACATAACCCTAAACATAACCCTAACCCTAGTTCTAACACTAACTCTAACCCTAATTCAAGGCATATTCCTAACCATAACTCTAGTTCTAACCTTATAAATTACCCTAAACATAACACTTACCCTAATGTTAACTCTAAGCCTAATTTTAGCCCTATCACTAACACTAACTATATCAATTACCCTAAACCAAACCTGAACCTTAAAACAAATGCTAACAATACCCTGAACCTAACCCTAATGGTAATTTGAGCCATAAATCTAAATCCTTACCTAAGCCAAATCCTAATCCTAATAATTCCCCGAGCCCTAAACCTGACCCTTATCATAAACCTAACCCTTACACCAATTGTAGCTATAAGGCAAACCCTAAAACTATCTTTAAACATAACCCTAGACCTGATATTAGCAATAGCACTAATCCTAGCCCTGAATCTCAAACAAACACTGGTCCACATACTAGCCTTAAACCTAGCCTTAATCATAATGCTAACTCCAACCCTAGCCCTAAAACTAACTCTAACCCTAACCCTACGTCTAATCCTAGCTATAACACAATTCATTATCCTAAACTTAAAAATAAACCTATTCCTATTGCTAGGCCTAAGCTAAACACTAACCCTATCCCTAATTTTAGCCTTAATCTAACCATATCCTAAACCCTAATTTTAATATTAGCCCTTTCACTAACTTTAACTCTTACACTATCCCGATCCCTAGTTCTAAACCTATCCCTTACCATTACTCTAACCCTGGCCCTAACCCTTGCCCTATCCTTAATCCTAAACTAATCCTAGATCTAAATCTAACTATAAATGTAACCCTAACCCTAAGTCTAAGTCTAACACTATCACTAGCCCTAACCCTAATACAAATTCTTTTCCTTTAAAGAGAGAGAGAGGTAGAGAGAGAGATTTTTTTTTATATTTATTTATTTATTTATTTATTTATTTTTAGTTATCGGTGGGCACAACATCTTTGTTTGTATGTGGTGCTGAGGATCAAACCCGGGCCGCACGCATGCGAGACGAGCACGCTACCTCTTGAGCCACATCCCCAGCCCCCTAATACGAATTCTATAACTAGCCCTAACCCTAACCCTAGGACTAAAACAAAACTGGGTAATAGTCCTAATCCTAAACCTTAACATAAACCAAACCCTAAACGATTACAAGAACTAATCCTAGTCCTAATCAACACCTAACCCTAACCTTAAAAATAATTACCCTGACTCATATCCTAACACTCTCCCTAGCTCTAAACATAACATTAACCTTAAACAGAACCCTAACAGTAAATGTAGCCCTAATTCGGGTCTTAACTCAAACCCTAAAACTAAACCTGACCCTGACTTCTACCCTAAAAATAACTCTAGTTCTTAATATCACCCTAACCTTAAATCTAACACTAACACTAGAACTGCCACTAACCCTAACCCTAAAGCTAACCCCAATTTTAACCCTGTTTCTTACATTACCTGTTGCCCTAACCCTAGCCCAAACACTAACACAAAAACTACCCCAAATCTGAGCCCTACACCTAGCTTTAACCCTATTTCTTACCCTAATCCTAATCCTAACATTAGCTCTGACAATATCCTCAAACCTAAGCAAAACCCTAACTCTAATGGTAACCCTAGACCTACCCCTAATTTTCAGGCTAATGAAAACACTCACCATATTAATAGTCCTAACTCTAACCCTCATTCTACCTCTAATCCTATCCCAAACCTTAACCCTAACCCTGAACCTTATTTTGACCATAACACTAACCTAGGTCGAAACCTTACCCTAACGCTAGACCAAAACATAACACTAGCCCTACCAGTAAACTTATACCTAAACTAGACCCTATCACTAGCCCTAGACCTAAACCTAATCATAAATCTAGACTTAACTCTAGCTCTACACTAAACAAAAACCTAGCATTAGCCCTAACAATAACCCTTATCTTAACAAAGACTAATCCTACCCCTAGACATAAACCTAGTCCCCATTCTGGTTTAATCTTAACTCTAACTCTAACCTGAACATTGACCCTGACTTTAACACTAAACCTCTCTCTAAATTTGACCCTAACTGAAAACCTAAACCTAACACTAGACATAACCATAACCCTAACCTACAACTAGCCCTAAATATAATCCTAGCTCTTACATTACCCATAGCCTTAACTCTATGCCTTAACCCAACACAAAACCTAGAGAGAATTCTAGGTCTAAATCTAGCCCTAAGCGTAACCCAACCCTAACCCTAGCCCTATGCCTAATCATAAACCTAACCCTAGCCTTAGTCTTAAAACTTACTCAAAGCCTAACCCTTAACATCAATATAAACTTATACCTATACCTTACTATAAACCCTAACGCTATCCCTAACCCTAAATTTAACCCTATCCCTAAATTTAGCTTTAAACCTACACATTACCCAATCTTACATCTAACTGTACTGATAACCCTAGCCTTAACCCTATCCGTAACTGTAACCCTACCCAGAAAACTAACAATATACCTAACCCTGAAATTAACATTAACCATAGCACCAACCGTAGCTCAAAATCTAATTCGTACCATAAACATAAATATAACCGTAGCCTTAACATTAACCCTAAAACTAAATCTAACCTTAAATCTAAACCTAAACCTACATCAAACCATATCCATTCCCCTAACCCTTATCGTAACTTTAATGATAACCCTAGCCCTAACCTTAACCCTAACCTTAAACCTACCATAATCCTGTCCCTAGACCTAAGGCTGAACCTAATTCTTGACCTAGCCCTAGCACTAACACTAGCTCAATCCCTAGTCATTACCCTAAACATAACCCTAGCAAAAAACCTAACCAAAATCTTAGCTCTAATCCTAAATATTACCATAGCCCAAACTCTAGCTCTAACTCTATCCATTACACTAATCTTAACCCTAAACCTAAGGCAAAACCTAGCCCTAACTCTAACCCTAACCCTAAGCCTAACTCTCTCCCTAGCCCTGATTCTAACCTGAAGCCTTCACCTCACCCTAACACTTTCTCAATCCCTCATCCTTACCCTTAATTTAACCGTAAGAAAATGATAAGCCTTTTGTTTTGATTTCATTAATTTCAGCTCTGATTTTAATATTTCTTGCCTTCTACTTCTTTTGCTGTTTTTTTGCTCTTCTTTTTCTAGGATTTTGAGATGAAGTATGAGGTCATTTATTTGTTGGTTTTTACTTTTTTTAAGGAATGAACTCTAAGCAATGAATTTTCCTCTTAGAACTGCTTTCAATGTGTCCAATAGATTCCAATATGTTGTGTCTGTGTTTTCATTTATCTCTAAGAATTTTTTAATTTCCTCCTCGATGTCTTCTATAACCCATTGATCATTCAGTAACCTATTGTTCTTTCTCCAAGTGATGCATAATTTTTCCTTCCTCCTTTTATCATTGATTTTCAGTTTCATTCCATTATGATCAGATAAGAAGCATGGTAATATCTCTACTCCTTTATATTGTATAAGAGTTTCCCTGTGACATAATATATGATCTATTTTTGAGAAGGATCCATGTGCTGCTGAGAAAATAGTGTAACTGCTTGATGTTGGGTGGTATATTCTATATATGTCAATTAAGTCTAGGTTATTAATTCTGTTATTGAGTTCTATAGTTTCCTTATTCAACATTTGTTTGGAAGATCTGTCCAGTGTTGAGAGAGTTGTGTTGAAGTCACCCATGATTATTGTATGATGGTCTATTAGACTCTTGAACTTGAGAAGAGTTTGTTTGATTAACATATCTGCACCATTGTTTGGGGCATATAGATTTATGATTGTTATGTCTTGTTGGTGTATAGTTCCCTTGAGCAGTATGTAGTGTCCCTCTTTATCCCTTTTGATTAACTTTTTCTTGAAATCTATTTTATTTGATATGAGTATGGATACTCCTGCTTGTTTCCGAAGTCCATATGAGTGATATGATTTTTTCCCAACCTTTCACCTTCAGTCTATGTATGTCTTTTTTTATCAAATGCGTCTCCTGTAGGCACCATATTGTTGGGCCTTGTTTTGTGATCCATTCTACTAGCCTGTGTCTCTTAATTGGTGAGTTTAAGCCATTAAAATTTAGGGTTATTATTGAGATATGGGTTGTTCTTCCAGCCATATTTGTTTATTTATGTTTTTAAACATGGTTTGTTTTCCTCTTTCATTATATCCCCCCTCTTTACTGTACTACCTCCCACTGTTGGTTTTCATTGTTATTTTCTATTTCCTCTTCCTGTACTGTTTTGCCGAGGATTTTTGAGAGATGATTTTCTAGCTGCAAATTGTTTTATCTTTTGTTTATCGTTAAAGGTTTTAATTTCATCTTCCATCCTGAAGCTTAATTTCACTGGATACACAATTCTTGGTTGGAACCCATTTTCTTTCAGTGTTTAAAATATATTATTCGAGGATCTTCTAGCTTTCAGAGTCTGTGTTGAAAGATCAGCTGTTATCCTGATTGGTTTACCCCTAAATGTAATCTGCTTCCTTTCTCTTGTAGCTTTTAAAATTTTTTCCTTATTCTGTATGTTGGGCATCTTCATTATAATGTGTCTAGGTGTGGATCTCTTATAATTTTGCACATTCGGCATCCTGTAGGCTTCTAGGATTTGGGATTCTCTCTCATTCTTCAAGTCTGGAATGTTTTCTCGTATTATTTCATTAAAAAGATTGCTCATTCCTTTGATTTGGACCTCTATACCTTTCTGTGTCCCAATGACTCTTAAGTTTGATCTCTTTATGTTATCCCATATTTCTTGGATATTCTGCTCATGGTTTCTTAACAGTCTTGCTGAGCTGTCTATGTTCTTTTCAAGTTGAAATACTTTGTCTTCATTGTCTGATGTTCTATCTTCTAAGTGTTCTACTCTGCTGGGAGTATTCTCAGTTGAGTTTTTAAGTTGGTTTATTGCTTCCTGAAATTTCTAGGATTTCTGTTTGTTTGTTTTCTATAACCTCTCTCTCCCTGTATAATTGATCTTTTGCTTCTTGGATTTGTTTATGTAATTCATTGTCAAAGTGATCTTTCATTGTGTGATTTTGCTGTCTAATGTCTTCCTTGAGACTCCAGATCATCTGAAGCATGTATATCCTCAACTCTTGATCTGACATTTTATCTGCTACAGATATTACCTTTTCTAACGTTGAGTTGAACTGCATTTTTTGTGGTCCTTTCTTTTCTTGTCTTTTCATACTGCTCACGTTTCTTTCTGCTTGGTGAACAATTGAAGAAATTGACAAAACTAAAAGTTGGTTCTTTGAAAAAATAAATAAAATTTACAGACCCTTAGCCATGTTAATAAAGAGAAGAAGAGAGAGAACTCAAATTACTAGCATACAGGATGAAAAAGGCAATATCACAACAGACACTTCAAAATACAGAAGATAATCAGAAATCATTTTGAATCCTTATACTCCAATAAAATAGAATATAGTGAAGGCATTAATAAATATCTTAAGTCATATGATCTGCCAAGAGAGAATCAGGAGGATATAGAAAACCTAAACAGACCAATATTAGTTGAGGAAATAGAAGATACAATCAAAAGACTACCAACTAAGAAAAGCCCAGGACCAGATGGGTATACAGCAGAGTTTTACAAAACCTTTAAAGAGGAACTAATACCAATACTTTTCAAGCTACTTCAGGAAGTAGAAAAAGAGGGAGAACTTCCAAATTCATTCTACGAGGCCAACATCACAATGATTTCTAAACCAGACAAAGACACTTCAAAGAAAGAAAACTACAGACCAATATCTGTAATGAACCTAGATGCAAAAATCCTCAATGAAATTCTGGCGAATCGATACAAAAACATATCAAAAAAATTGTGCACCATGACCAAGTAGGATTCATTCCTGGGATGCAAGGCTGGTTCAATAAAAGAAAATCAATGAATGTTATGCACCACATCAATAGACTTAAAAATAAGAACCATATGATCATCTCAATAGATGCAGAAAAAGAATTCAACAAAGTAAAGGATCCCTTTATGTTCAAAACTCTAGAAAAAGTAGGGATAACAGGAACATACCTCAATATTGTAAAAGCAATCTATGCTAAGCCTCAGGCTAGCATCATTCTGAATGGAGAAAAATTGAAGACATTCCCTCTAAAATCTGGAACAAGACAGGGATGCCCTCTCTCAACACTTGTGTTCAACATAGTTCTCGAAACACTGGCAAGAGTAATTAGACAGACAAAAGAAATTAAAGGCATAAGAATAGGAAAAGAATAACTTAAATTAATCACTATTTGCAGATGACATGATTCTATACCTAGCAGACCCAAAGGGTCTACAAAGAAACTATTAGAGCTAATAAATGAATTCAGCAAAGTGGCAGAATATAAAATCAACACGCATAAATCAAAGGCATTCCAGTATATCAGCGACAAATCCTCTTAAATGCAAATGAGGACAACCACTCCATTCACAATATCCTCAAAAAAAATAAAATACTTGTGAATCAACCTAACAAAGAGGTGAAAGACTTATACAATGAAAACTACAGAACCTTAAAGAGAGAAATAGAAGAAGATCTTAGAAGTTGGACAAATATACCCTGTTCATGGATAGGCAGAACTAACATCATCAAAATGGCGATATTACCAAAAGTTCTCCATTGGTTTAATGCAATACCAATGAAAGTCCCAACGGCATTTCTTATAGAAAGAGATAAAGCGATCATGAAATTCATATGGAAAAATAAAAGACACAGAATAGCAAAAACAACTCGAAGCAGGAAGTGTGAATCAGGCGGTATAGCGATACCAGACCTCAAACTACACTGCAGAGCAATAGTAACAAAAACAGCGTGTTACTGGTACCAAAACAGGCGGGTGGACCAATGGTACACAACATAGAACACAGAAACCAATCCACAGAACTACAACTATCTTACATTTGATAAAGGGGCTAGCAGCATGAAATGGAGGAAGGATAGCATCTTCAACAAATGGTGATGGGAATACTGGAAATCCATATGCAACAAAATGAAACTGAATCCATTTTTCTCACCATGCACAAAAGTTAACTCAAAATGGATCAAGGAGCTTGATATCAAATCAGAGACACGGCATCTGATAGAAGAAAAATTTGGCTGCGATCTACCTACAGTGGGGCCGGGCTGAAATTCCTCAATAGGACACCCATAGCACAAGAGTTAATAACTAGAATTAATAAATGGGACTTACTCAAACTAAAAAGTTTTTTTCTCAGCAAAAGAAACAATAAGAGAGGTAAATAGGGAGTCTACATTCTGGAAACAAATCTTTACTCCTCACACTTCAGATAGAGCCCTAATATCCAGAGTATACAAAGAACTCAAAAAACTAAACTATAAGAAAACAAATAACCCAAACAACAAATGGGCCAAGGACCTGATCAGATACTTCTCAGAGGAGGACATACAATCAATCAACAAGTACATGAAAAAATGCTCACCATCTCTAGCAGTCAGAGAAATGCAAATCAAAACCACCCTAAGATACCATCTCACTCCAGTAATATTGGCAGCCTTTATGAAGTCAAACAACAACAAATGCTGGCGAGAATTTGGGGAAAATAGTACACTTGTACATTGCTGGTGGGACTGCAAATTGGTGAGGCCAATTTGGAAAGCAGTATGGAGATTCCTGGGAAAGCTGGGAATAGATCCACCATTTGACCCAGATATCGCCCTTCTCAGACTATTCCCAAAAGAACTAAAAAGAGCTTGCTACAGGGACACTGCTACATCGATGTTCATAGCAGCACAATTCACAATAGCAAGAGTGTGGAATCAACCTAGATGCCCTTCAATAGACGAATGGATAAAACATAAAATGTGGCATTAAAACAAATGGAGTATTACTCTGCAAAAAAAAAAAAATAATAAAATCATAGAATTTGCAGGGAAATGGATGGCATTAGAGCAGATCATGCCTATGAAGCTAGTCAATCCCTAAAAAAACAAATGCCAAATGTTTTCTTTGGTATAAGGAGAGTAACTAAGAACAGAGTTGGGAGGAAGAGCATGACAAGAAGATTATCATTAAACAAGGACGAGAGGTGGGAGGGAAAGGAGAGAAAATTGAAATTGCATGGAAATGGAAGGAGACCCTCATGGTTATTCAAAATTACATACAAGAGGAAGTGAGGGGAAAGAAAAAAAAAACAAGGGTGAGAAATGAATCAAAGTAGATGGGGTAGAGAGAGAAGATGGGAGGGGAGGGGAGAGGATGGGGATAATATAGGATAGGAAATGCAGCAGAATACAACAGACACTAGTATAGCAATATGTAAAATAGTGGATGTTTAACCAATGTGATGCTGCAATCTGTATACGGGGTAAAAATGGGAGTTCATAACCCACTTGAATCAAAGTGTGAAATACGAGATGTCAAGAACTATGTAATGTTTTGAACAACCAACAATAAAAATTAAAAAGATAAAATAAAATAAAATGTATAAATAAAAAAAAAGAAAATGATAAGCCTAACCGTAACCATAACCATTGCACTAATCCTAAACTTAAAACTAGTCTTAACCTTAGCTCTATCCACACCCATTATCCTAAACCTAACCATTAACTCCATGATAACCCGAAACCAACTATAACCCAGACCTAACCAGAAACCTAAACATTGCATAGACCTAATCCTAGCTTAAACTCTAAAAATTATGCTAAAGTTAACACTAACCCTAGTTTTTAACCGAAACCTAATTCTAAACCTAACCCCTCATCCAAACCTGTCCATTACTTTAACACTAAAGATAACCCTAATTCTAACCCTAGACCTAATCCTAAACCTAACCCTATCCTTAGCATTAACCCTAGCTCAATCCCTAACCCATACCCTAAACATTACTCTATCTTTCACCCTAATAATAACTCTAGCCCTAATCCTAAACATAACCCTAGCCCTAACCCTAGCTCTAAACCTATCCATTACCCTAAAGATAACCATAAACCTAATGATAACACTAGGCCTAACCCTAACCCCATCCATTACCCTAAACCTAACCTGAGTCCTAAACTAACCTGAATCCTTAACATAACCTTATCCATTACCCTAACTCGAACTCAAACCTAATGTTAATCTGATCCATAAACCTAAATGTCAAACTAACTCAAACCCAAAACCTTATTCTGACTATTATAATACCCCTAGCTCTCAACATCAACGTCACCATAACCTAATTCTGACACTAGACCTAGCCATAAATCTTACCAGAAAACTATCTCTTACCATAACCCTAGACCTGATATTAGCCCTAGCCAAGATTTTTGCCATAATCCTAACACAAAAGCTCACCTTCATCTTAGCCCTAAACCTAGCCTTGATCCTAACCCGAACCCTAACTATAGACCAATTCCTAATTTCATCCCTCCCCCTAGTTCTGAACCTTGCTATAACCCCATCTCTTTCCCCAAATGTAACCCTATCTCTAACTCTAGACTTATCTCTTACACTAATCCTAGACCTGATCCTAGCCCTAATTTAGCCCTAACCCTACTACTAGCACTAAGACTAACTCTAACTCTCAGCTTAGCACTATTCCTAGATTTAACCCAATCATTAACCATAACCCTAACATTTGCCCTAACATTAGACCTAACACTAGCCCTAGCTCTAACCCTAGAACTAACCATAACTCCAAGTCCAACCCTAAACCTAAGCCTAAACATCACACTAACAGTAGCCCTAACATGAACACTAATCCTAAAACTAGCCCTAATTTAGTTCAAGCCTTTAAACAAACTGAGCCATAGCCCTAACCCTAATCCTTAACCTAAAGCAAAATCTAATATTACACCTAGCCCTAACCTTAGCCCTTATTCCAGTCCTAACCTAACCCTAAAACTAACCTTGAACCTGACTCTGACCTTACACTAACCCTAGCTCTAATATCACCCAAAAAGTGTACCTAACCCTCTACTAGAACTAGCCCTAACCGTAAGCCTAAAAGTATCCCTATCATACCTTTTGTTCTTACATTAGATGTAGCACTAATCCTAGCCTTAACCTAACACGAAACCTGGCCCTAAACTGAGCCCTACATCTCGTTGTAACCGTAACCATAAACCTAGCCCTAACCATTATGTTAAACCTAAAACTAACCCTAAAACTAATCCTAACCCTAAACTTAACCCTAGACTTAATCCTAACCATAATCCTAGGAATAACTCTAGCTCTAACCCTATCCATTACCCTAAACATAACCCTAACCCTGATGCTAACCCTAGCCTTAAACTTAACCCTAATTCTAAACCTAGACCTGACTATAACACTAACCATCACCCTAGCCCTAAACATAGCTAAAACCCTAACACTTACATTAAACCTAACCTTAACACTAACCCTAGGTCTAACCCTAACCTTAAATCTAGCCCTAATCTTAACCATAACCCTAGACCTAAATCTATCCATTACCCTAAATATAAGCCTAAACAAAACATACCTCTAAACATAGCTCTTTCCCCTCTCATTACCCTAACCCTAACTATAAACGTCATGATAACACTAGCCCTAACTCTAAACCTATTCTAAAACTAACTGTAAACTTAACCCTAGCCTTAAACCTAAACCTACACTAAAACTAACAATAAACCTAACCCTAGACCTAACCGTAAACCTAAACCTTGCCATAGTTCTAATCCTAACTCAAACCCTAACAGTTACACTAAACCTAACACTAACCCTAGTCCTAAACCTAAATCTAACCCTATCCATTTAGGCCTAACCCTAAACTTATCACTAACACTATACCTATTCATTACCGAAACCTAACCTGAACACTAAACCTAACCCTAACAATTATGCTAACCCTAACCCTAATCCTAACCCTAATGCTAATTCGAGCCCTAAAATTAAAACAAAACCTAACCCAAACTCTGAACAAGACACTGTCTCTAATAGCACACCTAGCTCTAAACCTGACACTTACCCTAAACATAACCCTTATAGTAGACCCAGCCATAAAACTAACCCTAACAGTATCCTAAGTTCAACCCTAGACCTGACATTAGCATTCTACGTAATACTTGCCTTAAACCTAACACAAACCTGAGCCCTCATCTTAGCACTAAAACTAGCCTTAATACTAACCTGAACTCTATCTCTAGCCCAAACTCTAATTTCAACCCTTGCCCTAGTTCTGAACCTAGGTAAAAGCACATAGCTTCCCCTAACCAAACCCTAAACCTAACACTGTCACTAACAATAACACTTGTTTTTACAATAGGCCTAATCCTAACATTAACCATAGCTCTAATCCTAGCAGTAATTTATTGCTAATTGTAACCCTAACTCTAACCCTAGCTCTAACACTATCCCTAACTCTAGTCCTAGAGCTATTTCTAGTACCAACCTTATCTATTGCCCAACCCTAACACTAGCCCTAACCTTAGTCCTAACTCTAGCCCTAGTCTTAAAGCTAGAACTAAACCTAACTCTAAATCTAGTCCTAACTCTAAACCTAAACCTAACCCTAATTCTAATTTGAAAACTAGCCCTAACCATACCTATAGCTCACAAACAAATATGAACTATAGCCCTAATCCTAATCCTTAACCTAAACCAAATCCTAATGCTACACTTAGTCCTAACCATATCCCTACAACTAATACTGAACCTGACTCTGACCCTAAAACTACTTCTAAACATCACCCTAAACCTAAACTTAATTCAAACACTAGACCTAGCCCTCATTCTAACCCTAAAACAATCCCTAAACGTAAAGCTATATCTTACTTTAGCCATAGCCCTAACCCTAACACAAAAACTAGACCTAATCTGAGCCTGAATCCTAGATTTAACCCCAACCCTAACCCTAACCCTACCACTAACCCAAATATTAGCTCTAAACCTATTTCTTACCCTAAGCCAAACTTTCACTTTTATGCTACCATAGTTCTAACCCTAATCCTTAGCTTACCCCAAACCCTAACTCTATTACTTGTCGTAACCCTAGCCCTCATTCTATCTTTAACCCTACCCCGAAGCCTAAGCCTAAGTTTTACCATTATACTGTTCCTAACACTAACCCTAGGTCAAAGCCTGAGGTTAACACTAAACCGAAACCTAACACTAGCCTTACCAGTAAACCTATACTTAAACTTAACCATAACACTAGCACTAGACCTAAACTTAATCTTAAATATAGTCATAACTGTAGCCCTAGTCCTAAACAAAAACCTACCCGTAGCCCTAAAACAACCACTAACCTAATTTTTTTTAAGAGAGATTGAGAGAGGAGAGAGAGAGAGAGAGAGAGAGAGAGAGAGAGAGAGAGAGAGAGAATTTTAATTTTATTTTTTACTTTTCGGCGGATACAACATCTTTGTTTTGTATGTGGTGCTGAAGATGGAACCCGGGCTGCAGGCATGCCAGGCGAGCGCGCTACCGCTTGAGCCACATACTCAGCCCCCACTAACCTAATTTAAGACTAACTCAATAGCTAGACCTAAGCCTAGTTCCAATTCTGTCTCTAACCATAAACTCAATGCTAACCCAAACACTGATGGTTACCATAACAAAAACTCTATCTGTAAACCTTATCCTAACCCAAAACTTAACCTAAGACTAGACATATCTATAAACCTAACCTAAAAAATAGTGATAACCATAACTCTAGCTCTTATATTACACATAGCCCTAACACTGGTCATAAACCTCACACAAAACCTAGCCCTAATACAAGCTCTAAATCTAGACCTTAAGAATAACCCTAACCCTAATCCTAGCCCAAACCCCAAACCTAATGCTTGCCCTAAACCTAACCCTAGCACAAAATCTAACCCTTACCCTAAGCATAACCCTAGCTCTAACCATAACAGTAACCCCATCCCAAATCCTAACTGTAACTATAGCCCAAATCCTAGCTCTAAATTTATCCATTATCTTAAACATAACCCTAACCCTAATGCTAACCCTACCCATACCCCTAAACCTAACCTTAACTGTAGCCCTGATTCTAATCCTAACCCTCACCCTAGCCTTAGCCCTAGATCAAACCCTAACACTTACCATAAACCTAATCCTAACACTAACCCTAGGAGTAACTGAAACCCTAGCCCTAATTCTAACCTTAACCTCAACCCTAACACTAGCACCAAACCTATCCATTATTCTAAACATAAGCCTATTCAAAATGCTAACACTAGGCCTAACTCTAACCCTATATATAACACTAACCATATACATTACTTTAACCCTAACCTGAACTGTAAACCTAACTCTATCCAATACTCTAAACCTAAACTTAACCCTAACCCTCACAATAGCCCTAACCCAAGCCTTAAACCTAGTCATAGCCCTAACCCTAGATCTAACCATAACTCTAAATCTAACCCTAAACTGAAGCCTAAACCTCATTCTACCACTAGCTCTAACACTATTGCTAATCCCTAAACTAACCCTAATCCAAGCCCTAGTCCTAAAACAAAACCGAGCCAATTCTATAACCATAAATCTTAACCTGAACCAAACCCTAACCCAAAACTAGCCATAACCTGAGCTCTAATTCTTGGCCTAGGCCTAAAACTTACCCTCACCCTGACTCATATCCAATCACAAACTCAGCTCTAAATATCACCATAACACTAGAACTAATACTAACACTAGATCTAGCCAATACCCTAACCCTAAAACTGAACCTAATCATAACCCTAGTTTTTAAATTGGCCTTAGCCAAACCCTAGCCCTAACTCTAACACAAAAATAGCCCTAATACGAGCCTAACACAAGATTTATTTCTAACCTTAACCCTAAATTAGCCCTAAACCTAACCATAAACTTTGCCCTAAATCTAGCTCTAATTTTATCCTATACCCTAAGGAAAACCCTATTCATAATGCTAACTCTAGTCCTAATCTTAATCCTTAACCCAACCCAAACAATAAGCCTATTACTAGTCCTAACACTAGCCCTCATTCTAGACCTAACCCTAACCCAAAATCTCACCCCAACGTTCACCCTTATTCTGACCCTAACATTAATTATAGGTCTAAGCCTGACCCTAAACTGAAACTGAAACCTGAAACTAGCCCTACCAGTAAACTTTTATCTAAACCTAACCATAACACTAGCCCTAGATCTAAACCTAATCTTAAATCTAGCTATTACTCTAGCCCTTGACCTAAACAAAAACTTAGTGCTAGCCCTAACAATAACCCTTAACCTAAACCAAACAACTACCCTACTACTAGACCTAACCCTAGTCCTATTTTGGCTTTCACCCTAACCCTAACTTTAACTTGAACACTGGCCCTGACACTAACATTAAACCTAGCTCTAAACCTGAATCTAACCCAAAACCTAAAACTAACACTAGATCTAGCCATAATATCAACCCTAAAACTAGCTCTAATAAGAAACCTAGATCTTACATTACATATAGTTCTAACCCTAGGCCTAAACCTAACACAAAACATAAATAACCCTAACACTAATCGAGACCTAAACCTACCCTAAGAATAACCCTCACACTAACCTTAACCCTAGTCTTAACACTAACCCTAACCCTCACTTTATTCCCAAACCTAGCTCAAAGCCTAACCCTTAGTCTAAATATAATTCTAGCATTATCCCTAACCATAACCCTAAACATAGCCCTAATCCTAACTTTAAAAATAGACCTAGCACTAGCTCTAACTGTAGCCATTACCCTAATTCGAACCCTAATCCTAATAACTGTATCCCTAACCCTAACCAAAACCCTAACCCAAACCATAAACCTAAAACTAGACGTAATCCAAAACCTAAACCTTGCCATAGCCTTAACTCTAACTCAAACCCTAACTCTTACCCTAAAACCAACAGTAAACCTAGCACAAAATTAAACTTAAACCTAAACCTAAACTTAACCATAAAGCTAACCTTACATCTAACCCAATCTATTACCCTAAACCTAATCCTAAACATAATGAAAACCCTAGCGCTAATACTAAACATAACACTGACCATAACACTAAACCTAACCCTCATTGTAGACCTAACCTTATCTGAAAACCTATCGTTTACCCAAAATCTAACTTTAACCCTACCCTAAGCTAGGTTTAATAGCCCTAATCGAAAACATAACTTAACTCTATCCCTAATCCTAACCTAACCCAAGCGCTAACCATAGCTCTAATCCTATATATTATCCTTAAGATAAATCTAATCCTAATGCTGACCCTAGACATAATCTGAATCCTTTTGCTAAACATAAAGCTTTACATTGTCCTAAACCTACCCTGAAACCAAAGCCTAATCCAATCAATTACCCTAACCCTAACCCTAACTTTAAACCTAAGGCTAATGTGAGCCCTAGCCCTAAAGCAGAACCTAAAATAAACCCTTAAACTGATCCTGACCCTAAAAATTCAACTAGCTCTAAACCTGACCTTTACCCTAAGCCTGAGACTTACACTAGACCTAGACACAAATATAACCTTAAATCTGCCCCTAACTGTAACACTACACCTTATATTAGCCCTAGCCCTAATTCTAGGCCTAAACCTAAAACAAATTCTAGCATTCATCCTAGCACTAAACTTAGCCTTAATCATAACCCCAACCCTAATCCTAGCCCTAACCCTAATTCTAACCCTCACCCTTTCTCTAAACCTAGCTATAACACCATACCTTACCCTAAAATTAACAATAACCCTAGCCTTAACACTAGACCTAATATAAACACTAAATCTAGCCCTAATAATAGCCCTAACGTAGCCCTGTCCCTAAAACTAACCAAAATCCTAGACCAAAGGCTAACTCTAACTCTCACCCTAGCCCTAGCCCTAGTTCTAACCCTATCTGTAACCATAATCATAACCCTAGCCCTAACCCTTGCCCTATAGTTAGACTTAGCCCCAATCCAAGATCTAACGCTAAATCCAAATCTAACCCTAACCTAAAGCCTAAGCTAACACTAACACTAACCCTAAAACTAATGCTAATCTTATAGCAAGCCCAAACCCTAAACCTAGGACTAAAAAAATCTGAGCAACAGTCCTAACCCTAAACCTTAACTTAAACAAAATCTTAACACTACACTTAGACATAACGGTAGTCCTAATTCGAGTCCTAACACTAATGTTAAAACTTACTCTGATCCTGACTCATATCCTAACACTGACCCTAGCTCTAAAAACCACCCTAAAATTAAACCAAACTTTAACAATAACCCTCGCCCTAATTCAAGTCATAACCCTATCCTTAAAGCTAACCCTGACACTGACTGATATTCTAACAGTCAACCTAGCTCTAAACACAGCCATCACCTTAAAACAAACACTAACAGTAATCCTAGCCCTTATTTGAGTCCTAACCCTAACCCTAAAACTAACCCTGACTCTGACTCATAACCTAACAATAACCATAGCTCTAAATATTACCCTAACCTTAAAACTAAATCTAACACTAGACCTACTCCTAACCCTAACTTTCAAACTAACCCTAATTGTAACCCTGGCTCTTAAATTAGCCAATGCCCAAATCTAGCCCTAACCCTAACCCAAAAACTAGCCTTAATCTGAGCTCTAAACCTATATTTAACACTAACCCTAACTTTAACCCTAGCTCTAAGGCTATCCCACAACCTAAGAAAAACCCTAAACCTAATGGTAACCCTAGACATATCTCTAATCCTTCGACTAACCAAAACACTAACCCTATTAATAGTTCTCACCCTAGCCCTCATTCTAGTTCTAACCCTATACCAAAACCTAACGCCAACCCTGACCCTTATTCTGACCCTAATACTAACCCTAAGTCTAACACTGACCCTAAACTTAGACCAATGACTAACACAAGACCTAGACTTAAACCAAACCCTAAATCTAGCCTTAACTCTAGCCCTAGAACTACATATAAACCTTGCCCTATCCCTAACAATAATCCTTAACCTAACTCAAATACCAATCCTACCCCTAGACATAAACCTAGTCCTAATTCTACCTGTAACCCTAACTCCAACTCTAACCCAAACATTGATCCTGCCTTTAGAGTAAACCTATCTCTAAATCTGACCCTACCCCCAAAAAAACTAAACCTAACACTAGACCCAGCCATATCCCTAACCCTACAACTAGCCCTCAACATAACCCTAGTTGTTACATTACCCATATCCCTAACCCTAGGCCTAAACTAAAAAAAAAAAAAAAAAAAAAAAAAAAAACCTAGAGGTAATCCTAGGCCTAAATCAAGCCTTAAGCATAACCCTAACTGTAACCCTAGACCTAACCCTAATATAACCCTTGTTTTAGTTCTAATCCTAGCTCAAAGGCTATATATTACTCTAAACATAAACCTACACTTTTCCCTCAATCTAACCCTAACCTTAGCCCTAATTCTAACCTTAACCCTAGCCCTAAACCTAGCTCCAAACTAACCCATTACTCTAAACCTAAACATAAGCTTATTGATAATCATAGGCTTAATGCTAAACCTTTAGTTTTCCTAAATGGAAAACTAAACCTAGACCTAACCTTAAACCTCACACTTGCTATAGACCCATTCTTAGCTCAAACCCTAACGCTTAGTATATACCTAAACATAACCATAGCCCTAACTCTAAGCCTAAACCACAATCTAACATTAAACATAGCCCTAAATCTACATCTAATTGTTCACATTACCCTAACCCTAACCTTATCTCTAATGACGACCCTAGCAATAATCCTAACCCTAACCATAAGAGTACTATAATCTCATCCCTAGAAGAAACCCTAAACCTAATTCTCACCCTAGCCCTAAGACTAGCTCAAAGCCTAACTCTTACGCTAAACATAAACCAAAGCCTAACCCTAGTTTAACCCTAACCCTAACCCTAATTCAAGACCTATTCCTAACTATAATCCTAGCCCTAAATTTAGCTCTAATCCTATCCATTATACTAACCATAACCCTTACCCTAAAGTTAACCCTAGGCCTAACCTTAACCCTATCACTAATCCTAAAACTATCAATTATCCTAAACATAATGTAAACTCTAAACAAAACCCTATCATTACCCTAACACACACCCTAGAGATAATTCAAGCCTTAACTCTAAAACTTAACCTCAAACAAACTCTAACCCTGACCCTGACTCTAATATATCTCCTAGCTCTAAAGCTGACTTTTACACTAAACCTAACCATTACACTAAACCGAGCCATAACACTAATCCTAAAACTCTCCCGAATCATAAGCTGAAACCTGACATTAGCCATAGCCCTTATCCTAGCCCTAAACCTAGCCTTAATCCTAACCCTAAACCTAACTTTAGGCCTAACCCCAAAACTAACACTAGCCCTAATTTTAGCCCTAATTTAGTTGTATTTCTTACACAACCCTAATCTTAGCCCTAGGACTAACTCTAACTCTCACCATTGCCCCATCCCTAGTTCTAACCCTATCCTTTAATGGAAATGTAATCCTAGCCCTAACACTGGCACTAACCTTTGCCATATAATTAGCTCTACCCCAAACCTAGATCTAATTTTAACTCTAAATAAAACCCTAACCCTAAGCCTAACCCTAACTCTAAATCTAACTTTAACCCTTGCCCTAAAATAGAACCGAGCCATAGTCCTCACCCTAAACCTTAACCTAAACAAAACCATAAGCCTAACCATAAGCTTAGCATTAATTCTAGTTTTAAGTCAAAACTAGAACTAACACTGACCCTGATTCTTACCATAATACTAACCCTAACACTAAACCTAACACTAGACCTAATTTAACCCTAATTGTAACCCTGGTTCTTATATTAGCCTTATCCCTAACCCTAGCATTAACATAACCCAAAACCTAGCCCTAACCCAAGCCCTAACCCAAGTTTTAACACAAACCTTAATCCTAAACCTCACCCTAATCAAAACCATAACCCTAGCCCTAACCCTAGCTCTAACCCTATCCATTGCCGTAACCATAACCCTAGGCCTAAACCTAACCCTATTCCTAATCCTAAAACTCTGCATTATTCTAAACCAAACCTAAACCCTAAACCACACCTTATCATTACACTAACACTAATCATAATACCAATTCAGCCCTAACTTATCCCAAACTTCTAACCAAGAACATGACCTTAATAATATCCCTAGCTCTAAACCTGAACCTAAACCTAAACCTTACATTACATGTAGCCATCAACCTAACCCTAAAAGTATCTTTAACCATAACCCTAGATCTGATATTAGCCCTAGCCCTAATCCTAGCCATAACCCTAAAATAAACCATAGCCCTCATCTTAGCCCCAAACCAGGCCTTAATATGACCCTAACCCTTACCATAGGCCTGACCCTAATTGTAAACCTCACCCTATCTCTAAACCTAGCTATAATGCCATTCCTTACACTGAACTTAACCCTAACAATAAACCTAACGCTAGGCCTCAGGTGAACACTAACCCTAGATCTAATCCTAGCCCTATTTTAAAGCTATCCCTCTCCGTATCCCTAACCCTAGCCCTAAGAGTAACTCTAATTCTCACACTAGCCCTATCCCTACTTCTAACAATATCCATTACCATAATCCTAAACCCTGTCTTAACCCTAACCCTAAACCCAGCCATGACCATTGCCAAATCCTTATTCCTAGTCCTAACCCTAGATATAACCCTAACTCTAAATTTAACCCTAACCCTAAGCCTAATCTTAACATTAACACTAGCCCTAGCCCTAACACTAATATAAAACTAGCCCTAACACTAAACCTTGTAGTAAAACAAAATGGAGAAGTAGCCCTAACCCTGAACCTTAACTTTAACCAAACCCTAACACTATACCTAGACTTAAAGCTAGCACTAATTCGAGTCCTAACCTTAACTTTAATACTAACCATAATCCTGACTCATATCTTAACACTCACCCTACCTCTAAACACCACCCTAACCTTAAACCAAACCCTTACAGTAATCCTAGCTTTAATTCAAGACCTAACCCTGACACTAAAAATAATCTGACCATGACTATTAACCTAACACTAACACTAGCTCTAAATTTCACCTAACCTCAAACTTAATCCTAACACTAGAGGTTTAAGCGCTAACCATAACCCTAAAACTAACCCTAAAAAACTCTATTTCTTTTATTAGCCGTTGCTCTAACAATAGCCATAACATTAACACAAAACTACACCTAATCCAAGCAGTAAATCTAGCTTCATCCTTAAACCTAGCCCTAAACCTAGCTCTAACACTATCCCTTACCCTTTGCCAAATCTTAAACCTAATGGTAATCCTAGTCTAAACCCTAATCCTAACCCTATTAGTAGTCCTAACCCTAGTTCTCATTCTAGCTCTTTCCATAACCCAAACCCTAACCCTTACCCTGACCCTTATTCTGACCCTAACTCTAATCATAGGTCTAAACCTGAACTTAACCCTAAACTGAACCCTAACACTAGCACTACTGGTACTCTTATACCTAAACCTTAACCTAACACTAGCCCTAGACCTAAGCCTAATCCCAATCTATCCATAAATCTAGCCCTAGACCTAAAGAAAACTCAGCCCTAGTTTTAACAATAACCCTTAGCCTAAAGCCAAACACTAAGCCTTCCTCTAGACTTAACCCTAGTTCCAATTCTGGCTTTCACATTAACCATGCCCCTAAACTGAACACTGACCCTGACAATAAGACTATTCTATCTCTAAACATCAGCCTAACCCTAAACCTAAACCAAAAGTATACTTAGCTCTAACATTAACCCTGAAACTAGCCCTAATCATAACAAAGTTCTTACATTTGCCATAGCCCTAATCTATCACAAAATCTATCCCTAACACAAGCCCTATCCTAGCTTTAATCCTAAAGCTAAACATAATTCTAACCTTAGCCCTAACCGTAAACCTAAGCCTAAAGCTATACCTAATTCTAAAAATAACACTAGCCCTATCACTAGCTTTAACCCTATCAATTACCCTAATGATAATGCTACCCTAGGCCGAACCCTAACCTATTGCTTACCCTAACCCTATCCATTATCTTACACATAACCTGAACTCTAAACCAAAAATAATAGTTAACCTATAATCACCATAATGGTAACTCGAACCATAAACCTAAACTTTAATCTAATAAAAACCCTAATCCTGACCCTGACCCTAAATAATGCCCATAGCTCTGAACCTGACCTAAACAAGAAACCTAAACCTTACAATACACATAGTTAAAAACTAACCTTAAAACTCTCTCTCACTGTAACCCTAGACCTTATATTTGTCCTAGCTCTACTTCTAGTCCAAATCCTAACACAAACCTTAGGTCACATCTTAGTCATAAACCTCACCTAAATCATGAAATTAACCCTAACTATAATTTTAATTCTAATCCTCAACCTAGTCCTAAAAGTAGCTATAATACCATCCCTTAACCTAAAACTAACCCTAGCCCTAAACCTAGACCTAACCCTAAAACTAACCCTAGTCCCAATTTCAGCCCTAATTTAGCCCTATCACTAACCCAACATTTACACTAGCCCTAAGACTAACTCAAACACTTGCCCTAGCCTTATACCTAGTTCTAACTGTACCCTCACCCTAAACCTAGCCCTAAACTTAGCCCTAATCTTAGCCCTATCCTTACCCCTGACCCAAAGCCTAGATCTAAACTTAACTCTAAATCTAAACCTAAAGCTAAGACTAAACCTCACACTAAAACTAGCCCTAATCCTAACATTAATCCTAAAACTAGCCCTAACTCTACCCCTAGCCCTAAAACAAAACCGAATCATAACCCTAACCCTAACTCTTAACCTAAAGCACACCCTAACCCTACACCTAGCTCTAATCCTATCTCTAATTCTAGTCCTAACATAAACCTGAAAACTAATCTGGTCGCTGACTTTGACCCTAACATTAAACCTAGCTCTAAACATCATCGTAACTGTAAACTTAAACCTAACACTAGACATAGCCCTTTTCATAACCCTATCACTAGCTGTAAACATAAAATTACTTCGTACAATAGCCATAGCCTTAAACCTAGCCCTAAAAAACAACAAACCTAGCCTTAATCCAAGTCCTAAACCTAGTTTATTTTTATATTTATGTTTTAGTTTTTGGTGGACACAACATCTTTATTTTATTGGTATGTGGTGCTGAGGATCAAACCGAGTGAACCGTGCATGTCAGGTGAAAAGGCTACTTCTGGAGCCACATCCCCAACCCTTAACCACAGCTTTAACCCTAAATGTAAACCTAACTTTAACCCAAAAAGGCTTTAATTTTGTACATAACCCTACCCCTAAACTATGTCTAACCCTATCCATTACCCTAATGATAACCCAACACTTATGCTAAACCTAGGCCTGACCCTAACCCTATCTATTACAGTAAACCACACCTAAACCCTAAACCTAACACTTTCTTTAAGTTAACATTAAACTTAGTGATAATTCAAGCCCTAAACCTAAACCTTAACCTAACCCAAACCCTCACCTTGATCCTGACCCTAATAATAATGCTAGCTCTAAAACTAACCCTTAGTATAAACCTAACCCCTAAACTTGACAAAGCCATAAACCTAACTCTATCCCTAACTGTAACTCTAGACCTGATATTAGCCTTACTCCTAATACTAGCCTTAACCCTAACACAAACTTTAGCCCTCATCCTAGCCCTAAAACTAGCTTTAATCATAACCCTAAAACTAACCCTAATACTAAATCTTGCCCTAGCACTCAACCTAGCTATAACCAAATACCTTACACTAAACGTAACCCTAACTCTAACCCTAACCCAAAAGTCAAACCTAACACTAACACTAGCCCTAATTTATCCCTATTCCTAACCCTAACCCTAACCCTAGCCCTAAGACTGACTCTAACTCTCATATTAGCCTTATCGCTTGTTCTAACTGGAACCCCTACCATAATTCTAAACCTAACCAAAACCCTAGTCCTAACCCTTGCCCTATCCTTAGCACTAGCCCTAACCATAGATAAAAACCTAACTCTAAATCTAACCTTAACCCAAGCCTAAGTCTAACCATTATGAATACATTTATATTTAGACACTTTTTCTACAGAGGTTGGCTTCAATTATTATTTAGAATATAGTTATTCAATTCATAAAAGGCATACCATTTCTGGTGGCATATAGAGAACTGAGGGTCAGGGGTTGGATGTCATGTTAAGGAGGAAAGAAGTGAGAGTATGTAATGATTCTAACTTAGAAATTTTGAAGGAGAACTCTAATGAATTGACAGGGGGGAGTTTATGGAAGAAGTTATAAATTCAAATTCCTTATCTGTATTCATAAAATTACCCAATGAATAAATAGTACAAGTTAGGAGGCTGAAAGTGGGATAGAGGGAGAAAGAAAAAAAAAGAAAAAATAACAAGGAAAGAAAGAGCGAGAGAAAAATAAGAGCAAAAAAAAAGAGATGGTGAGTTGGGGTCTATGCAATTCTTCTATATTGTACAATTCTACTGATTCAGTTTTTAAAGTCCAATTTCATGGAAAGTTCTTGGTTTCACTTATGTTGTGGTTGTGAGGATCAGAAGGGGAAGGGTAGAGGAGAATGTATGAGAAGAGCAAGAAAAGATAAGTAAGAAAGAAAAAAAGTCTCTCAGAACTCTGTTTTTTTTTTCTTGCAGTAGGTGGATTTGTCGATTCCTAGCTTGAGTCTCTGTGCTCAGGGTGGTGGAGGTAGCCAGGGTGAGAGGGCTTGAGCTTCTACCTGGAGCCTCCCTACTCTTAGTCTCTGAATAGGAAACCAGGTGCCTGTACAGTTGCTTTTCCACATTGATAGCTACACCCCCCAAAATCTTTTGAGAAAAATCTTGAGTTATCACAGCTGGAGTTAGGGAGTTGAAAACCAGGTACCTGATAAGCTGCAGAATCAAGCTTGTAACCATGCCCACCAATAGATGGCAAGTAAGGATTTTCAAGATTGATTCAATCTATTACCCATGTATGGTGTTTGGTGATGTGGGTTCTGGAGTGACCTTGTGCTGTGTCCAGAACTCAGTCTGGTGACCCACAAGCAAAGCCTCTGTTCAGTGCTGCCTTCCATCTGCACAGAGAGCACCCATGTGGCTGAGTCTGCTGTCTGTGACCAGAGAAACTGCACAGCTGAGCCTTTCATCTGTGCTGAGAGCACCCATGGGGCCGTATTTTTTTTTTAAATTTCTATGATACTGGTAAGGATTCATCTTTTACTTAGCCTTACTATACTCCACAGCTTTATGCCTTTTCAGTTCAATGGTTCACTCTCAGGAACAGTTTGTGTTTTAAGGTTTCCCTTCATTATGGCTTATTAATGTGAATGAAAATTGAGCTGGAAATCAAACAGGGTTTGCAGGAGGTGGTTGAAACTTCACAAAATCAGTTCTAGTGGCCACTGTTTGCTTTCTTTCTTTTTATGGAAAGCCAAAGGTGAAGCAAGCTAAAGAAACTGTATTCATCCGAAAGCCCTTAAAAAGAAAACATAGAAATATGTATGTACTGAAATAAGTCTCTCAACAATTTGATCAGATTTATTTGATACTGCAGAGTATCCATCTTATAGGTGGCTATACTAGGCTCCCCAAGTTTGGCACTTCTAGGATCAGTGGTAAACAGGTGAGGGTTAGTGTTAACTTTAGGGCTTGCTTTAGAGGTAGTGTTCGGTTTAAAGTTTGTTTTGTTCAAATTTCTTTGATACTGGGAAGATTTAACTTTTACCTAGCCTTTCTATGTGCCCCAATTTTGGGTCTTCTCAGTTCAATGGTTTGCTGTTGGAAATAGATTGTTTTTAATGTCTCACCTCATTTTGACCTATAGGGGTAAATGCAAACGGAGCTTTAAATCAGAGGGTTTGTGCTAGCTGGTTGATCCTTCACATACTAAATCAGTTGTCTGTGGGCACACTCTGGTTTCTTCCTTGTAAAATAGCCCTAACCTGAAGCATGCAGAGCAACTTTATGTGAGAGCACTTTAGGAGAAAACAGGAAAATATGCATGTACTGAACTGCCTCCCCAATTATTTGGTCAGATTTCTTTGATATTGTGAAAGATTTATCTGTTAGCCTACGCAACTTGGCTCCACAAGTGTGGGACTTCTAGGATCAAAGGTACTCTAAACAGGTTAAGGTTAGTGTTAGGGTTAGTGTTAGGACTAGGAATAGACCTAGTGTTAAGGTAAGGGTTAGTTTTGTTTTCAAACTTCTATGATACTGATCAGGATTCATCTTTTTCCTACTTTGACAATACACTAAATATTTGGGCCTTCTACATAAAGGGTTTGCTTTCAGGGACAGTCTCAATTTTCATTTTTCTCTTCTTTTTGCCCTATAGGGGTTAATGGAAATAAAGCATGAAAATCGAACAGGGTTTGGGCTAGCTGCTTGAAACTTTCACACACTCCATCAATTTTCAGTGTGCATAATCTGTGTTTGCCGTGATAGTAGCCATAAGATGAAGTAGAAAGAAACAGCTTTATCTCTGAGTGCTTTAGGAGCAAGCATAATACCCATGTACTGAAAGAGTCTCAGATTTTTTTGGTTGAATTAATTTGATACTGTAAAGGATTCATCTTTGACCTAGCCATAGTAGGCTCCCCAAGTCTGGGCCTTCAAGGGTCAATAGTTCACTGTCAGGAACATTTTGAATATTTAGGTTTCTTTTCATAAAGGCCTATATGTGTGAATGCAATGGTATCTGGAAATCAAACAGGGTTGGTGCTAGCTGCATGAAACTTCACACACTCAATCAGCTCTCTGTGGGCACTCTTTGTTTTTCTTTGTGAAAGTACCTTAAACTGAAACATGGTAAACAATTTAACCATTTGATTTTAATAAAAGAAACAGGGAAATATGAATGTACTGAAATACCTCCCTCAATTTTTCATCAAATTTCTTTGATACTGCACAAGTTTCATCTGTTAAGTTGTGCTGCTGCTTATAGGATCCCCAAGTTTGGGACTTCTATCATCATAGGTACTTTAAACAGTTTAGAATTAGGTTAGGGTTATGTTTGATCTAGTGTTAGAGTTAGAGTGAGTTTTGTTCAAATTCATTTGATACGTGGCATAATTCGTCTTTTACCTAGCCTTACTATTTTCCCCAGGTGTGGGCCTTATTCCTTCAATGGTTTGCTGTCAGAAATAGTTTGTCTTTGGGGGCTGGGTATATGCCTCAAGCGGTAGCTCACTCGCCTGGCATGCGTGAGGCCTGGGTTCCATTCTTAGCACCACATACAAAACAAAGATGTTGTGTCCGCCGATAACCAAAAAATAAATATTAAAATTCTCTCTCTCTCTCTCCCCCTCTCTCACTCTCTTTTAAAAAAAAACAGTTTGTATTTTAAGGTTTCCTTCATTTTTAACTATATGGGTAAATGAAAATGGAACTTAAAATCTAAGAGGATTTCTGCTCGCTGCTTAAAACTGCACACACTCAGTCAGTTCTGTGAGGGCATTCTCTGATTTCTTCCTTGTGAAAGTTTCCCAAAACTGAAGCATGCAAAAACATCTTTATCTGAAAGTTCTGTGGGAGAGAACAGGGAAATATACATGTACTGAACTACCTCCCCAAATTATTTGGTCAGATTTATTTGATACTGCACAATATTCACCTGTTAGCTTGCCCCTCTATGCTCCCTTAATTTGGGACTTCTATGATAAAAGGTTCTCTAAACAGATTAGGGTTAGGTTTATGGTTAGGGTAAGGGCTATGTTCAAACCTAGTGTTAGGGTTAGAGTCAGTTTTGTTCATGTATCTTTTCTACTAGGCAGGATTCATCTTTTACCTAGCTTCACAATGTTCCCTGGTTTGGGCCTACTCGGTTCAATGGTTTGCTGTCAGAAACAGTTTGTATTTTAAGGATTCAATTTATTTTGAACTATTTTGAAGAGAAATGGACAACAAAATCTAACAGAATTGGTGATAGCTGTGTGAAACTGCACACACTCAATCAGTTCTCTGGGGGAAATTTTGTTTGTTCCTTGTGAATGTTGTCCTCAGGTGAAACATGCTAAGCAACTTTATCCTAGAGCACTTTTAGAGAAATCAAGGAAGTCTGCATAAACTGAAACACTTCCCGAAATTATTGGCTCAGATTTCTTTGATACTTTGCAGGATTCATCTGTTAGCTTTCCGCACTAGGCTCCCTTAGTTCGGGACTTCTAAGATCAAAGGTTCTCTAAACAGCCTAGGGTGAGCTGTAGGGTTAGGATTAAGGACAGATCTAGCGTTAGGTTTACAGTACTTTTGTTCAAATTTCTTTTATACTAGGCAAGATTTATCTTCTACCTAGCCTTATTATGTGCTCCAGTTTTGGTCCTTCTAAGTTCACTGGTTTGTTGTCAGTATTTCAGTTTTTATTTAAAGGTTTCACTTCATTTTGACCTATATGGGTAAATGGAAAAGGATCTGGAAATCAAATAGGGTTTTTGCTAGCTGCTTGAAACTCCACCCTCTCAATCAGTTCTTTATGAGAACACTCTGATTTTATTCTTGTGAAAGTATCCCAAAGTTAAAGCATGCAAAAACAACACTATGCGAGAGGATTTTAGGAGACAACAGGAAAAAATGCATGTATGAACTACCTCCCTTAATCATTTGGTCAGATTTCTTTGATACGGGGCAGAATTCATCTGTTAGCTTGCCCTACTATGATCTTCAACTTGGAGACTTTTATGATCAAAGGTTCTCTAAACAGGGTAGGTTAGATTTAGGTCTAGAGTTAGGGTTAGAGTTTGTCTTGTTCAAATTTTTTTTGATAGTGGGCAGGATACATGTTTACCTAACCTTACTATGTTCCACAGGTTTCGGCCTTCTCGGTTCAATGTTTGCTGACAGAAACAATTTGTATTTTATGGATTCACTTCATTTTGACCTACATGGGTAAATGGACATGGAGCTGGAATCAAACAAGGGTGGTGCTAATTGCTTGAAACTTCACACACTCAATCAGTTCTCTGTGGGCACTTTCTGGTTTGTTCCTTGTGAAATTAGTAATAAGCTGAAGCGTGCAATTCAAATATATCTGAGAACACTTCATGAGAAAACAGGGAAAAATGTGTGTTCTGAAATACCTCCCCAATTATTTTGTCAGATTTCATTGAAACTGCCCATGATTCATCTGTAAGCTTTCCCCACTAGACTCCCCAATTTTGAAACTTCTATGATCAAATAAAAAGATTACTTTTAGTGTTAGACTTAGTGTTCAGAATAAGATTAGACCTTGTGATAGGGTTAGAGTTATTTTTTTTTAATTTCTATGATATTGGGCAGGATTTACCCTTTTCCTATTTTGACTATACTCCATATGTTTGGACCTCCTATCTAAAAGGGTTTTCTCTCATGAACAATTTTTTTTTCATGTTTCTCTTCTTTTTGCCCTATAGGGTTAAATGGAAATGAAGCTGGAAATTAAAAAGGGTGTGTTCTAGCTGGTTGAGACTTCACACACTCAATCAGTTCTCAGTGAGCATTCTCTGGTTTGTTTCCTGTGAATTATCCCTTAGCAGAAGTAGAATGCTTTATCTCTGAGTGCTTTAGAAGCAAGCAAAATACACATGTACTCAAAGAGCTTCAAATACTTTTCTTGGATTATTTTGATATTGTACAGGATTCATATTTGGCTAACCTTAGTAAGAAACACAAGTTTGGGCGTTCAAGGTTCAATGGTTCAATGTCAGGAACAGTATAAATTTTTAGATTTTATTACATTATGGCCTATAGGAGTGAATGGAAATGGAGCTAGAAATAAAACAGGATTGGTGCTAGCTGCATAAAACTTTATTCAATCTCTTCACTGTGGGCATGCTCTGGTTTCTTACTTGTCCAAGAATCTATGATTTTCAAAATACCAGCAAATGTTTTTTCACCCAATCTTGATGATACTTGGTGGTAATGATCAGTACACAAATCGCACTTGGCTCACCAAATTTTGTTCTTCTAGGTTGAAGCGTTCGTTTACAGTAGCACTTTTTATTTTTAGGTTTCACTCTGTTCTCTCCAATATAGACAGATATATTAGGAACTCTAAATTCAACATGGTTAGTGGTACACTTTGAAACTTTACAAAATAAAGTAGTTCTCAGTTTTGTCTCTATGGTTTGTTTCCACTTCAAGTAGCCCTAAGCAGAGATGGCGCAAAGCCCTACAATTGAAAGGGGTTCCCAACCATCCAAGAAAGTAAGAGTTTCCGAAATACCATCAAATATTTTCTCACCCAATCTTGATGATACTCGGTGGAAATGATCAGTACAAAAATCGCACTTGGATCACAAATTTTGTTCTTCTGGGTTGAAGCGTTCGTTTACAGTAGCAGTTTTTATTTTTAGGTTTCACTTTGTTCTCTCCTATATAGATAGATGAATTTGTAACTCTAAATTCAACATGGTTAGTTGTAGCTTCTTGAAACTTGACAATATAAAGTAGTTCTCAGTTTTTTATTTATGGTTTGTTTCCTTGTCAAGTAGCCCTAAGCAGAGACTTGCGGAAAGCACTTTCATTGAATGGGGTTGCCAAGCGTCCAAGAATCTAGGAGTTTCGGAAATACCAGCAAATATTTTTTCAGCCAATCTTGATGATACTTGGTGGTAATATTTAGTACACAAATCCCACTTGGCTCACCAAATTTTGTTCTTCTAGGTTGAAGCGTTCGTCGACAGTAGAAGTTTTTATTTTTAGGTTTCACTACGTTCTCTCCTATATAGATAGATATAGTAGGAAATCCAAATCCAACAGGGTTTGTGGTAGTCTTTGAAACTTGACAAAATAATGTAGTTCTCAATTTTGTCTCGATGGTTTGTTTCCTCTTCAAGTAGCCCCAAGCAGAGATGGCGCAAAGCAGTACCATTGAAAGGGGTTGTGAAGCATCCAAGAAACTACGAGTTTCCGAAGTACCAGCAAATATTTTTTCAACCAATCTTCATGTTACTTGGTGGTAATGATCAGTACACAAATCGCACTTGGATCACCAAATTTTGTTCTTCTAGGTTGAAGCGTTCTTTACAGTAGCACTTTTTATTTTTACTTTTCACTCTGTTCTCTCCTATATAAGTAGATGAAGTAGGAACTCTAAATTCAACATGGTTTGTAGTAGTCTTTGAAACTTGAAAAAATAAAGTAGTTCTCAGTTTTGTCTCTATTGTTTTTTTCCTTGTCATGTAGCACTAAGTAGAGACTTGCGAAAAGCACTTTCATTAAATGAGGTTGCCAAGCGTCCAGAATCTACGAGTTTCCCGAAATACCAGCAAAAATTTTTTCACCCATTCTTGATGATACTTGTTGGTAATGATCAGTACACAAATCGCACTTGGATCAATAAATTTTGTTCTTCTAGGTTGAAGCGTTCATATATAGTAAGAGTATATAATTTTAGGTTTAACTCTGTTCTCTCCTATAGAGATAGATGAATTTGGAACACTAAATTCACCATGGTTAGTAGTAGATTCTTGAAACTCGACAAAATGAAGTAGTTATCAGTTTTGTCTATATGTTTTGTTTCCTTGTCAAGTAGCCCAAAGCAGATACTTGCGAAAAGCACTTTCTTTGAATGGGGTTGCCAAGCGTCGAAGAATCTACTAGTTTTCGAAATACCACCAAATATTTTTTCACCCAATATTGATGATACTTGGTGGTAACTTTTAGTACACAAATCGCACTTGACTCACCAAATTTTGTTCTTCTAGGTTGAACCACTCATTTACAGTAGCAGTTTTTATTTTTTGGTTTTACTCACTTTTCTCCTATACACATAGATGAATTTGGAACTCTAAATTCAACATGGTTTGTAGTAGCTCCTTGAAATTGACCAAATAAAGTAGTTCTCAGTTTTGTCTCTATGGTTTGTTTACTCTTCATGTAGCCCTAAGCAGAAATGGCACAAAGCCCTACCATTGAAAGGGGTTGCCAAGCATCCACGAAACTACGAGTTTCCGAAATACAGGCAAATATTTTTTCACCCAATCTTGATGATACTAGGTGGTAATGTTTAGTACACAAATCCCACTTGGCTCACCAAATTTTTTTCTTCTAGATTTAAGCGTTCGTTTACAGTAGTAGTTTTTATTTCTAGGTTTTACTCACTTCTCTTCTATATACATAGATGAATTTGTAACTCTAAATCCAACATGGTTTGTGGTAATCTTTGAAACTTGACAAAATAAAATAGTTCTCAGTTTTGTCTCTATGGTTTCTTTCCTCTTCAAGAAGCCCTAGGCACAGACTGTGGAAAGCACTTTCATTGAGAGGGGTTGCCAAGCTTCTAAGAAATAACGAGTTTCCGAAATAGCAGCGAATATTTTTTCAACCAATCTTGATGTTACTTGGTGGTAATGATCAGTACACAAATCGCACTTGGATCACCAAATTTTGTTCTTCTAAGTTGAAGCTTTCTTTTACAGTAGCAGTGTTTATTTTTAGGTTTCACTCTGTTCTCTCCTATATAGATTGATGAATTTGGAACTCCAAATTCAACAAAATTAGGAGTAGCTTCTTGAAACTTTAAAAAATAAGGTAGTTCTCAGTTTTGCCTCTATTGTTCGTTTCCTTCTCAAGTAGCCCTAAGTAGAAACTTGCAAAAAGCACTTTCCTTGAATGGGGTTGCCAAGCGTCCAAGAATCTATGAGTTTCCAAAACACGAGCAAATATTTTTTCAACTAATCTTGATGATACTTGTTGGTGATGATCAGTACACAAATGCCACTTGGCTCACCAAATTTTGTTTTTCTAAGTTCAAGCGTTCGTTTACAGTAGCAGTTTTTATTTTTAGGTTTCACTCTGTACTGTCCTATATAGATAGATATATTAGGAACTCTAAATGCAACATGGTTTGTAGTAGACTTTGAACCTTGACAAAATAAAGAAGTTCTCAATTTTGTTTCTATGGTTTGTTTCCTCTTCAAGTAGCCCTAAGCAGAGATGGCGCAATGTCCTACAATTGAATGGGGTTGCCAAGCATCCAAGAAACTACGAGTTTCCGAAGTACCAGCAAATATTTTTTCACCCAATCTTGATGATACTTCGTGGTAATGATCAGTACACAAATTGCACTAGGCTCACCAAATTTTGTTCTTCTAGGTTGAAGCATTCGTTTACAGTAGCAATTTTTATTTTTAGGTTTCACTGTATTCTCTCCTATATAGATAGATGAATTTGGAACTCTAAATTCAAAATGGTTCATAGTAGCTTCTTGAAACTTGACAAAAAAAAAGTAGTTCTCAGTTTTGTCTCTAAGGTTTGTTTCCATGTCAAGTAGCCCTAAGCAGAGATTGCGAAAAGCACTTTCATTGAATGGGGTTGCCAAGCGTCCAAGAATCTACGAGTTTCCATAATACAAGCAAATATTTTTTCACCCAATCTTGATGATACTTCGTGGTAATGAACAGTACACAAATCGCACTTGGATCACCAAATTTTGTTCTTCCTGGTTCAAGCGTTCCTTTAAAGTAGCAGTTTTTCTTTTTAGGTTTCACTCTGTTCTCTCCTATATAGATAGACGAAATTGGATCTCCAAATTCAACAAGGTTAGTAGTAGCTTCTTGAAACTTGACAAAATAAGGTAGCTCTCAATTTTGTCTCTATGGTTTGTTTCCTTGTCAAGTAGCCGTAAGCAGAGACTTGCAAAAAGCACTTTCCTTGAATGGGGTAGCCAAGCGTCCAAGAATCTACGAGTTTCCGAAATACCAACAAATATTTTTTCACCCAATCTAGATGAAACTTGGTGTTAATGATCAGTATACAACTCACACATGGATCACCAAATTTTGTTGTTCTAGGTTGAAGCGTTCGTTTACAGTAGTAGTTTTTATTTTTAGGTTTCACTCTGTTCTCTCCTATATAGATAGATGCATTTGGAACTCTAAATTCAACATGGTTAGTAGTAGCTTCTTGAATCCTGACAAAAAAAAAAGTAGTTCTCTGTTTTGTCTCTGTTGTTTTATTCCTTGTCAAGTAACGATAAGCAGAGACTTGCGAAAAGCACTTTCATTGAATAGGGGGGCCAAGGGTCCAAAAATCTATTAGTCTCCGAAATACCAGCAAATATATTTTCACCCAATCTTGATGGTACTTGGTGGTAACATTCAGTACACAAACCGCACTTGGTTCACCAAATTTCGTTCTTCTAGGTTGAAGCGTTCGTTTACAGTAGCAGTTTTTATTTTTAGGTTTCACTCTGTTCTCTCCTATATAGATAGATGAATTTGGAACTCTAATTTCAACATGGTTAGTAGTAGCTTCTTGAAACTTGACAAAATAATGTAGTTCTCAGTTGTGTCTCTAAAGTTTGTTTTCTTGTCAAGTAGCGATAAGCAGAGACCTGCGAAAAGCACTTTCATTGAATGGGATTGCCAAGCGTCGAAGAATCTACGAAATTCCGAAATAGCAGCAAATATTTTTTAAACCAATCTTGATGATACTTGGTGGTAATGAACAGTACACAAATCGCACTTGGATCACCACATTTTGTTCTTGTAGGTTGAAGCATTCGTTTAGAGTAGCAGTTTTTATTTTTAGGTTTCACTCTGTTCTCTCCAATATAGATAGATGTATTAGGATCTCTAAATTCAACATGGTTAGTGGTACTCTTTGAAACTTGACAAAATAAAGTAGTTCTCAGTTTTGCCTCTATGGTTTGTATCCACTTCAAGTAGCCCTAAGCAGAGATGGCGCAAAGCCCTACAATTGAAAGGGGTTCCCAACCATCCAAGAAAGTAAGAGTTTCCGAAATACCATCAAATATTTTCTCACCCAATCTTGATGATACTCGGTGGAAATGATCAGTACAAAAATCGCACTTGGATCACAAATTTTGTTCTTCTGGGTTGAAGCGTTCGTTTACAGTAGCAGTTTTTATTTTTAGGTTTCACTTTGTTCTCTCCTATATAGATAGATGAATTTGTAACTCTAAATTCAACATGGTTAGTTGTAGCTTCTTGAAACTTGACAATATAAAGTAGTTCTCAGTTTTTTATTTATGGTTTGTTTCCTTGTCAAGTAGCCCTAAGCAGAGACTTGCGGAAAGCACTTTCATTGAATGGGGTTGCCAAGCGTCCAAGAATCTAGGAGTTTCGGAAATACCAGCAAATATTTTTTCAGCCAATCTTGATGATACTTGGTGGTAATATTTAGTACACAAATCCCACTTGGCTCACCAAATTTTGTTCTTCTAGGTTGAAGCGTTCATCGACAGTAGAAGTTTTTATTTTTAGCTTTCACTATGTTCTCTCCTATATAGATAGATATATTAGGAAATCCAAATCCAACAGGGTTTGTGGTAGTCTTTGAAACTTGACAAAATAATGTAGTTCTCAATTTTGTCTCGATGGTTTGTTTCCTCTTCAAGTAGCCCCAAGCAGAGATGGCGCAAAGCAGTACCATTGAAAGGGGTTGCGAAGCATCCAAGAAACTACGAGTTTCCGAAGTACCAGCAAATATTTTTTCAACCAATCTTCATGTTACTTGGTGGTAATGATCAGTACACAAATCGCACTTGGATCACCAAATTTTGTTCTTCTAGGTTGAAGCTTTCTGTTACAGTAGCAGTGTTTATTTTTAGGTTTCACTCTGTTCTTTCCTATATAGATTGATAAATTTGGAACACCAAATTCAACAAAATTAGGAGTAGCTTCTTGAAACTTGAAAAAATAAGGTAGTTCTCAGTTTTGTCTCTATTGTTCGTTTCCTTCTCAAGTAGCCCTAAGCAGAAACTTGCAAAAAGCAATTTCCTTGAATGGGGTTGCCAAGCGTCCAAGAATCTACGAGTTTCCAAAATTCGAGCAAATATTTTTTCAACTAATCTTGATGATACTTGTTGGTGATGATCAGTACACAAATGCCACTTGGCTCACCAAATTTTGTTCTTCTAAGTTCAAGCGTTCGTTTACAGTAGCAGTTTTTATTTTTAGGTTTCACTCGTACTGTCCTATATAGATAGATATATTAGGAACTCTAAATCCAACATGGTTTGTAGTAGACTTTGAACCTTGACAAAATAATAAAGTTCTCAATTTTTTTTGTATGATTTGTTTCCTCTTCAAGTAGCCCTAAGCAGAGATGGCGCAAAGTCCTTCAATTGAATGGGGTTGCCAAGCATCCAAGAAACTACGAGTTTCCGGAGTACCAGCAAATATTTTTTCACCCAATCTTGATGATACTTCGTGGTAATGATCAGTACACAAATCGCACTAGGCTCACCAAATTTTGTTCTTCTCGGTTGAAGCATTCGTTTACAGTAGCAATTTTTATTTTTAGGTTTCACTGTATTCTCTCCTATATAGATAGATGAATTTGGAACTCTAAATTCAAAATGGTTCGTAGTAGCTTCTTGAAACTTGACAAAAAAAAGTAGTTCTCAGTTTTTTCTCTACGGTTTGTTTCCATGTCAAGTAGCCCTAAGCAGAGATTGTGAAAAGCACTTTCATTGAATGGGGTTGCCAAGCGTCCAAGAATCTACGAGTTTCCATAATACCAGCAAATATTTTTTCACCCAATCTTGATGATACATGGTGGTGATGATCAGTACACAAATGCCACTTGGCTCACCAAATTTTGTTCTTCTAGGTTGAAGCGTTGGTTAACAGTTGCATTTTTTATTTTTATTTTTCACTCTGCTCTCTCCTATATAGGTAGATGATTTTGGAACTCTAAATCCAACATGGTTTGTAGTAGCTCTTTGAAACATGACAAAATAAAGTAGTTCTCAGTTTTGTCTGTGTGGTTTGCTTCCTCTTCTAGTTGCCTAAGCAGAAATGGTGCAAAGCCCTACCATTGAATGGGGTTGCAAAGCATCCAAGAGACTACAAGTTTCCGAATACCAGCAAATATTTTTCACCCAATCTTGGTGATACTTGGTGGTAATATTCAGTACACAAATCGCACTTTGATGACCAAATTTTGGTCTTGTAGGTTGAAGCGTTTCTTTACAGTAGTAGTTTATATTTTTAGGTTCCACAATGTTCTCTCCAATATAGATAGATGAATTTGGAACTCTAAATTCAACATTGTTAGTGTTAGCTTCTTGAAACTTGACAAAATAAAGAAGTTCTCAGTTTTGTCTCTCTGGTTTGTTTCCTTGTGAAGTAGCCCTGAGCAGAGACTGGCGAACAGCACTTTCATTGAAAGGGGTTGCCAAGCTTCCAATAATCTAAGAGTTTTCAAAATACCAGCAAATATTGTTTCACCCAATCTTGATGATACTGGGTGGTGATGATCAGTAAACAAATGCCACTTGGCTCACCACATTTTGTTTTTCTAGGTTGAAGCGTTGGTTTTCTGTAGCAGTTTTTATTTTTAGGTTTCACTCTGTTCTCTCCTATATAGATAGATGATTTTGGAACTCTAAATCAAACGTGGTTTGTAGTAGCTCTTTGAAACTTGACAAAATTATGCAGTTCTCAGTTTTGTCTCTATGCTTTGTTTCCTCTTCAAGTAGCCCTAAGCAGAGACTGGTGAAAAACACTTTCATTGAAAAAGGTTGCCAAGTATCCAAGAAACTACGAGTTTCCGAAATACCAGCAAATATTTTTTCACCCAATCTTGATGAAACTTGGTGGTAATGATCATAACACAAATCGCAGTTGGCTCACCAAATTTTGTTCTTCAAGTTTAAAGCGTTCGTTTACAGTGGTAGTTTTTATTTTCAGGTTTCATTCTGTTCTCTCTTATAGATAGATGAATTTGGAACTCTAATTTCAACATGGTTAGTAGTAGCTTCTTGAAACTTCACAAAATAAAGTTTTTCTCAGTTTTGTCTCTATGGTTTGTTTCCTTGTCATGTAGCCCTAAGCAGAGACTAGCGAAAAGCACTTTCATTGAGTGGGTTGCCAAGCGTCCAAGAATCTACGAGTTTCCGAAATTTCAGCAAATATTTTTTCACCCAATCTTGATGATACTTGGTGGTAATGATCAGTACACAAATCGCACTTGGATAACCAAATTTTGTTCTTCAAGTTTCAAGCGTTTGTTTACAGAAGCAGTTTTTATTTCTAGGTTTTACTCACTTCTCTCCAATACACATAGATGAATTTGGAACCCTGAATCCAACATGGTTTGTAGTAGCTCTTTTAATAATGACAAAATAAAGTAGTTCTCCGTTTTGTGTCTATGGTTTGTTTCCTCTTCAAGTAGCCCTAAACAGAGACTGGCAAAAAGCACTTTAATTGAAAGGGGTTGCCTAGCTTCCAAGAATCTATGAGTGTCCGAAATACCAGCAAATATTTTTTCACCCAATCTTGATGATAATTGGTGGTAATGATCAGTACACAAATTGCACTTGGATCAACAAATTTTCTTCTTCTAGGTTGAAGCATTCCTATACAGTAGCAGTTTTCCTTTCTAGGTTTTACTCACTTCTCTCCAATATACATAGATGAATTCGGAACTCTAAATCCAACATGGTTTGTAGTAGCTCTTTTAAACTTGACAAATTAAAGTAGTTCTCAGTTTTGTCTCTATGGCTTGTTTCCTCTTCAAGTAGCTGTAAGCAGAGACTGGCGAAAAGCACTCTCATTGAAAGGGGTTGCCAAGCATCCAAGAAATTACGAGTTTTCAAAATACCAGCAAATATTCTCTCCCAATCTTTATGATACTCGGTGGTAATGACCAGTACAAGAATCGCACCTGGATCTCCTAATTTTGTTCTTCTAGGTTGAAGCGTTCGTTTACAGTAGCAGTTTTTATTCTTAGGTTTCACTCTGTTCTCTCCTATATAGATAGATGAATTAGGAACTCTAAATCCAACGTAGTTTGAGGTAGCTCTTTGAAACTTGACAAAATAAAGAAGTTCTCAGTTTTCTCTCTATGGTTTGTTTCCTTTTCAAGTAGCCCTAAGCAGAGACTGTCGAAAAGCACTTTCATTGAAAGTGTTTGCCCAGCGTCCAAGAAACTAGGAGTATCTAAAATAAAAGCAAATATTTTTTCACCCAATCTTCAGGATACTTGGTGGTAATGTTTAGAACACAAATCGCAGTTGACTCACCAAATTTTGTTCTTCTAGGATGAAGCGTTCGTTTACAGTAGCAGTTTTTATTTTTAGGTTTCACTCTGTTCTCTTCTATATAGATAGATGAATTTGGAACACTAAATTCAACATTGTTAGTAGTAGCTTCTTGAAACATGACAAACGAAAGTAGTTCTCAGTTTTGCCTCTATGGTTTGTTTCCTTGTCAGGTATCCCTAAGCAGAGACTTGCAAAAAGCACTTTCATTGAAAGGGGTTGACAAGCGTCCAATAAACTACAATTTTCCGATATACCAGCAAATATTTTTTCACCCAATCTTGATGATACATGGTGGTAATGATCAGTACACAAATCGCACTTGGATGACCAAATTTTGTTCTTGTAGGTTGAAGCGTTAGTTTACAGTAGCAGTTTTAATTTTTAGGTTTCAATCTGTTCTCTCCTATATAAATAGATGAATTAGGAATGCTAAATCCAACATGGTTTCAGGTAGCTCTTTGAAACTTGACGACACAAAGTAGATCACAGTTGTATCTCTATGCTTTGTTTCCTGTTCAATTAGCCATAAGCAGAGATGGTGCAAAGCCCTCCCATTAAAAGGGGTTGAAAATCATCCAAGAAACAACGAGTTTTCCAAAAACCAGCAAATACTTTTTCTCCCATTCTTGATGATACTAGGTGGTAATGATCAGTACAGAAAAAGCACTTGGATCACCAAATTTTGTTCTTCTAAGTTGAAACGTTCTTTTACAGTAGCAGTTTTTATATTTAGGTTTCACTCTGTTCTCTCCTATATAGATACATGAATTTGGAACTCTAAATTCAACATGGTTAGTAGTAGCTTCTTGAAACACGACAAAATAAATTAGTTCTCAGTTTTGTTTCTATAGTTTGTTTCCTTGTCAGGTAGTCCTAAGCAGAGACGTGCAAAAAGCACTTTCATTGAAAGGGGTTGCAAAGCGTCCAATAAACTACGATTTTCCGAAATACCAGCTAATTTTTTTTCACCCAATCTTGATGATACATGTTGGTAATGATCAGTACACAAATTGCACTTGGATCACCAAATTTTGTTCTCCTAGGTTGAAGCGTTCGTTTACTTTAGCGGTTTTTATTTTTAGGTTTCACTCTGTTCTCTCCTATACAGGTAGATGAATATGGAACTCTAAATTCAACCTGGTTAGTAGTAGCTTCTTGAAACTTGACAAAATAAAGAAGTTCTCAGTTTTGTCTCTATGGTTTGTTTCCTTGTCAAAAAGCACTAAGCAGAGACTTGCGAAAAGCACATTCTTGGAATGGGGTTGCCAAGCGTCCAAGAATCTACGAGTTTCCGAAATACCAGCAAATATTGTTTCACCCAATCTTGATGATACTTGGTCCTGATGAACAGTACACCAATGACACTAGGCTCACCAATTTTTATTCTTCATGCTTGAAGCGTTCGTTTACACTAGCAGTTTATATTTTTCGGTTTCACTCTGTTCTCTCCTATATAGATAGATGAATTAGGAACTCTAAATCAAACATGGTTTGTAGTAGCTCTTTGAAACTTGACAAAATAAAGTAGTTCTCAGTTTTGTCTCTATGGTTTGTTTCCGCTTCAAGTATCCCTAAGCAGAGACTGGCGAAGAGCACTTTCATTGAAAGGGGTTGCCAAGCATCCAAGACACTACGATTTTCCGAAATACCAGCAAATATTTTTTCACCCAATCTTGATGATATTTGGTGGTAATGATCAGTACACAATTCGCACTTGGCTCACCAAATTTTGTTCTTCTAGGTTGAAGCGTTCGTTTACAGTAGCAGTTTTTATTTTTAGGTTTCACTCTGTTCTCTCCTATATAGGTAGATGAATTTGGAACTCTACATTCATTATGGTTAGTAGTGGCTTCTTAAAACTTGACAAAATAAAGGAGTTCTCAGTTATGTCTCTATGGTTTGTTTCCTCTTCAAGTAGCCCTAAGCAGAGAATGGCAAAAAGCACTTTCATTGAAAGGGGTTGTGAAGCTTCCAAGAATCTATGGGTTTTTGAAAAACCAGCAAATATTTTTTCACCCAATCTTGATGGTATTTGAGGTAATGACCAGTACACAAATCGCACTTGGCTCACCAAATTTTATTCTTCTAGGTTGAAACGTTCGTTTACAGTAGCAGTTTTTATTTTCAGGTTTCACTCTGTTCTCTCCTATATAGATAGATGAATTAGGAACTCTAAATCCAACATGGTTTGTACTAGCTCTTTGAAACTTGACAAAATAAAGTAGTTCTCAGTTTTGCATATATGGATTGTTTCCTCTTCAAGTAGCCCTAAGCAGAGACTGGCGAGAAACACTTTCATTGAAAGGGATTGCCAAGCTTCCAAGAATAGATGAGTTTCTGATATACCAGCAAATATTTGTTCACCCAATCTTGATGATACATGGTGGTAAAGATCAGTACACAAATTGCACTTGGCTCACCTAATTTTGTTCTTCTTGGTTTAAGCGTTCGTTTACAGAAGCAGTTTTTATTTTTAGGTTTCACTTTGTTCTCTCCTATATAGATAGATGAATAAGGAACTCTCAATCCAACATGGTTTGTAGTAGCTCTTTGAAACTTGACAGAATAAAGTAGTTCTCAGTTTTGCCTCTATGGTTTGTTTCCTCATCAAGTAGCCCTAAGGAGAGACTGGCGAAAAGTACTTTCATTGAAAGTGGTTGCCAAGCGTCCAAGAATCTAAGAGTTTCCGAAATACCAGTAAGTATTTTTTCACCCAAAATTGATTATACTTGGTGGTGTTGATCAGTACAAAAATGCCACTTGGCTCACCAAATATAGTTCTTCTACTTTGAAGCGTTCCTTTACAGTAGCAGTTTTTATTTTTAGGTTTCACTCTGTTCTCTCCTACATACACAGATGAATTAGGAACTCTAAAACCAACATGCTTTGTAGTAGATCTTTTGAATTTGACAAAATAAAGTAGTTCTCAGTTTTGTCTCTATGGTTTGTTTCCTCTTCAAGTAGCCCTAAACAAAGACTGGCGAAAAGCACTTTCATTGAAAGGGTTTGCCAAGCTTCCAAGAATCTATGAGATTCCGAAATACCAGCAAATATTTTTTTACCCAATCTTGATGATACTTTGTCGTAATGATCAGTACACAAATCACACTTGGCTCTACAAATTTTATTTTTCTAGGTTGAAACGTTCGTTTACAGTAGCAGTTTTTATTTTTAGGTTTCACTTTGTTCTCTCCTATATAGATAGATGAATTAGGAACTCTAAATCCAACATGGTTTTTACTAGCTCTTTGAAACTTGACAAAATAAAGTAGTTCTCCGTTTTTTCTCTATGGTTTGTTTCCTCTTCAATTAGCCCTAAGCTGAGATGGCTCAAAGCCCTACCATTGAAATGTGTTGCAAAGCTTCCAAGAAAATACTAGTTTTCGTAATACCAGAAAATATTTTTTAACCCAATCTTGATGATACTCGTTGGTAATGGTAAGTACACAAATCGCACTTGTACACCAAATTTTGTTCTTCTAGGTTGAAGTGTTCGTTTACAGTAGCAGTTTTTATTCTTAGGTTACACTCTGTTCTCTCCTATATAGATAGATGAATTTGTAACTCTAAAATCAACATGGTTAGTAGTAGCTCCTGGAAACTTCACAAAATAAAGTAGTTCTCAGTTTTGTCTGTATGGTTTGTTTTCTTGTAAAGTAGCCCTAACCCGAGACTTGCTAAAAGCACTTTCATTGAGTGGGGTTGCCAAGCGTCCAAAAATCTAAGAGTTTCCGAAATACCAGCAAATATTTTTTCACCCAATCTTGATGATATTGGTGGTATTGTTTATTACACAAATCCCACATAGCTCACCAAATTTTGTTCATCTAGGTTGTAGCGTTCGTTTAAGGTAGCAGTTTTTATTTCTAAGTTTCATTCACTTCTCTCCTATATACATAGATAAAATTGGAATTCTAATTCCAAAATGGTGTTTAGTATCTTCTTGAAACTTGACAAAATTAAGTAGTTCTCAGTTTTCTCTCTATGGTTTGTTTCTTTGTCAAGTAGCCGTAAGCAGAGACTTGCTAAAAGCACTTTCATTGAATGGGGTTGCCAAGCGTCCAAACATCTACGAGTTTCCAAAATACCAGCAAATATTGTTTCACCCAATCTTGATGATACTTGGTGGTGATGATCAGTACACAAATGCCACTTGGCTCACCATATTTTGTTCTTCTAGGTTGAAGCATTCGTTTACAGTAGCAGTTTTTATTTTTAGGTTTCACTCTGTTCTCTCCTATTTAAATAGACGAATTAGCAACTCTAAATCCAACATGGTTTGTAGTAGCTCTTAAAAACTTGACAAAATATAGTAGTTCTCAGCTTTGTCTCTATGGATTGTTTCCTTTTCAAGTAGCCCTAAGCAGAAACTGGCGGAAAGCACTTTCACTGAAAGGGGTTGCCAATCTTCCAATAAACTAAGATTTTCGGAAATACCAGCAAATATTTTTTCACCCAATCTTGATGATACATTGTGGTAATGATCAGTACACAAATCGCACTTGGCTCACCTAATTTAGTTCTTCTCGGGTGAAGTGTTCGTTTATAGTAGAAGTTTTTATTTTTAGGTTTCACTCTGTTCTCTTCTACATAGAGAGATGAATTAGGATCTCTAAATCCAACATGGTTTGTAGTAGATCTTATAAAATTGACAAAAGAAAGTAGTTCTCAGTTTTGTCTCTATGTTTTTTTCCTCTTCAAGTAGCCCTAAGCAGAGACTGGCGAAAAGCACTTTCATTGAAAGGGGTTGCCAAGCTTCCAAGAATTTATGAGTTTCCGAAATAGCAGCAAATATTTTTTCACCCAATATTGATCATACTTGGTGGTGTTGATCAGTACACAAATGCCACTTGGCTCACCAAATATTGTTCTTCTACTTTGAAGCATTCGTTTACAGTAGCAGGTTTTATTTTTAAGTTTCAATCTGTTCTCTCCTATATAGATAGATGTATTAGGAACTCTAAATTCAAGATGATTTGTAGTAGCTCTTTTAAACTTGACAAAATAAAGTAGTTTCAGTTTTGTCTCTATGGTTTGTTTCCGATTCAAGAGACCCTAAGTAGACATGGTGCAAAGCCCTACCATTGAAAGGGGTGGCCAAGAATCCAAAAAACTACGATTTTCCGAAATACCAGCGAATATTTTTTCACCCAATCTTGATGATACTCAGTGGTAATGATCAGTACACAAATTGCACCTTGATCACCATATTTTGTTCTTCTAGGTTGAAGTGTTCGTTTATAGTAGAAGTTTTTAATTTTAGGTATCACTCTGTTCTCTCCTATATAGATAGATGAATTTGGAACTCTAAATTCAACATGGTTAGTAGTAGCTTCTTGGAACTTGACAAAATAAAGTAGTTCTCAATTTTATTTTCTATAGTTTGTTTCCTGTTCAAGTAGCCATAAGCAGAGACTGGCGAAAAGCACTTTCATTGAAAGGAGTTGCCAAGCTTCGAAGAATCTATGAGTTTCCGACATACCAGCAAATATTTTTTAACCCAATCTTGATGATATTGGTGATGATGATCAGTACACAAATCCCACTTGGCTCACCAAATTTTGTTCTTCTAGGTTGAATCGTTCGTTCACAGTAGCAGCTTTTATTTCTAGGATTTACTCACTTAGCTCCTATATACATAGATATATTTGGAACTCTAAATCCAACATGGTTCGTAGTAGCTCCTTGAAACTTGACAAAATAACGAAGTTCTCAGTTTTGTCTCTATGGTTGGTTATCTCTTCAAGTAGTCCTAAGCAGAGACTGTTGAAAAGCACTTTCATTGAAAGGGGTTGCCAAGCGTCCAAGAATCTAAGAGTTTCCGAAATACCTGCAAATATTTTTTCACCCAATATTGATGATACTTGGTGTTGATGATCACTACATGAATGCCACTTGGCTCAACAGATATTGTTCTTCTAGGTTGAAGCGTTCGTTTACAGTGGCAGTTTTTATTTTTTGGTTTCACTCTGTTCTCTCATATATAGATAGATGAATTAGGAACTCTAAATCCAACATGGTTAGTAGTAGCTCTTTTAAACTTGACAAAATAAAGTAGTTCTCAGTTTTGTCTCTATGGTTTGCTTCCTCATCAAGTAGCTTTAAGCAGAGACTGGCGAAAAGCAATTCCATTAAAAGGGGTTACCAAGCTTCCAAGAATCTATGAGTTTCTGAAATACCAGCAAATATTTTATCACCCAATCTTGATGAACATTGGTGGTAATGATCAGTACACAAATCGCACTTGGCTCACGAAATTTTGTTCTTCTATGTTGAAGCATTGGTTTAGAGTAGCAGTTTTTATTTTTTGTTTCACTCTGTTCTCTCCCATATAGTTACAAAAATTAGGAAATCTGAATCCAACATGGTATGTTGTAGCTCGTTGAAACTTGACAAAATAAAGTAGTTCTCAGTTTTGTCTCTATGGTTTGTTTCCTCTTCAAGTAGCACTAAGCAGAGACTGGCGGAAAGCACTTTCATTGAAAGGGGTTGCCAAGCTTCTAAGAATTTATGAGTTTCCGAAATACCAGGAAATATTTCTTCACCCAATCTTGATGATACTTGGTGGTAATGTTTAGTACACAAATCCCACTTGGCTAAACAAATTTTGTTCTTCAAGTTTGAAGCGTTCGTTTACACTACTAGTTTTTATTTCTAGGTTTTACTCACTTCTCTCCTATATAGATAGATGATTTTGGAACTCTAAATCCAACAAGGTTTGTAGTAGTTCCTTGAAACTTGACAAAATAAAGTAGTTCTCAGTTTTGTCTCTATGGTTTGTTTCCTCTTCAAGTAGCCCTAAGCAGAGACTGACAAAAAGCACTTTAATTGAAAGGTGTTGCCAAGCGTCTAAAAATCAAAGAGTTTCCGAAATACTAGCAAATATTTTTTCACCCAATCTTGATTATAGTTGGTGGTAATGATCAGTACACAAATCGTACTTGGATCTCCAAATTTTGATCTTCTAGGTTGAAGCGTTCGTTTGCAGTAGCAGTGTTTATTTTTAGGATTCACTCTGTTCTCTCCTATATAGATAGATGAATTAGGAACTCTAAATCCAACATGGTTTGTAGTAGCTATTTGAAACTTGACAAAATTAAGTAGTTCTCACTTTTGTCTCTATGGTTTGTTTCGTCTTCAAGTAGCCCTAGGCAGAGATGGCGCAAAGCCCTACCATTGATAGGTGTTGCCAAGCATCCAAGAAACTCCGATTTTCTGAAATACCAGCAAGTATTTCTTCACCCAATCTTGATGATTCTTGGTGGTAAAGTTTAGTACACAAATCCCACATGGCTGACCAAATTTTGATATTCTAGGTTGAAGCCTTCGTTTCCAGTAGCAGTTTTTATTTTTAGGTTTCACTCACTTCTCTCCTATATACATAGATGAATATGAAACTCTAAATCCAACATGGTTTGTAGTAGCTCCTTTAAACTTGACAAAATATACAGTTCTCAGTTTTGTCTCTAAGGTTTGTTTCCTCTTCAAGTAGCCCTAAGCAGAGACTAGCGAAATGCACTTTCATTGGATGGTGTTGCCAAGCGTCCAAGCATCTACGAGTTTCCGAAATACCAGCAAATATTGTTTCACCCAATCTTGATGATACTTGGTGGTAATGTTTAGTACTCAATCGCCACTTGGGTCACCAAATTTTGTTCTTCTCGGTTGAAGCGTTCGTTTACAGTAGCAGTTATTATTTCTAGGTTTCACTCACTTCTCTTCTATACATAGATGAATTTGGAACTCTAATCCAACACCGTTTGTAGTAGCTCCTTGACACTTGACAAAATAAAGTAGTTCTCCGTTTTGTCTCTATGGTTTTTTCCTCTTCAATTATCCCTAAGCAGATACTGGCGAAAATCACTTTCATTGACAGGGGTTGCCAAGCGTCCAAGAATGTAAGATTTTCCGAAATACAAGCAAATATTTTTTGACTTAATCTTGATGATACTTGGTGGTAATGATCAGTACACACATAGCACTTGGATCACCAAATTTTGTTCTTCTAGGTTGAAGCGTTCGTTTACAGTAGCAGTTTTTATTTTTAGATTTCACTCTGTTCTCTCCTATATAGATAGGTGAATTAGGAACTCTAGATTAAACATGGTTAGTAGTAGCTTCTTGAAATATGACAAAATAAAGCAGTTCTCAGTTTTGTCACTATGGTTTTTTTCTTTGTCAAGTAGCCCTAAGAAGAGACTTGCGAAAAGCACTTTCATTGAAAGGGGTTGCCAAGCGTCCACGAATCTAAGATTTTCCGAAATATCAGCAAAATTGTTCTCTCCTATATGGATAGATAATTTTGGATCTCTAAATCCAACATGGTGTGTAGTAGCTCTTTGAAACTTGACATAATAAAGTAATTCTCACTTTTGTCTCTATGGTTTATTTCCTCTTCAAGTAGCCCTAACCAGAGACTGGCGAAAACCACTTTCATTGAAAGGGGTTGCCAAGCGTCCAGGAAACTACGAATTTCCGAAATACCAGCAAATACTTTTTCACCCAATCTTAATGTATTGGTGGTAATGATCAGTCCTCACATCACACTTGGATCACCATATTTTGTTCTTCTAGGTTGAAGAGTTCGTTTACAGTAGCAGTTTTTGCTTTTAGGTTTCACTCTGTTCTCTCCTATATCGATAGATGTATGAGGAACTCTAAATCCAACATGGTTTGTAGAAGCCCTTTGAAACTTGACATAATAAAGTAGTTCTCAGTTTTGTCTCCATGGTTTGTTTCCTTGTAAAGTAGCCCTAAGAGGAGATGTGCAGAAAGCACTTTCATTGAATGGGCTTGCCAAGCCTCCAAAAATCTACAAGTTTCGGAAATACCAGCAAATATTTCTTCACCCAATCTTGATTATACATGGTGGTAATATTTAGTACACAAATCCCACCTGGCTAAACAAATTTTGTTCTTCTAGGTTGAAGCGTTCGTTTACAGTAGCAGTTTTTATTTCTAGGTTTTACTCACTTCTCTCCTATATAGATAGATGATTTTGTAACTCTAAATCCAACATGGTTTGTAGTAGGTCCTTGAAACTTGACAAAATAAACTAATTCTCAGTTTTGTCTCTATGGTTTGTTTCGTCTTCAAGTAGCCTTAAGCAGAGACTGGCGAAAAGCACTTTCAATGAAAGGTGTTGCCAAGGGTCCAAAAATCTAAGAGTTTCCGAAATACCAGCAAATATTGTTTCACCCAATCTTCATGCTTCTTGGTGGTGATGATCAGTACACAAATGCCACTTGGCTCACCGAATTTTGGTTCTTCTAGGTTGTAGCATTTGTTTACAGTAGCAATTTTTATTTTCAGGTTTCACTCTGTTCTATCCTATATAGGTAGATGAATTAGGAACTCTAAATCCACCATGGTTTGTAGTAGCTATTTGAAACTTGACAAAATAAAGTAGTTCTCAGTTTTGTCTCTATGGTTTCTTTCCTCTTCAAGTAGCCCTAAGCAGAGATGGCGCAAAGCCCTACCATTGATAGGGGTCGCCAAGCATCCAAGAAACTACTTGTTTCCGACATACCAGCAAATATTTTTTCACCCAAACTTGATGATATTTGTTGGAAATGATCAGTACACAAATCAGACTTGGATCACCAAATTTTGTTCTTCTAGGTTGAAGCGTTCGTTTCCAGTAGCAGTTTTTATTCTTAGGTTTCACTTTGTTCTCTCCTATATAGATAGATGAATTAGGAACTCTAAATTCAACATGGTTAGTAGTAGCTTCTTCAAACTTGACAAAATAAAGTAGTTCACTTTTTGTCTCTATGGTTTGTTTCCTTGTCAAGTAGCACTAAGCAGAGACTTGCGAAAAGCATTTTCATTGAAAGGGGTTGCCAAGCGTCCAAGAATCTGCGATTTTCCGAAATACCAGCAAATATTTTTTCACCCAATCTTGATGATACTTGGTGGCAATGTTTAGTACACAAATCCCACTTGGCTCAACAAGTTTTGTTCTCCTAGATTGAAGCGTTCGTTTACAGTAGCAGTTTTTATTTCTAGGTTTCACTCACTTCTCTCCTATATACGTAGATGAATTTGGAACTCTAAATCCAACATGGTTTGTAGTAGCTTCATGAAACGTGAGACAATAAAGAAGTTCTCAGTTTTGACTCGATGGTTTATTTCCTCTTCAAGTAGCCCTAAGCAGAGACTGGCGAAAAGCAGTTTTATTGAAAGGGGTTGCCATGCGTCCAAGAATCTAAGAGTTTCTGAATACCAGCAAATATTGTTTCACCCAAACTTGATAATACTTGGTGGTGATGATCAGTACAAAAATACCACTTGGCTCACCAAATTTTGTTCTTCTTGTTTGAAGCGTTGGTTTACAGTAGCAGTTTTTATTTTTAGGTTTCAATCTGTTCTCTTCTATATAGACAGATGATTTTGGAACTCAAAATACAACATGGTTTGTAGTGGCTCTTTGAAACTTGACAAAATAAAGTAGTTCTCAGTTTTGTCTCTTGGTTTGTTTCCTCTTCAAGTAGCCCTAAGCAGAGACTAGCGAAAAGCACTTTCATTGAATGGGGTTGCCAGGCGTCCAAGAATCTATGAGTTTCCGAAATACCAGCAAATATTTTTTCACCCAATCTTGATGATACTTGGTGGTAATGTTTAGAACTCAAATGCCACTTGGCTCACCAAATTTTGTTCTTCTAGGTTGAAGCATTCGTTTACAGTAGCAGTTATTATTTCTAGATTTTACTCACTTCTCTTCTATTTACATAGATGAATTTGGAACTCTAAATCCAACATGGTTTGTAGTAGCTCCTTGAAACTTGACAAAATAAAGTAGTTCTCAGTTTTTTCTCTATGGTTTGTTTCCTTTTCAAGTAGCCCTAAGGAGATACTGGCGAAAGGCACTTTCATTGACAGGGGTTGCCAAGCATCCAAGAAACTACGAGTTTCCGAAATACCAACAAATATTTTTTCACCCAATCTTGATGATACTTGGTGGTAATGATCAGTACACTAGTATCTCTTGGATCACCAAATTTTGTTCTTCTATGTTCAAGCGTTGGTTTACAGTTGCAGTTTTTATCATTAGGATTCACTCTGTTCTCTCCTATGAAGATAGATGAATGAGGAACTCTAAATCCAACATGGATTGTAGTAGCTCTTTGAAACTTGACATATTACAGTAGTTCTCTGTTTTTTCTCAATGGTTTGTTTCCTCTTCAAGTAGCCCTAAGCAGAGACTTGCGAAAAGCACTTTCATTAAATGGCATTGCGAAGCGTCCAAGAATCTACTAGTTTGCGAAATACCATCAAATATTTTTTACCTAATCTTGATGATACTTGGTGGTATGGTTTAGTACACAAATCCCACTTGGGTCACCATATTTGTTCTTCTAGGTTGAAGCATTGGATTACAGTAGCAGTTTTTATTTTTAGGTTTCAATCTGTTCTCTCCTATATAGATAGATGATTTTGGAACTCTAAATCCATCATGGGTTGTAGTAGCTCTTTTAAACTCTACAAAATAAAGTAGTTCTCAGTTTTGTCTCTATGGTTTGTTTCCTTATCAAGTACCCTAAGCAGAGATGTTGCAAAGACCTACCATTGAAAGGGGTTGCCAAACTTCCAAGAAACTACGAGTTTCCGAAATTCCAGCAAATATTTTTTCACCCAATCTTGATGATACTTGGTGGTAATGATCAGTACATAAATCGCACTTGGATAACCAACTTTTGTTCATCTAGGTTGAAGCGTTCGTTTACAGTATCAGTTTATATTTTTACTTTTCACTCTGTTCTCTCCTATATCGATAGATGAATTTGGAACTCTAAATTCAACATGGTTAGTAGTAGCTTCTTGAAACATGACTAAATAAAGTAGTTCACAGTTTTGTCTCTATGGTTTGTTTCCTTTTCAAGTAGCCCTAAGCAGAGACTTGGAAAAGAACTTTCATTGAATAGTGTTGCCAAGCGTCCAAGAATCTACGAGTTTTCGAAATACCAGCAATTTTTTTTCACCCAGTCTTGATGATACTTGGTGGTAATGATCAGTACACAAATCGCACTTGGATAACCAAATTTTGTTCTCCTAGGTTGAAGCGTTCCTGTATAGTAGCAGTTTATATTTTTAGGTTTCACTCAGTTCTCTCCTGTATGAATAGATGAATTAGGAACGCTAAATTCAACATGGTTAGTAGTAGCTTCTTGAAACTTGACAAAATAAAGTAGTTCTGAGTTTTGTCTCTATGGTTTGTTTCCTCTTCAAGTAGCTCTAAGCAGAGATGGCGCAAAGCCCTACCATTGAAAGGGGTTTGCCATGCTTCCAAGAAACTACGAGTTTCCGAAATACCAGCAAATATTTTTTCACCCATTCTTGATGATACTTCGTGGTAATGATCAGTACACAAATCGCACTTGGATCACCAAATTTTGTTCTGCTAGTTTGAAGCATTCGTTTACAGTAGCAGTTTTTATTTCTAGGTTTCACTCTGTTCTCTCGTATATAGATAGATGAATTTGGAACTCTAAATTCAACATGGTTAGTAGTAGCTTCTTGAAACTTGAAAAAATAAAGTAGTTCACAGTTTTATCACTATGGTTTGTTTCCTTGTCAAGTAGACCTAAGCAGAGACTAGCGAAAATCATTTTCATTAAATGTCCTTGCGAAGCATCCAAGAATCTACGAGTTTCCGAAATACCAGCAAATATTTTTTCACCCAATCTTGATGACACTTGCTGCTAATGTTGAGTACACAAATCACACTTGGCTCACCAAATTTTTATCTTCTAGGTTGAAGTCTTCGTTTCCAGGAGCAGTTTGTATTTCTAGGTTTCCCTCACTTCTCTCCTATATACGTAGATGAATTTAGAACTTACATCCAACATGGTTTGTGGTAGCTCCTTGAAACTTGCCATATAAAGTAGTTCTCAGTTTTGTCTCTATGGTTTATTTCCTCTTCAAGTAGCGCTAAGCACAGCCGGGCGAAAAGCACTTTCATTAAAAGGGGTTGCCAAGCGTCCAAGAATCTAAGAGTTCCCGAAATACCAGCAAATATTGTTTCACCCAATCTTGATGATACTTGGTGGTAATGATGTGTACACAAATCACACTTGGATCACCAAATTTTGTTCTTCTAGGTTGAAGCTTTCGTTTACAGTAGGAGTTTTTAATTGTAGGTTTCACTCTGTTCTCTCCTATATTGATAGATGATTTTGGAACTCTAAGACCAATATGGTTTGTAGTAGCTATTTGAATCTTGACAAAATAAAGTAGTTCTCAGTTTTGTCCCTATGGTTTGTTTTTTCTTCAAGTAGCCCTCAGTAGAGACTGGCGAAAAGCACTTTCATTGAAAGGGGTTGCCAAGAATCCAAGAAACTACGAGTTTCCGAAATACCGGCAAATATTTTTTTCACCCAATCTTGATGATACTTGGTGGTAATGTTTAGTACAGAACTTCCACTTGGGTCACCAAATTTTGATCTTCTAGGATGAAGCCTTCGTTTACAATAGCAGTTTTTATTTCTAGGTTTCACTCACTTCTCTAATATATACATAGATGAATTTGGAACTCTAAATCCAACATGGATTGTAGTAGCTCCTTGAAACTTGAAAAAATAAAGTAGTTCTCAGTTTTGTCTTTATGGTTTGTTTCCTCTTCAAGAAGCCCTAAGCAGAGACTGGCGAAAAGCACTTTCATTGAGAGGCGTTGCCAAGAGTCCAAAAATCGAAGAGTCTCGGAAATACCAGCAAATATTGTTTCACCCAATCTTGATGATACTGGTGGTGATGATCAGTACACAAATGCCACTTGCCTCACCAAATTTTGTTCTTCTAGGTTGAAGCGTTCGTTTCCAGTAGCAGTTTATATTTTTACGTTTCACTGTGTACTCTCCTATATAGATAGATGAATTAGGAACTCTAAATACAACATGGTTTGTAGTAGCACTATGAAACTTGACAAAATAAAGTAGTTCTCAGTTTTGTCTCTATGGTTTGTTTCCTCTTCAAGTAGCCCTAAGCAGAGACTGGTGAAAAGCACTTTCATTGAAAGGGGTTGTGAAGCTTCCAAGATTCTATGAGTTTCAGAAAAACCCTCAAATATTTTTTTCACGTAATCTTGATGATACTGGGTGGGAATGATCAGTACACAAATCGCACTTGGCTCACCATATTTTGTTCTTCTAGGTTGAAGCATTCGTTTACAGTAGCAGTTTTAATTTTAAGTTTCAATCTGTTCTCTCCTATATAGATGGATGAATTAGGAACTCTAATTCCAACATGGTTTTTAGTAGCTCTTTGAAACTTGACAAAATAAATTATTTCTCAGTTTTTTCTCTATGGTTTGTTTCCTCTTCAAGTAGCCCTAAGCAGCGACTGGCGAAAAGCACTTTCATGGAAAGGGGTTGCAAAGCTTCCAAGAATCTATGAGTTTCCGAAATACCAGCAAATATTTTTTCACGCAATCTTGATGATACTTGGTGGTGATGATCAAAACACTAATGCCGATTGGCTCACCAAATATTGTTCTTCTAGTTTGAAGTGTTCGTTTACAACAGCAGTGTTTATTTCAAGGTTTCACGCTGTACTCCCCTATATAGGTCTATGAATTAGGAACTCTAAATCCAACATGGTTTGTAGTAGCTCTTTTAACCTTTACAAAAAAAGTAGTTCTCAGTTTTGTCTCAATGGTTTGTTTCCTCTTCATGTAGGCCTAAGCAGAGACTGGCGAAAAGCACTTTCATTGAAAGGGGTTGCCAAGCTTTCAAGAACCTATGAGTTTCTGAAATACCAACAAATATTTTTTCACCCAATATTGATGATACATGCGGTAATGATCAGTAAACAAATCACACTTGGCTCACCATAATTTGTTCTTCTAGGGTGAAGCGTTTTTTTACAGTAGCAGTTTTTATTTTTATGTTTCAATCTGTTCTCTCCTTTAGAGATAGGTTAATTAGGAACTCTACATCCAACATGGTTTGTAGTAGCTCTTGTAAACTTGACAAAATAAAGTAGTTCTCAGTTTTGTCTCTATGGTCTGTTTCCTCTTTAGAGATCCTAACAGACATGGCGCAAAGCCCTACCATTGAAAGGGGTGGCCAAGCATCCATGAAACTATGAGTTTCCGAAATACCAGCAAATATTTTTTTACGCAATCTTGATGATACTCGGTGGTAATGATCAGTACACAAATTGCACCTGTGTCACCAAATTTTGATTTTCTAGATTGAAGCGTTCGTTTATAGTAGCAGTTTTTAATTGTAGGTTTCACTCTGTTCTCTCCTATATAGTTAGATGAATTTGGAACTCTACATTAAACATGGTTAACTGTAGCTTCTTGGAACTTAAAAAATAAAGTAGTTCTCAGTTTTGTCTCTATGGTTTGTTTCATGTCAAGTAGTCCTAAGCAGAGACTTGCGAAAAGCACTTTCATAGCAAGGGGTTGGCAAGCGTCCAAGAATCTATTGGTTTCCGAAATACCAGCAAATATTTTTGGACCCAATCTTGATGATACTTGGTGGTGATGATCAGTACACAAATGCCACTTGGCTCACCAAATATTGTTTTTCTAGGTTGAAGCGTTCGTTTACAGTAGCAGTTTTTAATTTTTGGTTTCACTCTCTTTTCTCCTATATAGATGGATTAATTAGGAACTCTAATTCAAACATGGTTTGTAGTAGATCTTTAAAAAGTGACAAAATAAAGTAGTTCTCAGTTTTGTCTCTATGGATTGTTTTCTGTTAAAGAAGCCCTAAGCAGAGAGTGGCGAAAAGCACTTTCATTGAAAGGGGTTGCCAAGCTTCCAAGAATCTATGAGTTTCTGAAATACCAGCAAATATAGTTTCACCCAATCTTGATGATACTTGGTGGTAATGATCAGTACACAAATCGCACTTGGCTCACCTAATTTTGTTCTTCTCGGTTGAAGCGTTGGTTTACAGTACCAGTTTTTATTTTTAGCTTTCACTCTGTTCTCTCCTTTATAGATAAATGAATTAGGAACTCTAAATCCAACATGGTTTGTAGTAGCTCTTTTAAACTTGACAAAATAAAGTAGTTCTCAGTTTTGTCTCTATGGTTTGTTTCCTCATCAAGTAGCAGAGACTGGCGAAAAGCACTTTCATTGAAAGGGGTTGCCAAGCTTCCTAGAATCAATGAGTTTCCGAAATACCAGCAAATATTTTATTACCCAATCTTGATGAAACTTGGTGGTAATGATCAGTACACAAATCACTCTTGGCTCACCAAATTTTGTTCTTCTATGTTGAAGCATTGGTTTACAGTAGCAGTTTTTATTTTTAGTTTCACTCTGTACTCTCACATACAGACAGATGAATTAGGAAATCTAAATCCAACATGGTTTGTAGTAGCTCATTGAAACTTGACAAAATAAAGTAGTTCTCAGTTTTATCCCTATGGTTTGTTTCCTCTTCAAGTAGCCCTAAGCAGAGACTGGTGAAAAGCACTTTCATTGAAAGGGGTTGCCAAGCGTCCAAGAATTTAAGATTTTCCGAAAAACCAGCAAATATTTTCTCAACAATATTCTTGATTCTTGGTGGTGATGAACACTGCATGAATGCCACTTGGCTCACCAAATATTGTTCTTCTTGGATGAAGCATTCGTTTACAGTAGCAGTTTTTATTTTTTGGTTTCTCTCTGTTTTCTCTTATATAAATAGATGAATTAGGAACTCTTAATCCAACATGGTTTTTTGAAGATCCTTAAAATGTGACCAAATAAAGTAGTGCTCAGTTTTGTCTTTATGGTTTCTTTCCTCTTCAAGTAGCCCTAAGCAGAGACTGGCGAAAAGCACTTTCATTGAAAGGGGTTGCCACGCTTCCAAGAATCTAAGAGTTTCCGAAATACTAGCAAATATTGTTTCACCAAACTTGATGATACTGGTGGTGATGATCAGTACACAAATGCCACTAGGTTCACCAAATTTTGTTCTTCTAGGTAGAAGCGTTCGTAAACAGTAGCAGTTTTTATTTTTAGGTTTCACTCTGTTCTCGCCTATATAGATAGAAGAATTAAAAACTCTAAATCCAACATGGTTTGTAGTAGCACTTTTAAACTTGACAAAATAAAGTAGTTCTCACTTTTGTCTCTATCGTTTGTTTCCTTGTCAAGTAGTTCTAAGCGGAGACTGTCGAAAAGCACTTTCATTGAAAGGTGTTGCCAAGCGTCCAAGAATCGAAGAGTTTCTGAAATACCAGCAAATATTTTTTCAACCAATGTTGATGATACTTTGTGGAAATGTTTTGTACACAAATCTCACTTGGTTCACAATATTTTGTTCTTCTCTGTTGAAGCATTTATTTACAGTAGCAGTTTTATTTCTAGGTTTCACTCACTTCTCTCCTATATACATTGATGAATTTGGAACTCTAAATCCAACATTGTTTGTAGTAGCTCCTTGAAACTTGACAAAATAAAGTAGTTCTCAGTTTTGTCTCTATGGTTTGTTTTCTCTTCAATTATCCCTAAGCAGAGACTGGCGAAAAGCACTTTCATTGAAAGGGGTTGCCAAGCTTCTAAGAATCTAAGGGTTTCCGAAATACCAGTAAATATTTTTTCACCCAATCTTGATGATATTGGTGGTGATGATCAGTACGGAAATCCCACTTGGCTCACCAAATTTTGATTTTCTAGGTTGAAGCGTTCGTTTACAGTAGCAGCTTTTATTTCTTGGTTTCACTCACTTCTTGCTTATATACATAGATGAATTTGGAACTCTAAATCCAACAAGATTGTAGTAGCTCCTTGAAACTTGACAAAATAAAGTAGTTCTCAGTTTTGTCTTTATGGTTTGTTTCCTCTTCAAGTAGCCTTAAGCAGAGACTGGCGAAAAGCACTTTCATTGAAAGGGGTTGCCAAGCGTCCAAGAATCGAAGAGTTTCCGAAATACCAGCAAATATTGTTTCACCAAATCTTGATGATACTGGTGTGATGATCAGTACACAAATGCCACTAGGTTCACCAAATTTTGTTCTTCTAGGGAGAAGCGTTCGTTTACAGTAGCAGTTTTTATTTTTAGATTTCACTCACTTCTCTCCTATATTGATAGATGAATTTGGAACTCTAAATTCAACATGGTTAGTAGTAGCTTCTTGGAACTTCACAAAATAAAGTAGTTCTCAGTTTTGTCTCTATCGTTTTTTTCCTTGTCAAGTAGTCCTAAGCAGAGACTGGCGAAAAGCACTTTCATTGAAAGGGGTTGCCAAGCTTCGAAGAATCTACGAGTTTCCGACATACCAGCAAATATTTTTTAACCCAATCTTGATGATATTGGTGATGATGATCAGTACACAAATCCCACTTGGCTCACCAAATTTTGTTCTTCTAGGTTGAATCGTTCGTTTACAGTAGCAGCTTTTATTTCTAGGATTTACTCACTTCTCTCCTATATACATAGATATATTTGGAACTCTAAATCCAACATGGTTCGTAGTAGCTCCTTGAAACTTGACAAAATAATGTAGTTCTCAGTTTTGTCTCTATGGTTGGTTATCTCTTCAAGTAGTCCTAAGCAGAGACTGTTGAAAAGCACTTTCATTGAAAGGGGTTGCCAAGCGTCCAAGAATCTAAGAGTTTCCGAAATACCTGCAAATATTTTTTCACCCAATATTGATGATACTTGATGTTGATGATCACTACATGAATGCCACTTGGCTCAACAGATATTGTTCTTCTAGGTTGAAGCGTTCGTTTACAGTGGCAGTTTTTATTTTTTGGTTTCACTCTGTTCTCTCATATATAGATAGATGAATTAGGAACTCTAAATCCAACATGGTTAGTAGTAGCTCTTTTAAACTTGACAAAATAAAGTAGTTCTCAGTTTTGTCTCTATGGTTTGCTTCCTCATCAAGTAGCTTTAAGCAGAGACTGGTGAAAAGCAATTCCATTAAAAGGGGTTACCAAGCTTCCAAGAATCTATGAGTTTCTGAAATACCAGCAAATATTTTATCACCCAATCTTGATGAACATTGGTGGTAATGATCAGTACACAAATCGCACTTGGCTCACGAAATTTTGTTCTTCTATGTTGAAGTATTGGTTTAGAGTAGCAGTTTTTATTTTTTGTTTCACTCTGTTCTCTCCCATATAGTTACAAAAATTAGGAAATCTGAATCCAACATGGTATGTTGTAGCTCGTTGAAACTTGACAAAATAAAGTAGTTCTCAGTTTTGTCTCTATGGTTTGTTTCCTCTTCAAGTAGCACTAAGCAGAGACTGGCGGAAAGCACTTTCATTGAAAGGGGTTGCCAAGCTTCTAAGAATTTATGAGTTTCCGAAATACCAGGAAATATTTCTTCACCCAATCTTGATGATACTTGGTGGTAATGTTTAGTACACAAATCCCACTTGGCTAAACAAATTTTGTTCTTCAAGTTTGAAGCGATCGTTTACACTACTAGTTTTTATTTCTAGGTTTTACTCACTTCTCTCCTATATAGATAGATGATTTTGGAACTCTAAATCCAACAAGGTTTGTAGTAGTTCCTTGAAACTTGACAAAATAAAGTAGTTCTCAGTTTTGTCTCTATGGTTTGTTTCCTCTTCAAGTAGCCCTAAGCAGAGACTGACAAAAAGCACTTTAATTGAAAGGTGTTGCCAAGCGTCTAAAAATCAAAGAGTTTCCGAAATACTAGCAAATATTTTTTCACCCAATCTTGATTATAGTTGGTGGTAATGATCAGTACACAAATCGTACTTGGATCTCCAAATTTTGATCTTCTAGGTTGAAGCGTTCGTTTGCAGTAGCAGTGTTTATTTTTAGGATTCACTCTGTTCTCTCCTATATAGATAGATGAATTAGGAACTCTAAATCCAACATGGTTTGTAGTAGCTATTTGAAACTTGACAAAATTAAGTAGTTCTCACTTTTGTCTCTATGGTTTGTTTCGTCTTCAAGTAGCCCTAGGCAGAGATGGCGCAAAGCCCTACCATTGATAGGTGTTGCCAAGCATCCAAGAAACTCCGATTTTCTGAAATTCCAGCAAGTATTTCTTCACCCAATCTTGATGATTCTTGGTGGTAATGTTTAGTACACAAATCCCACATGGCTGACCAAATTTTGATATTCTAGGTTGAAGCCTTCGTTTCCAGTAGCAGTTTTTATTTTTAGGTTTCACTCACTTCTCTCCTATATACATAGATGAATATGAAACTCTAAATCCAACATGGTTTGTAGTAGCTCCTTTAAACTTGACAAAATATACAGTTCTCAGTTTTGTCTCTAAGGTTTGTTTCCTCTTCAAGTAGCCCTAAGCAGAGACTAGCGAAATGCACTTTCATTGGATGGTGTTGCCAAGCGTCCAAGCATCTACGAGTTTCCGAAATACCAGCAAATATTGTTTCACCCAATCTTGATGATACTTGGTGGTAATGTTTAGTACTCAATCGCCACTTGGGTCACCAAATTTTGTTCTTCTCGGTTGAAGCGTTCGTTTACAGTAGCAGTTATTATTTCTAGGTTTCACTCACTTCTCTTCTATACATAGATGAATTTGGAACTCTAAATCCAACACCGTTTGTAGTAGCTCCTTGACACTTGACAAAATAAAGTAGTTCTCCGTTTTGTCTCTATGGTTTTTTCCTCTTCAATTATCCCTAAGCAGATACTGGCGAAAATCACTTTCATTGACAGGGGTTGCCAAGCGTCCAAGAATGTAAGATTTTCCGAAATACAAGCAAATATTTTTTGACTTAATCTTGATGATACTTGGTGGTAATGATCAGTACACACATAGCACTTGGATCACTAATTTTGTTCTTCTAGGTTGAAGCGTTCGTTTACAGTAGCAGTTTTTATTTTTAGATTTCACTCTGTTCTCTCCTATATAGATAGGTGAATTAGGAACTCTAAATTAAACATGGTTAGTAGTAGCTTCTTGAAATATGACAAAATAAAGCAGTTCTCAGTTTTGTCACTATGGTTTTTTTCTTTGTCAAGTAGCCCTAAGAAGAGACTTGCGAAAAGCACTTTCATTGAAAGGGGTTGCCAAGCGTCCACGAATCTAAGATTTTCCGAAATACCAGCAAAATTGTTCTCTCCTATATGGATAGATAATTTTGGATCTCTAAATCCAACATGGTGTGTAGTAGCTCTTTGAAACTTGACATAATAAAGTAATTCTCACTTTTGTCTCTATGGTTTATTTCCTCTTCAAGTAGCCCTAACCAGAGACTGGCGAAAACCACTTTCATTGAAAGGGGTTGCCAAGCGTCCAGGAAACTACGAATTTCCGAAATACCAGCAAATACTTTTTCACCCAATCTTAATGTATTGGTGGTAATGATCAGTCCTCACATCACACTTGGATCACCATATTTTGTTCTTCTAGGTTGAAGAGTTCGTTTACAGTAGCAGTTTTTGCTTTTAGGTTTCACTCTGTTCTCTCCTATATCGATAGATGTATGAGGAACTCTAAATCCAACATGGTTTGTAGAAGCCCTTTGAAACTTGACATAATAAAGTAGTTCTCAGTTTTGTCTCCATGGTTTGTTTCCTTGTAAAGTAGCCCTAAGAGGAGATGTGCAGAAAGCACTTTCATTGAATGGGCTTGCCAAGCCTCCAAAAATCTACGAGTTTCAGAAATACCAGCAAATATTTCTTCACCCAATCTTGATTATACATGGTGGTAATATTTAGTACACAAATCCCACCTGGCTAAACAAATTTTGTTCTTCTAGGTTGAAGCGTTCGTTTACAGTAGCAGTTTTTATTTCTAGGTTTTACTCACTTCTCTCCTATATAGATAGATGATTTTGTAACTCTAAATCCAACATGGTTTGTAGTAGGTCCTTGAAACTTGACAAAATAAACTAATTCTCAGTTTTGTCTCTATGGTTTGTTTCGTCTTCAAGTAGCCTTAAGCAGAGACTGGCGAAAAGCACTTTCAATGAAAGGTGTTGCCAAGGGTCCAAAAATCTAAGAGTTTCCGAAATACCAGCAAATATTGTTTCACCCAATCTTCATACTTCTTGGTGGTGATGATCAGTACACAAATGCCACTTGGATCACCGAATTTTGGTTCTTCTAGGTTGTAGCGTTTGTTTACAGTAGCAATTTTTATTTTCAGGTTTCACTCTGTTCTATCCTATATAGGTAGATGAATTAGGAACTCTAAATCCACCATGGTTTGTAGTAGCTATTTGAAACTTGACAAAATAAAGTAGTTCTCAGTTTTGTCTCTATGGTTTCTTTCCTCTTCAAGTAGCCCTAAGCAGAGATGGCGCAAAGCCCTACCATTGATAGGGGTCGCCAAGCATCCAAAGAAACTACTTGTTTCCGACATACCAGCAAATATTTTTTCACCCAAACTTGATGATATTTGTTGGAAATGATCAGTACACAAATCAGACTTGGATCACCAAATTTTGTTCTTCTAGGTTGAAGCGTTCGTTTCCAGTAGCAGTTTTTATTCTTAGGTTTCACTTTGTTCTCTCCTATATAGATAGATGAATTAGGAACTCTAAATTCAACATGGTTAGTAGTAGCTTCTTCAAACTTGACAAAATAATGTAGTTCACTTTTTGTCTCTATGGTTTGTTTCCTTGTCAAGTAGCACTAAGCAGAGACTTGCGAAAAGCATTTTCATTGAAAGGGGTTGCCAAGCGTCCAAGAATCTGCGATTTTCCGAAATACCAGCAAATATTTTTTTACCCAATCTTGATGATACTTGGTGGCAATGTTTAGTACACAAATCCCACTTGGCTCCTCAAGTTTTGTTCTCCTAGATTGAAGCGTTCGTTTACAGTAGCAGTTTTTATTTCTAGGTTTCACTCACTTCTCTCCTATATACGTAGATGAATTTGGAACTCTAAATCCAACATGGTTTGTAGTAGCTTCATGAAACGTGAGACAATAAAGAAGTTCTCAGTTTTGACTCGATGGTTTATTTCCTCTTCAAGTAGCCCTAAGCAGAGACTGGCGAAAAGCAGTTTTATTGAAAGGGGTTGCCATGCGTCCAAGAATCTAAGAGTTTCTGAATACCAGCAAATATTGTTTCACCCAAACTTGATAATACTTGGTGGTGATGATCAGTACAAAAATACCACTTGGCTCACCAAATTTTGTTCTTCTTGTTTGAAGCGTTGGTTTACAGTAGCAGTTTTTATTTTTAGGTTTCAATCTGTTCTCTTCTATATAGACAGATGATTTTGGAACTCAAAATACAACATGGTTTGTAGTGGCTCTTTGAAACTTGACAAAATAAAGTAGTTCTCAGTTTTGTCTCTTGGTTTGTTTCCTCTTCAAGTAGCCCTAAGCAGAGACTAGCGAAAAGCACTTTCATTGAATGGGGTTGCCAGGCGTCCAAGAATCTATGAGTTTCCGAAATACCAGCAAATATTTTTTCACCCAATCTTGATGATACTTGGTGGTAATGTTTAGAACTCAAATGCCACTTGGCTCACCAAATTTTGTTCTTCTAGGTTGAAGCATTCGTTTACAGTAGCAGTTATTATTTCTAGATTTTACTCACTTCTCTTCTATTTACATAGATGAATTTGGAACTCTAAATCCAACATGGTTTGTAGTAGCTCCTTGAAACTTGACAAAATAAATTAGTTCTCAGTTTTTTCTCTATGGTTTGTTTCCTTTTCAAGTAGCCCTAAGCAGATACTGGCGAAAGGCACTTTCATTGAAAGGGGTTGCCAAGCATCCAAGAAACTACGAGTTTCCGAAATACCAACAAATATTTTTTCACCCAATCTTGATGATACTTGGTGGTAATGATCAGTACACTAGTATCTCTTGGATCACCAAATTTTGTTCTTCTATGTTCAAGCGTTGGTTTACAGTTGCAGTTTTTATCATTAGGATTCACTCTGTTCTCTCCTATGAAGATAGATGAATGAGGAACTCTAAATCCAACATGGATTGTAGTAGCTCTTTGAAACTTGACATATTACAGTAGTTCTCAGTTTTTTCTCAATGGTTTGTTTCCTCTTCAAGTAGCCCTAAGCAGAGACTTGCGAAAAGCACTTCCATTAAATGGCGTTGCGAAGCGTCCAAGAATCTACTAGTTTGCGAAATACCATCAAATATTTTTTACCTAATCTTGATGATACTTGGTGGTATGGTTTAGTACACAAATCCCACTTGGGTCACCATATTTGTTCTTCTAGGTTGAAGCATTGGATTACAGTAGCAGTTTTTATTTTTAGGTTTCACTCTGTTCTCTCCTATATAGATAGATGATTTTGGAACTCTAAATCCATCATGGTTTGTAGTAGCTCTTTTAAACTCTACAAAATAAAGTAGTTCTCAGTTTTGTCTCTATGGTTTGTTTCCTTATCAAGTACCCTAAGCAGAGATGTTGCAAAGACCTACCATTGAAAGGGGTTGCCAAACTTCCAAGAAACTACGAGTTTCCGAAATTCCAGCAAATATTTTTTCACCCAATCTTGATGATACTTGGTGGTAATGATCAGTACATAAATCGCACTTGGATAACCAACTTTTGTTCATCTAGGTTGAAGCGTTCGTTTACAGTATCAGTTTATATTTTTACTTTTCACTCTGTTCTCTCCTATATCGATAGATGAATTTGGAACTCTAAATTCAACATGGTTAGTAGTAGCTTCTTGAAACATGACTAAATAAAGTAGTTCACAGTTTTGTCTCTATGGTTTGTTTCCTTTTCAAGTAGCCCTAAGCAGAGACTTGGAAAAGAACTTTCATTGAATAGTGTTGCCAAGCGTCCAAGAATCTACGAGTTTTCGAAATACCAGCAATTTTTTTTCACCCAGTCTTGATGATACTTGGTGGTAATGATCAGTACACAAATCGCACTTGGATAACCAAATTTTGTTCTCCTAGGTTGAAGCGTTCCTGTATAGTAGCAGTTTATATTTTTAGGTTTCACTCAGTTCTCTCCTGTATGAATAGATGAATTAGGAACGCTAAATTCAACATGGTTAGTAGTAGCTTCTTGAAACTTGACAAAATAAAGTAGTTCTGAGTTTTGTCTCTATGGTTTGTTTCCTCTTCAAGTAGCTCTAAGCAGAGATGGCGCAAAGCCCTACCATTGAAAGGGGTTGCCATGCTTCCAAGAAACTACGAGTTTCCGAAATACCAGCAAATATTTTTTCACCCATTCTTGATGATACTTCGTGGTAATGATCAGTACACAAATCGCACTTGGATCACCAAATTTTGTTCTGCTAGTTTGAAGCATTCGTTTACAGTAGCAGTTTTTATTTCTAGGTTTCACTCTGTTCTCTCGTATATAGATAGATGAATTTGGAACTCTAAATTCAACATGGTTAGTAGTAGCTTCTTGAAACTTGAAAAAATAAAGTAGTTCACAGTTTTATCACTATGGTTTGTTTCCTTGTCAAGTAGACCTAAGCAGAGACTAGCGAAAATCATTTTCATTAAATGTCCTTGCGAAGCATCCAAGAATCTACGAGTTTCCGAAATACCAGCAAATATTTTTTCACCCAATCTTGATGACACTTGCTGCTAATGTTGAGTACACAAATCACACTTGGCTCACCAAATTTTTATCTTCTAGGTTGAAGTCTTCGTTTCCAGGAGCAGTTTGTATTTCTAGGTTTCCCTCACTTCTCTCCTATATACGTAGATGAATTTAGAACTTACATCCAACATGGTTTGTGGTAGCTCCTTGAAACTTGCCATATAAAGTAGTTCTCAGTTTTGTCTCTATGGTTTATTTCCTCTTCAAGTAGCGCTAAGCACAGCCGGGCGAAAAGCACTTTCATTAAAAGGGGTTGCCAAGCGTCCAAGAATCTAAGAGTTCCCGAAATACCAGCAAATATTGTTTCACCCAATCTTGATGATACTTGGTGGTAATGATGTGTACACAAATCACACTTGGATCACCAAATTTTGTTCTTCTAGGTTGAAGCTTTCGTTTACAGTAGGAGTTTTTAATTGTAGGTTTCACTCTGTTCTCTCCTATATTGATAGATGATTTTGGAACTCTAAGACCAACATGGTTTGTAGTAGCTATTTGAATCTTGACAAAATAAAGTAGTTCTCAGTTTTGTCCCTATGGTTTGTTTTTTCTTCAAGTAGCCCTCAGTAGAGACTGGCGAGAAGCACTTTCATTGAAAGGGGTTGCCAAGAATCCAAGAAACTACGAGTTTCCGAAATACCGGCAAATATTTTTTTCACCCAATCTTGATGATACTTGGTGGTAATGTTTAGTACAGAACTTCCACTTGGGTCACCAAATTTTGATCTTCTAGGATGAAGCCTTCGTTTACAATAGCAGTATTTATTTCTAGGTTTCACTCACTTCTCTAATATATACATAGATGAATTTGGAACTCTAAATCCAACATGGATTGTAGTAGCTCCTTGAAACTTGAAAAAATAAAGTAGTTCTCAGTTTTGTCTTTATGGTTTGTTTCCTCTTCAAGAAGCCCTAAGCAGAGACTGGCGAAAAGCACTTTCATTGAGAGGCGTTGCCAAGAGTCCAAGAATCGAAGAGTCTCGGAAATACCAGCAAATATTGTTTCACCCAATCTTGATGATACTGGTGGTGATGATCAGTACACAAATGCCACTTGCGTCACCAAATTTTGTTCTTCTAGGTTGAAGCGTTCGTTTCCAGTAGCAGTTTATATTTTTAGGTTTCACTGTGTACTCTCCTATATAGATAGATGAATTAGGAACTCTAAATACAACATGGTTTGTAGTAGCACTATGAAACTTGACAAAATAAAGTAGTTCTCAGTTTTGTCTCTATGGTTTGTTTCCTCTTCAAGTAGCCCTAAGCAGAGACTGGTGAAAAGCACTTTCATTGAAAGGGGTTGTGAAGCTTCCAAGATTCTATGAGTTTCAGAAAAACCCTCAAATATTTTTTTCACGTAATCTTGATGATACTGGGTGGGAATGATCAGTACACAAATCGCACTTGGCTCACCATATTTTGTTCTTCTAGGTTGAAGCATTCGTTTACAGTAGCAGTTTTAATTTTAAGTTTCAATCTGTTCTCTCCTATATAGATAGATGAATTAGGAACTCTAATTCCAACATGGTTTTTAGTAGCTCTTTGAAACTTGACAAAATAAATTATTTCTCAGTTTTTTCTCTATGGTTTGTTTCCTCTTCAAGTAGCCCTAAGCAGTGACTGGCGAAAAGCACTTTCATGGAAAGGGGTTGCAAAGCTTCCAAGAATCTATGAGTTTCCGAAATACCAGCAAATATTTTTTCACGCAATCTTGATGATACTTGGTGGTGATGATCAAAACACTAATGCCGATTGGCTCACCAAATATTGTTCTTCAAGTTTGAAGTGTTCGTTTACAATAGCAGTGTTTATTTCAAGGTTTCACGCTGTACTCCCCTATATAGATCTATGAATTAGGAACTCTAAATCCAACATGGTTTGTAGTAGCTCTTTTAACCTTTACAAAAAAAAGTAGTTCTCAGTTTTGTCTCAATGGTTTGTTTCCTCTTCATGTAGGCCTAAGCAGCGACTGGCGAAAAGCACTTTCATTGAAAGGGGTTGCCAAGCTTTCAAGAACCTATGAGTTTCTGAAATACCAACAAATATTTTTTCACCCAATATTGATGATACATGCGGTAATGATCAGTACACAAATCACACTTGGCTCACCATAATTTGTTCTTCTAGGGTGAAGCGTTTTTTAAAGTAGCAGTTTTTATTTTTATGTTTCAATCTGTTCTCTCCTTTAGAGATAGATTAATTAGGAACTCTAAATCCAACATGGTTTGTAGTAGCTCTTGTAAACTTGACAAAATAAAGTAGTTCTCAGTTTTGTCTCTATGGTCTGTTTCCTCTTTAGAGATCCTAACAGACATGGCGCAAAGCCCTACCATTGAAAGGGGTGGCCAAGCATCCATGAAACTATGAGTTTCCGAAATACCAGCAAATATTTTTTTTATGCAATCTTGATGATACTCGGTGGTAATGATCAGTACACAAATTGCACCTGTGTCACCAAATTTTGATTTTCTAGATTGAAGCGTTAGTTTATAGTAGCAGTTT